>NC_140967.1:52514090-52541590 GCF_056783735.1 Eptatretus burgeri
TATAAAGAGTTCTGAAGGGTTATTTTAATAGGTTCTTGAGGGTGATTCTAAAGTAGTCTAAAAGCTAATTATAAAGAGTTATTCTAAAGGGATCTAAAAGGTAATTCCAAAGCGTTCTGAAGGGTCTTTCTAAGTGGTAATTCTAAAGGGTTCTGAAAGGTAATTCTAAAGCATTCTTTCAAACTTCTTTTTCTAAATTCTAAAGTGGTCTAAAAGGTAATTCCAGTGGGTTCAAAATGGTAATTCTAAAGGGTTCGAAATGGTAATTCTAAAGCGGTCTAAAAGGTAATTCTAAAGGGTTCTTTCAAACTTCTTTTTCTAAATTCTAAGGGTTCTTCTAAAGGGGAATTCCAAAGTGGTCTAAAAGGTAATTATAAAGAGTTCTAAAGGGTCATTCTCAAGGGTTCTAAATGGTAATTCCAAAGCTGTCTAAAAGGTAATTGTAAAGGGTTCTTCTGAAGTGTAATTCTAAATGGTTCTTAAGGGTAATGCTAAAGGGGTTCTAAAGGGTAATTCTAAAGTGGTCTAAAAGGTAATTCTGGAGGGTTCGAAAGGATGATTATAAAGGGTAATTATAAGGACATCCAAAGGGTCATTCTAAAGGATTCTAAAGTTTAGTTCTGAACCGGTCTAAAAGGTAATTCTAAAGGGTTCTTATTTTTTTGTATACATTGTCGAGGCTCATGTGAGAGCTAACACACAACGCACAGCGAGGGGGGCATGAGACAAGAGGGGTGGGAGTTGGAAAGACAAAACAGTGGGGAATAGAGACATTAGGAGACCTGTGGAAGGGAGAGGGATGTGGTGGGGAACATGGGGTATACAAGATGGACACCACAGGGACTTTCAGGTCCTTTCACGACAGGGAACTTTCAGGAAGGAAGGCAGGGAATTTGAAGGAGGTGGGTTTGGGGTGGATTAACAGGGGTAGAAAAGATCGTGGTTTTGGATTAGGGAAGATAAGAGGTGGTGGTGTACTGCTGTTTTGAAGACCTGGAGGGAAGAATGGGAATGAAGAGAGCGGGAAGTTTTTTCCAAAGGCGGGAAAAAAAAAGAGGAATGAAAGAGTGAAGAAGAGCAGCGATTCGTGATTTTGTTAGATTTACCAGAAGGATGTTGTTGGCGGACCTTGAGCGCCCTGCGGAAATATGGGGGGCAGGGGGGGTTCAGAGAGCTTCAGAATCAACTCAGATTTGATTTTGACAGTGCTGGTTTCCAAAACCCTCCTCGAAGTCTTCTTGCACCGGTTTCATCATCTATTTCTAGTTTGTGTTTCTCCTCTTGTGGTATGCTACTAGCATCTCTTCCCCTGTAAATGGACTGGTGTCTGCCATCTTGGTTTAATGTATTACTTGTATCATCTGAAAAGGAACTAGCATCCGTTGAAGACAAAGTCTTCGATATCCCCCGCCATAGTAAATGAGGATTAACAAACTTATCTTCCTTAACCGTGTGCAATATGTATGTGAAGTTTCCCCTTGATCTGACCAGCCATTCTGGAGAAGTTGTTTGTAGGTTTTAGGGTAAATTCAATATGGCCACCAAACCATGTGACCTATCAATTAGAAATGAACAAACTTCTGAAATGATGTCTTGGGGAAAATGTGTGTGAAATTTTGCCTCAATCTGTCCAGCCGTTCTGGAGAAGATTTTTAAAATTTATTAATTTTCAATCCAAGATGGCTGACGAACCATGTGACCTATGACATCATAAATTCACATTCTGCCTCCAATCCTCCAGTGGAATACATGTGTGAAGTTTCGTGTTAATTGGATGAGGTGTGTTTTTCTATCCAAGATGGCCACCAAACCATGTGACTTGTGATGTCATAATTTTTACCATGTATGCAGGCATGATGGAAGATGATAGTTGCAAATTTTTGCTTCGTTAGGTTATGTGATTCCAGAGAAAACATTTTTTAATATTTTTCTTGAATCCAACATGGCTGCCAAACCATGTGACCTATCAATTAGAAAATATCAAAAGGCACCAGTTCACCACTTGCTTGATATGTGTACCAAATTTCGTAAATATATCTTGAGGGGATTTGTAGTTAAGCTCCGGAAACGAAATGTGATGGACGGACGGACGGAACCCATTTCTATAACCCCCACCAACTTCATTGGTTGGCAGGGGATAAAAAGAAAACTATAAATAGATGGTATTAACAAATCTTGTCTAAGCAGCTAAAACCATGTCCTGGGACTTATGACTCACTCTGTTGGTGAGCCTGGGTGAGTAGGGAGGTGTGTTGAGACTTTCCCTCCCATTCACGAAGGGGGGAGGCTCCTCTCTGTCCTATCCATCAACATAGGGGGTGGGAGGACAGGCCTCGGTCTATTCTCAGTCTGTCATTGATGGAATGTCGAAGCGGTGATTGGTCCACTGTACCTTGGGCGGGGAGAACCCAACCCTCTACCTCGGAGCACTGATCGTGGGACATTACAGCTGGGTGGATAGACCACCTTGGGGTGTTGTGATTAACTGAGGGTGATCATTTCGAGAGAGGGGGCAAGTGCCATGAAAAGGATGTGCTCGCACCTTGCTCAGTCTTGTGCCTTTGCTCGAGAACTGCAAGCTAGTACGTGCTCTCTTGTCCTGTGTATCTTATGATCTTGCACTGGCACTGCAAGCTGGGATGTGCACTTTTTTATACACAGAAGCGATGCTCATGGAAGAGCAAAGTAGAACTGCCAGTAAGACAAACATCAAGGCAATGGATGGAGAGGAAAAGAGGAAAGGGAGGAGGGAAGGAAACACTGAAACTAGCAAGGATGATGTTTGGGTTAGGAAGGATTAATGGGGGTAATAAAGGTTATGGAACAGAAATGGGGATGACAAGAGATGGTGGTGTACTGTGTGCTTGAAGCCCTGAGAGAGAAGAGTGAGATAGAAGAGCCTCTGAAATATGGTTCCATAGAACGGAGAAGCGAGGAATAAAAGAGTTGAGGTATGCAGTCAATATGAACTTTGGAAGTTTAACCAGGAGGGGATTACTGGAAGAATGCGTGTATCTTGGAGTAAATATGGAGTGATGGAGGATTGAGAGCAGAGGAAGCAATATTGGAGAAGAGGCGATAAAAAACAGAGCATCCACCGACATGCCTGCGTTGTGAAAGCAACAAACCATGTGCTTCAGCCTCATCATAAGAGATGCCAATAATTTTGAGAGCTTTAGATTCCACAGAATCCAAGGGAGACAAATATAATGCTGGTGGGCCAGCCCAGAGCATAAAGCAGCACTTCATTGAGGAACTAGTCCAGGATCCACAGGTCAGAAATGCCAATAAAAAGGTTTGGACCTGACATGACCTCCTACAATTTTTGTATGTATTTTTTATTGTGGGTTAGACTCTAAGGTAAGATGAATAACTGGTCTGCTCTGCCGGAACCATTGCGAAAAAAATTATGGGCATATTTGTGCATGTACCTCATTCATTGCAAAAATGTGAAACTGTATCGTGCATGTACACAGCTACTCATACTACAGTTCCTCACTCGATAGGAAGTGTTGTGTTACAGCTTAAGTGTATTACTTGAACACATCAACTGTTGAATACATAGCATAGATAGAATAGATAGGTAATAGCCTATAGATTAGTTTTCAATCGCTGCCTCTGTCCTCCAGCATGAGCTCAGCTCTTGAACATTTGTTCGGGTGTCCGGTGCAAAGGCATGCAATGGCACACTTCACATTGGCTCGAGCACAGTAACAGCCTCAAAGACACTTGGTTTTCTTACAGTGGCAGAATTTTGTCTGGTTGAATGCCCTTGGTTTGGATTCCTTTAGCAGTTTAGAATCATGGTTGCAACCGGCTGCCATTAACTATATGCCTGCCAAACTTCTTGGCAGTTGGGTGTGTTGGCTGAGACAGATGTGCTCATTTGCATCTGAGGAAAACTGCAGAGAAGGTGGAGCTGGAAAGCATCTTCCATAGTTGGGAGGTACCACATGTCTCCTTTCATGGTGGCAAAGAGGTGAGCACACAGTGCATCAAGTGTGCCATCAAATTCACTTCGACCATACAGTGACATGAAATAGTGCCGAGCTGAAGTGATAGCGTCCTCCTTGACATCGTCTTTCACCAGGCTCACCATACCTGGCAAGTGGCAAAAGGTGTTGCATATTCTCTACGGCAGCTTTGTAAAAGCCTTCGTTTTCTCTCTTCTTTAGGGGTAACTCACGGTGTCACTTCCTGTCAGGATGTAGGTGCTGAGGAGGATGGATGCCAGTTCTGCAGCATAGACATAATACTTCACTGCAAGAGATGCAGCAATCTTGTGACTGGGGAGAAAGGCATTCATTTTGTGCACTCATACAGTAGCTCATTCAGGCCAGCAATAAGTGTGTTGTAATAAATGCACATCATGATCACATCTGTCGTTTGTCATGACTACAACCCATCTGTGGTGGAAGTATTGCACACAGTATGTAATGTGAGCAAACATGCGTGTATCTGCTTCTTCACGCCTCTCACAGGAGAGTTCTGGAAGTTCTGTTTGATAGTCTGAAGTCAACAGAACTGTGCGATCAGGATTGTGGAAGACACCACCCAGAACAAGCATGCATCCTTGGTGGAAGTGATTCGTGCTGAGCTACTCATGCTTCACCCAGATAGTTCATGAGGTTTGCATAATTTAATCGGCTTTGTATGAAGGCTTTCCATTCAGGAATGACGAGGGTGTCATGAGGCTCATACTCCTTTGTCTTGCCTGGGCGTGTCTTCTCCCCCTTCTCTCGTTCCTCGCCTTTCAGGCTTTCTACTGGTGTGACATCATACCGGTCCCCAACAAAGTTGATACAGTCACACTTGTCTGGTTTGGTGTGGAGAAGCTTCTTCAAGTAGTTCTCCTGTAAGTCATAGAAGTTGCTGTTACCAGCCTGTTGAATGCACTGTATGAAGCCCATGGCATCAACAACCAGCAAGACAGGCTCTTCTGACGGTGGTAGTTTGTCTTCCTAGGTTCATCAGGAGTTCCCAAGAGATGACTTGATTACAACCAGGCAGTCAGACTTGTTGCGTTATTGCAATGGATAGCCTTGATCAAAGGTCGTATCTGGTTCAAAGAGAGATGCAGGACAACTCGTCTCTTCGTGGCTGAAGACCTCCACCTTTTCTTTTCATCCAGGTCTTGCACAAAGCACAGGTTTTAGACAACTGCACTTTCTTCTTCATAGATCTGCCTTGCCTTAAGTGCTGTAGATAGTTAATTCTTTGATTTTGCCTCAAATGTTGTGAGTTTTACTGGGACGACCTTCTGGCTGTTTGTTTTACATGCTTTGATCAATGCTGCCAGATCCTTTTCTCTTGCACTCCCCAGGTCTTGTGATGCATATTTTTGGCCTGTAGAGATGTTCAATCATTCATGGCCTTCATATAGAAATGGGTTGATCATTTGTTTGTTTTTGATGCATGTTATTTTCTTCACACTGTCTGCCTCATTTGCTGCGAGACTGCCATAATCTTCATGGTGCTTCATGCCACGCTGGTCCAAGTGTGCCATGGACTTCATCTGCTCTGACGCTGCAGTCAGAAGTGGGAGAGCATGCAGGTATTTCTCCATTGCTGTGGTATCTGGCTGATACCAATAAAAAGATTTGGCTTTGCAACATGATTGTAGGTTTTCTCTCATGCCATACGTGTCCACACCCCATTGAACTTTCCAGCTTTTTGACATCTGGTGAACTTTCTATCTCTGAATGCAGTGGCAATGTTTGATGCCAATGTGGAGAGCCCTCTCATAGCTTCAAGGTAGTGGTGTGTGGACTAGGTGTGTGGTCCCTCTCATAGCTTCTCCTACCCTAACCGTAACCCAATGATATGTACTTGTAGTGCCCAGCAGCAACAAGGTACGGCAATATTTTTTCCACTTAAGCGAGGTGGTCCTCCCAGAGGCCTGCCTATTCAGCATGGACATATCGCTTCAGGACCATCACGTCCATGTACCTCAGCCAGCGCTTGGCAGTGGGTGGTGTGCATGTTTTATCAAACTCTTCCATCAAACACACAACCTTTTTCAGTGGTTTGGTTGCATCAGAGTATACAGATGCCACCTTCTTTTTATCTCTGTCTAACAGGGCATCAGAGAGTAGCTGGATTCTTGACGCAAGCTTGACATGCAGTCAAGATCAATCCTTTGATCCATCATCCATTTCTCAAAAACTTTCCAGTACAGAGTGAAGATCGCTGCATGTACCCATTTTCCTAGACAGAGTCATGCAGTATGCTTCGGATTTCTGAACCACGTCGGGGTACGTGGCGACTGTGGGAGGAAAGGAACATATCCGATGATTGTTGCAGGGGTATTATCTGGGATGAAGAAGTCATGGAATGTAGTCCACGTTGGAGCAGTGCAGCTCAGTCCCACACCTTCAGCAGAATAGTAGGAGATGCATGCATTAGGTGCCACAGGGTGCTCAACCTGACAAGGGGATCAGACAGGCCATCAGGTAGCTTGAACTCCATATCAACTCCGACGAGAGAGCGACTTCTTTGACAATCTTTGAGACAGGTTACTTTCCGTCGTATGGAATTGTTGAGGAGTTTTGAGGGCAGCCTAATATATTTTCAGCAGGGGTACACTCACAATGGGTGTCACATCTTCATCCTCATTCTTGTACTGGCACCGCTAGAATCTTCATGGTGTCTGAAGTCAACAGTACGGTACACACTCATACAGTATGCTACGGATTTCTCAACCAAGTCTGGGTGGAGAAGAGATTGAAATAAGTACCTCTCCTTTTATAGAAGGTGTCTGCCTCCCTATGATGTGAGTCAAACCATGTAGGATTCAGCCATCCTTTTGTGTGTTAGTGGAAATAAAAGTTGTCAAATGCAAACTGGGTGAGTCGACCTGCCTTCAAGTTGGTTGGTATGAAGACCCCATCCTCAGAAGTCTGTGCATCAACTTCATCTGCCATGGTTGACATGTATCGCTGTGCATCCTGATACCTAATGCTGTTTCCAAATCTATTCAATAGGCTCACTGTTTGCTTGCTCCTGGTTGTTTTGAATGTATGTCGTGCTGCCCCCACATGTTTTGGTGTTGCAATGCCTACAACAGCTGAATAGACATCTTGGGCAAGGTTGAGGACTTGTTCTTGCTGCTTGGGGTCAAGGGAAACTCGCCCCCCTTCCACGACATCTGGGGATACATCGGTTACCAGGCATGCCATTTGATTATTCAGGTTTTTACTAATTTGTTATGATGCCTCTTTGTATGAGATCTCCATTTGTGGTGGTGAAGTAAGCCGTGATAGACACAATAACTTCCAGGGGTCTGCTGCATCCCTCGAGTGGAAAGAACACCCATATGACTTCTGGCTTCTTTGAAGGATTTAAGTGCCTGCTTCTCCATCTTGCCTTGTTCTTTGATCTCGATTCGGATACTTCGGGCTGAGTGATAAAAAAAGGCTTTAATATCCATGGTGTGTTTGAGTGGCAGTTCTTCCTCACTTTCTTCAGCATACTCTGCCTCATCAACTCTTTGCTTCAGTTGCTTTAGCTTTGCCATTAGACTTCCAATGCTGAGATCGGATGAGCACACTTGACTCAAGCTTCGCTTCTGTGGAACAACCATGATTCGACACCCATCGTCAACTTTATAATGGTTTTGCAGACATACTAACAGGGTCTGAGATTGGTAAGATGTAGCATTTTCCACTCCATGGGCTGTTAGGTAGTGACGGAATTGGTCCCATAATGCAGTGATAAAGAACACACTGCCATCTCTAAAAAGAAGGCTCATCGATGTGTGAAATAAGTTGAGTCATTGCAGTATTGAGTGGACTCTTGTTGCCTGCACTACGCTCGTCGCATCCTGCGTTCGTTAAGTACGAGGACGTACAGGCATGGTGGTATGGTATGGAAAGTCACCCACTACCATATCAACACACCGATTAACATTCCCTTGAAGTTTGAATTGCATTGGCTGATCATTCAGTTCATTTGCTTTTTGCCATATATGACTTTTGGCGATCCACAGTTGAAATGAGTAGAAGGTGTCTGTCTCCCTTCGTAGAGAATTCTCTTCTACAAATGAAGCACTCTGATTTGTACTTTACACTTCATGTTGAAGCCCTTCTTGTGGGAGCACATAAATGTTCAGTCGAACCAGAGTAGTCTGCTGATGAAGTGCTTTCCAGTTTTTCAAGCTGGTTTTTCTTCTGGTGTACTGTTTTGCGGTTAGACCGACAAAGGATGAAACACGGGATTCTTTGCCATAAAGTAAGCTTGACTTTCGAGATCATTCTCAAGCCTGAATGAGAATTCATCCTGCCTGTTCTTGACAGCATACAAGAGTGTAGGATAACGATGATTGGTCAGATTATGTATTTGGCCACTTCCTGCTCACTTCTGGCATTTCAGGAAAGTTGCATAGTCTGTATGGGGACAATATCTTTTTTGTGACTGTTGAAAAACACAGGCTCCATATTAGTCTTCAACTGTCTTTAACATCAATCTTCAAGACTCCATGCTCATGAAAAAGGCAAAAAAATGCCGATTAAACCATGAAGCAAAAACAAATATACATAAACAATGAGGTAAAGGCAAAAAAAAATATGAAAAAAGGTCAAAAATTAGTGTGTGATTTAGGATTTAAATAATTTCAAATTAGTTTTTCAGAGATTTTTAAAAACATTTCGTGATTTAATCAGGTCCATGAGTGCCTTCTGTTGGTCTGGCATGCGTGCAATAATAGCTGCCAACACCTTCAAAAGTTGCAGAGGCGCAGAACAAAATAACATTTTCCACATAACAAAATCTGGGTGAGGTCGATGCACAAATATGCCCATAATTGTTTTTCGCAATGGTTCCGGCAGAGCAGACCAGTTATTCATCTTACCTGAGGGTAGAATTCGCATGAAAAAACATGAACCAAAATTGTAGGAAGCCATGTCAGGTCCTCTCAAATTGTGGATGCCTGGATCCTGACGAAGGCCTTGTGGACTGTGAGTAGCTCTGATTTTCCATGGAAAGATTTAGATTGACGGAGGATGTCCAGTCTACGGCTGGCTTTGGAGGTCAGCATTGCCAAGAGGTCAGCCCAGAAAATCTCATGGCTGATGGTGAGGCCGAGAAGTTCAAGTAACTGGACCTCTTCAACTGGATGACCACAGAAATAGGTGGGTTCATTTGACAATTGTACCAAAGTGTGAGACTATTCATGAGATTTTATAGGATTGAAGGACATGTTCTATTTATCAGACGAGTGTCTAATCATTTTCAGATCAGTATCGAGAGATGCAGCTGTTATCTGCCTCTCAGAGAGATGGGTACTGTATGACACAATGTGGAGACACCTGCACAACAGAAGAGAGGGTTTCCAGAGCAATGGAGTGGTAATTTATAGAGATGAGGAGCAAGACTGGGCCCAAAACACTGCCTTGGTGAACTCCAGCTGAGAGAAGGGAGAGAGAGGAGCAACTGATATTCGAGCTTCAGTCCAATGTTCAGGAAGATCATTCATTCGGCAGTTGAGATGAGAGTGGCGCAGATCTTTAAAGAAAGGTTTTTGTAGTGTCCCCAAAACTCTTGAAGCATGTCTTATCCTCCAATTAACTTCTCTCTGCATATCCCCACTTCTGGTTATCATTGCTCCAAGGTACTTAAACAAAGTCCCACCTCACTGGTTCAATTACACATGTGGATAGATATCACATCAGCCTCTCCGAGCCACTAGCATCTTGGTATTCTACTTCTTCTTCTTTTTGCATATGGCAGCTATCATTTTGTTGGGGCGCGACTATATCGCTGATGCTCTACCCCATACCAGTACGTTGGAACTCATTTTGCTGACCTCAGAAGGATGACAGGCTAAGTCAACCCCACCTGATGTTAATTCAGCAGCCAACGGGGTTCGAACTCAAGACCCTACCCACTAAGCCAACACCAGGCTTTAATAGACTCACTGTCAATCACCACCAAGATGTCACTCTGAAAAGCACTTCCATCACCTGTTCCATGTATTATCAGCCAAAACAAAGAAACTCACACACAGTTGGTTGGCCTGATGATATTTTTCCAGCCAGCTTTCCACTTCACTTGTGGAGTACTTTCACTTCAAGTGGCTCACACTGTTTGTGCCACTGCTCAATAACCAAGTTGGAGAAGAGATTGAACAAAGTCAGAGCAATTATACATCCCTGCCTGAAATGAATCCAGCATGTAGTCCATGCATTCAATTCCACAACATTTTACCATCTAGCAGTATCCCATTTCCTCCTGCAGCCTTTATTCTCTTGAACATGCCTACAGCATGACAAAGTTATTCTCCATTGGGTGATAATTACCCTCACTGATTTCTCACCCCTGATGTCTTAAAGGTTTCACCCCAGCTCTCTCATTACTAATGTCTTGCAGATCTTGTCATGTGCCAAAGCCATGCACTCACACCATTCTCCATCTCATGGTCAGCCATGCCTTCTTTTGAAGCTATTCATTCTTGGTGAAACGGATTCTTTGACCAACCAACCTAATCTGTACCACACATCTCTTCAGATCAGGTCGCTCTTCTCATCTTAACCAAACAGCCAAAAATATTGAGCTTCTGGATTAGCTCTTCGAACACACTTATGGAACCATTCTGGATGTCTTCTTTCCCTCTCGTCCTCGAACTCTCCCTGCAACAATGAATACACTTCCTTGAAACACTTCCCACTTCCTTCCAACGAGAGAGTTCATAGAACATGTTACCCCATGCAGTGTTCGTGTATGTACTTCAATTAAAATCAAGTAATGATTTTAAAGATCGTTTAAAAAAATTCCAGAAGTTTCGTGCTCCAGAAGCAGTCTTACACACCACCCAATTTAACATGTCCAAGTACTGCTAAAAGGAAGGGTTTTGGATGTGCAAAGAAGGTGATTTGTGTTCTATCATGTTCACTGTATATTTCAATTTAAATTAAATTTTAAAAATCACATTTTATTTAAATAATATTTGAATTAAAAAAAAAAATTAAACAAGTTAAATAAATAAAAATAATTTAAATGAATTAAAGTCATAAACTGACGTTTGTAGATGGATAGATGGACGGACATGAACCAATTGCTTTACCCCGCTTTTTGCTTCACAAGCACGGGGTAATTACATCACACTCTCTTGCTTCTGTTAAACCAGCACTTGCTTCTGATGATACTTTTCTCTTCTGTCTGACTCTGAAGTGTCTTGGACAAATAGTTCTACCTTCTTTACTTGTGATTTTCTGAGCAGACAATAAAGTTAATTGTTGCCCACAGAAGCTTATCGTCTGACCAAGATTCAGATCATTGTAGCATGACAGCATTGCAACAAAGGTGTCATGTCATTGCCTCATCAAGATGTAATTGATACAGTGCTATCGCTTGCTTTCATGGCCAGAAACTTGTTTATTTCCTTCTACTCAAACCAGGTGTTCACAACTCGTGTCATTCATGGAAAAATAATAACATTAGTCTCAATTCACTGTCATTGCATGCTCCTGCCCACACCGTGATAACCACATACTCCATCATATTGGGTACCATCACCTCTTCTCTCGTGACTTCCTATTCTGGCATTCCGGTCTCCCAGTACTACCAAGACATCCATCTCCCGAAATATAGTTCAGCATATTCTGCATTGCATCAAAAATTCTCATCTTCGGCTGTATGAAACAGTAAGTTTCCTGCATATGCACTTATGACAGTGATTTGTGTGTTCCAGACTGACATGAAGGTGTCCCTGCTTGTAATGTCATTGTATATTTTAATTACCAATTTAAAGGGTGCCACTAGTATCTGTGGACTAACTGCTTTCCATTCTTCCCCAGATTACCTCATTTCTTGTTCCATGACTGCATCAAATACAATCCCCACTCCTCATTCAGCAGCAATTCCTTAATTCGGTGTCAGTCTTCCTGAGTGGAGAATTGTAAATCGCTCTACTTGGTGCCCTGCTTGTCCAAACAACTTTGTCTCACTTATACCTCTCTTTCTGCTCTGCTACCATTCGTGCTGCTTTCATGTCTACCACAACTCCTCTTTTTATTACAGCAGTGTTCAAGTTACTGTACTTTTACACCAGTATTTACGTATTTCAACAGCCAAGACTTAACCTATGCTTCCTGAACTGCACCATGTCCCTTTGATTCGATTTACTCACTGCACCGGCCTTAGATCTGCTTTTTTATGCAAGAACAGACATCGAGGGTTTGCAAATCCACTGCAGTGTGATTGTGACTGCCACTTGTTTCATATCTGGTTCAGCCAGAATGATTAGCACACGGGCAAGCAATGGGCAGTGCAAGCACCAGTCGTGTTCGCCACCAAGTGATGGCACTGATTATATTGAGGACCAGGTGGTGGTGCAACTTTCATTTTCCCCCACATCTGCGGTAACACACACACACACACACACACACACACACACACACACACACACACACACACACACACACACTGGATAGATTGATGCCCCATCGGAGCTATGTGCAAATTTTAACACGTACAGTGCCTTCAGAAAGTATTCACACCCCTCGACTTTTTTCACATTTTGTTGTGTTACAGCCCGAATTATTAAAAATTTATTTAATTTTAATTGTTTGTCACCAATCTATGCAAAGTACCCCATAATGACAAAGTGAAAAAATGTTTTTAGAAATCTTTACAAATTATTGAAAATGAAAAGCTAAAATAACCTGCATCAATAAATATTCAACCCCTTTGCTATCTTTCCATCCGACCATCAGGACCATACTCTGTGCAGAGCGTTGGTGCTGCCTTAGCAGTCTTCTTGCCGATTGGGCACAATCCTGGAAGGGTCGCCACTCCGACTCAGGATACCAGCAAGTTGGCACTCATTTTGCCGACCTCGGAAGGATGACAGGTAGAGTCAACCCACCTGGTATTAATTCAAAAGCTGAGCTCAGGTGCATCCAATTTCCTTTGAGCATCCTTGAGATGTCTCTACAACTTGAATTGAGTCCACCTGTGGTCAATTAAATTGATTGGATATGATTTAGAAAGAAACACAACTTTCTTTATAAGGTCTCACAGTTGACATTATACGTCAGAGCAGAAACTTCACCATGAAGTCCAAGGAACTATCCGTAGTACTCTAAGATAGAATTGTGAGGAGCCATAGATCTGGGGAAGAGTATAAAACAATTTCTGGAATGTTGAAAGTTTCCAAGAGCATAGTGAGCTATATCATTAGGACATGGAAAGAATATGTAACTACCCAGACTCATCCTCGAGCTGGCCGTCTGATCAACCTGAGCAACTGGGCAAGAACGACCTTGGTTCGGGAGGTGACCAAGAACCCAATGACCACTCCACCAGAACTACAGAGTTCCTTGGCTGAGATTGGAGAACCTGCCGGAAGGACAACAGTCTCTGCAGCACTTCACAAATCTAGGCATAATGGGAAAGTAGCCACACAGAAGCCACTCCTGAGAAGAAAAAAAAAACACCTGACAGCACACCTGGAGTTTGCAAAAAGGCATGTGAAAGACTGAGTGCATGAGACAAAATATTCTGTGGTCTGATGAGACAAAAATTGAACACTTTGGCCTGGATACAAAGCACTATGTCTGGCGGAAACCAAGCAGAGCTCATCACTCATCTGACGCCATCCCTACCGTGGAGCAAGGTGGTGGCAGCATCATGCTACAGTGAAGCTTTTCAGCGGCAGGAACTGGGAGACTTGTAAAGATAGAGGTAACAATGAATGGAGTCAAATACAGGCAAATCCTTGAGGAGAACCTGCTTCAGAGTGCAAAAGACCTTAGACTGCGGTGAAGATTTATGTTCCAACAGGACAATGACCCCAAGCATACAGCCAAAGCAACACTGGAATGGCTTCAGAACAAGAATGTGAAAGTCCTTGAATGGTCCAGTCAAAGCCAAAACTTGAATCCCATTGAGAATCTGGGGAAAGACTTGAAGATTGTTGTTCGCCAACACTCCCCATCCAGCTTGACAGAGCTTGAGCAAAGGAAGAATGGGAGAAAATCCCCAAATCCAGATGTGCAAAACTGATACAGACATACCCAAGAAGTCTCGAAGTTGCAATTGCTGCCAAAGGCGCTTCGACAAAGTATTGACTCACGGGGCTAAATACTTGTTGATGCCAGACATTTCAGCTTTTATTTTTTAATGAATTTGTAAAACTTTCTGAAAACATGTTTTCACTTTGTCATTATGAGGTATTTTGTGTAAATCGATGACAAATCATTTACATTTAATCCATTTTAAATTCAGGCTGTAACACAACAAAATGTGAGAAATGTCGAGGGTTGTGAATATTATCTGGAGGTACTGTGTCGCCTGGCACCCAACAAATTCTCAACACAAACAGCCAAAGGGTTAATTTACAAAAGCAGCCAGGAAATAGTTATGCAGCATGGCAAGTGACACATGGGCATGGCACACGACACATGGGCATGGCACACGATACATGGGTGTGACACATGACACATGGGCATGGTATGTGACACATGGGCATGGCACATGGGCATGGTATGTGACACATGGGCATGGCACACGACACATGGGCATGGCATGTGACACATGGGCATGGCACACAATACATGGGCATGGCACATGACACATGGGCATGGCACACAACACATGAGCATAGCATGTGACACATCAGCATGGCATGTGACACATGGGAATGGCATGGCACACGACACATGGGCATGGCACACAATACATGAGCATGGCACACGGCACATGGGCATGGCATGTGACAAGCAAGAAACGTATGCTTTTACCAACACACGGGCAGAAGAGCAGATGAGCTGAAGCGGAGCAGGAGTGGTTTGAAGAAAAGTTTGACATGACAAAGTCCAGTAATGAATGGTTGCAATTCGGGGAGATGTGTGTTGGCAAAGACAGGGCAAGATCCATTCGTTTCATAGAATGACTTTGCCTGCTATGGGAACCAAGCCAGTTGGCATGGTGGTAATTAAAGTCCACACAAAGGATTAGGAAGAGCGAACAGGGATGAGAGGAGAGTGGTGTCATTGTTTGGATTGAGGCATTGTATATGGAGCCATCAGAGTTGGGGGATGGTGTACCACCTAAAAAGACAATAGGTTGTTACTGAGAGGCATATAAAGCCAAATGTACTCAATTGGGTTGTAATCAACAAGGTAGGGACAGGGAGCTAGAGGATAAAAGAAGAATGAGCATACAAAAACGTTTTTTTTTTAATGAAAAAACGTGTCGGGATGGAATCCCCAAAAAACAACCAAACAAGGTAGGAATGACACCACAATACAATGCAACAATCCTTTTACGGATTGCCATCACGACATCTTTTGACATCTTTGTCATAGATGGCAATATTAACAATTGTATGAAGACGTTTATGTTAGAGGAAGTTGTACATTTGTAGTGCAGGTTGATGTCATTAAGCCGTCCCTGCACAGCAGAAGATGGGATTGTGCAATCACTTCTGAATGTACATCTGTGTCTGTCCGGACCGTAACATTTTTTTTAACCATTTGAGCTTTTGTCATCAAATTATCAACAAAGCTTTATTATGAGAATATGAAGAAGACAAATTAATAATTTGGTCAAAGAGGTCAAAAGGTCAAAGGTCAGCATCACATAAAATCAATTTTCATTCAATTGACCTGAAATTTTAAAAATTACCAAATTGGGTCACTGAATTGGATCAACAATCAAAAGCTACAAGCTGATTGTTTTTTTTTTGAGATCAAAAGATCAAAGGTCAAGGTCGCCTAAAATCGTAATTCTTTACCTCCGCCACCGAAGGTGAAGGAGGTGATGTTTTCACCCCTGTCTGTTTGTTTGTCTGTCTGTCTGTCTTTGTCTGGAGGATATTTCAAAACGTTGAGGACAGATTTGGATGAAATTTGGTGGGCAAGTTGGGTGTTTAACAAGAAGGAACTGATTAGAATTTGGTGAAGATCCAGATCCGGATCCGACTACGATAATTTTTTAAGTGATTCTTCAAAATGGAGAGATAGGATCAAAAAAGATATGCAGTGCGATATCTCAAAAAGTTATGGATGGATTCGGTCGAAACTTGGTCGACAGGTTGGGTGTGTGACAAGGACGAATTGTTTCGATTTCGGTGAATATCCGAATCTGGATACGAGAATTATTTATTCTTTAAGTGAGTTTTTTCATCATTGAGAGATAGGGCCAAAAACGATATATGGCCTGATATGTTCTATTGGATCAAGCATTACATGGCAATGGTGTGGACTCTTCCAAGTGCCCATATAGCTTTAGATATGGAGCCACGAGAGCAAACCACCATATCCATATTTTTTGAAAGTATTTATATGATGTTTGGCGATTTCCTATATGACAGCCAGCTTTCAACTTTATTGGTTCAGATGTTATACATTATCTGGTAATTTTAGACATATATAAACACGAAAACACTTGTATGCTATCATGCATGTGATATGACATTATAATTATTGTATCCCTTGCACATTGTAAGAGCACATTAGGGATTTGAGGTCATTCCGCCACATCCACTGCTGACACGAACAATGTTATATGATAACTGCCACAATTTTGTATGCATCCTCTTCAAGTTGTGGAGAACAATGGAAACCCCATTTGTGAGCTTATTGCTGATCTCATCAGTCTTCATAACAAGGATATTGCAGTTGAGTGGGTCAGAAGAATGGTTAATGCAGTAGAGCAGCTTGGCAAATATCAGTACCAGTCCTTCGTAAAAGAAAGGCTTGCTGAATGCTCCGTGCCCCTATTTGATTCCATCAAGAGAAATAAGTTACCTCTGATGTCTTACCCATCTAAGAAACCAACAACTAAGACACGCATGCAAATATCCAGTTTCACGAGTAATTGTAATCTCTTTTCAAGACTTTACGTTGCATGGCAGACTCGAGATGGCAATTTAGAAGATTTCTTTACGTTCAAGAACCATCCATGTCCACCTTCAATATCTCATCAAGGAAAAATAAGGACATGTGCAAAGGCTGATTTGTTGCAGTGCCTGGAAGATTTGGCCATGCCTACCAAGGAGTTCCCTTCCACTGGTGCCATAATTATCGATGGAGCTGCAATTGTGAATATGCTCAAACCAGTCACCGCTCGAACATTTGGCATCTATGCAGCTGAAGTGTCCTTACCACATCTCGAGAGACAACTGCAACATGTTGAAAAGAGATGAGACATCGTCTGGGATATCTACCAGAAAGATTCATTCATTGAAGGCAGCCATAACAGCGTGGGAAAGGAGTGAAAAGAAAAGGGGAATCCAACACCCTCGTTCCTGGAAATTGGCAGCAATTCCTCCATCTTGATGAGAACAAGACTGAACTTTTTAAGCTATTGGTGGGGCCGTGTCACCATCGAAAGTGATAAGCAGATAATAGCCACATGTGAGGATGGAGGTATTTGTTCTCAACCCTCTGACACGTCAGGTTTACAGTCCTGTTGGCATGAGGAAGCTGACAGTCTGTGTATGTTGGATGCTGCCAAAAGTGGATGTCAGAAGATTATGTTGAGGACAGTTGACAGAGATGTAGTTATTTTAGCTGTAACAGCTGTTAACCACTTGAACATCCAAGAAGTCTGGATAGCATTTGGGGTACAGAAGCACTTCCATTTCCTTGCAGTACATGAAATGACAGCTGCTCTTGGGCCTGATAGGTCGAGGTGCCTTCCAGTCTTCCACAGTTTTACAGGATGTGATTCAGTTTCTTCATTCAATAGTATCGGTAAAAAGATGGCTTGGCATGTTTGTCAAACTTATGATGATGCAACAAAGGCCTTTAAATCCTTTTCAAGTTCACCTGAGGACATTTTATCTCAAGATCGAGCTATCATGGAGCGTTTTGTTGTGCTTATTATGTACGACAGAGGCAGTGATCAGATGACTGTAAATAGTGCCAGACAGCAACTCTTCACAAGGAAAGGCAGAGCCATTGGCAACATTCCCCCAACCAAATCAGTGTTATTGCAGCATATTCGGGCAGCATATGGAAGAGGACATATCCGGGGTCAATGTTTCCTTCTCTCACCAGAACTACCAGAACCAATTGAATTGGGACTTCAGGTGCAGGGATTGGCGCATGTGGACGGCTGGGCGGTGAGCTCTCCTGCCAGTTCTTCTCAAGCTAAGTTTCCCGGACCGTATATGTTGTGTTTTGCGGTTTCGTTTTTGTTTCTGTTTTTGTTATTCATGTTTTTCGTTAACTTTTCCGTCCCAAATCGTGTTCTGTTGTGTTGAATCGTTTGGTTCGTCTCTTGATCTCAGTCGGGCCTACCTGTGATAGTCGGGTGTACACGCCCTCCGTCTTCTGCCTTGTTCTCACTTCCTTGTTCTAGTTGTTGTTTCTGGACTGTCAGCTTAGTCCTTTTTCCCTCTGCCCTCAAAAAATTAAAGCAAGGTAAGCTTTTGCGTATTTTGTTATCGTGATTTGTGTCAGGGGCTGTGGAACTGTATTTAAAAAGCTGTATTTGTGTTCATAACAGTTTTAGCGGGTATTTGTGTTTGTTTATTGAAAGAAGCAGGGGAAGGCCTCGTATTAAGTTTAGCATTAAGTCCGTTTGGGCCTTGGGAGTATGGGGATAAAAAGGATACAAATAGAGACCGAAGGAGAAAGGAATAAGAGTTCATAAAATGTGATAGATGCTCAATGTGGGCCATATCAAGAATCGGCAAAGAATAGGGTTCTTACTGTTGTCGGAAGTGTGAGGAAATACCTCACTTTAGGATAGTTATTACTAGGCTGAAGGAATGCATAGATAATTTGCAGCAAGTAGCAGAATGTGAGAAATTTGGAGATAATAGTTGGTTACGGTTGTGGAGTGAGGTTTCTGAGTATATTGGAAGTGGTGACATTGCAGCAGGTGCAGGCAGTGGTGATGGTGCAGCAGGTGCAGGCAGTGGTGACTGTGCAGCGGGTGCAGGCAGTGGTGACTGTGCAGCAATATAAATTGGAAGACGAGGTATAGGAGACAATTTTTGTGGGTGATGAGACGATTAAATATGTAGATTCTTCATTCTGCAGGAAGGAATGTGGACACAGAATTCTGTGCAGTTTTGAAGAAGCAGGAGTTAGGGACATTTAAGGAAGGGTAAACGATATTGTATCGGGTCATGGTAGGAAGAAGTTGGTTGTGGTACACCTCGGTGCGAATGATTTCGGGAAAGTTTACTCAGAGGTTTTGAAAAATAGATACAGGATATTTGGTAAGCGGCTGAAAGCAAAGGGTTGTGAGGTTATGTTTTCTGGGATTCTCCCAAGATTAGGAAACAATATAGAAATCATGAGCAGAGCAAGAGTTATAAAGCAATGGCTGGAAGAATGGTGTAGGGAGGAAGGTTTTACATTTAAGAAGCAGTGGGAATCATTTCAGGGACAAAGGGAGTGTTTCCGGAATGATGGGCGTGTGTTAAATAGAAAGGGGGCAGCAAGGTTTGCAGTGGGAATTGAGGCTTTTTTTAGGTCAGCTGAGGATGGGGACGTGATTAAGGAAGGAACTGATGATGTAATTGTGATTAGTAAGGCCAGGCAGGAAAATAGAATTACATGAAGGGAAAACTTAAACATATTCTATACCAATGCCAGATGTTTAAATAATAAGATGGAAGAGCTTGAAGCCAAAGTGGATAGCGAGGAGTACGATATAGTTGCAGTGAGTGAGACATGGTTTTAGGAGGATAGTAATTGGAGGACTGGATTGGAAAGCCACAAAGTGTATCGGTGTGATAGGAAGGAGAAAATAGGAGAAGTAGCAATTTGGGTAAAGGACAGCATTGATTGCATCAAGAGAAAGGGGTGACATCAAGGAAGGAATAAATGTTGAGGATTCTGTATGGGTAGAGATTAGAGATTGTAAAAACAGTGAGATACTGGAAGGATTATTTTACAGGTCTCCAGGTGTGAAGGAAGAGGAGGAAGGAGGAGTGCATGAATAATTCAAAAGGGCATGTGGTAAGGGTAGAGTGTTGATTATGGGGGATTTTAACTTGCCAGGGATAGATTGGGTACAGGAACAGGGAAAGGGCAGAGTGGATAAGGATTTCCTGGTTTTAGTCCAGGATTGCTTTTTCACCCAGTTTGTAGATAAGCCCACTCGGGGGAGTGCAGTGTTAGACCTCCTTTTCTGTAACGATCCCAATTTGGTGGAGGAGGTAGGGGAGCATTTTGGAGCAAGTGACCATAACATTGTGTGTGCAAACACTGTTAAGGGTTAGCGTTCAGGATAGTAGGAGGAGAGGAGATTGGGACTATACTCTGTGCAGAGCGTTGGTGCTGCTTAAGCTGTCTCCTTGGCTATTGGGCACAATCCTGGACGGGTCGCCCCTCTGACACAGGATACCAGCATGCTGGCACTCATTTTGCCGACATCAGAAGGATGACAGGCTGAGTTAACTCCACCTGGTATTTACTCAACAGCTGAGCAGGATTTGAACTCGGGACCCGAGGATCCAAAGCCAACCACCTTAACCATTAATCTAACACCAGGCATAGGATAGTAGGGTAAGACTATTAGATTTCAGGAAGGCAAACCTTGGAGGGCATGAGGAGAGAGTTGGGTGATGTAGATTGGGAGAAGCTCACAATAGGACAATCAGAATCAGAGAAATGGGAAACCTTCAAGGAGCAAATGTGTCGAGTGCAGAGTAAGTACATTCCAATTAGGTGTAAAACTAGAAGCAGAAAGATGCAATGGTGGTTGAACAGTGAGATAAGGAATGCTAGTAAGGAGAAGCAAAAGGCATTAATTATGTTTAAAATAACAGGACTGGAGTTAGATTTATATAATTATCGGAGTAAACAGAGGCAAGTGAAGAAAATAACTCGGCAAGCCAAAAGAGAGTATGAGGACATAGCTAAGAATATCAAACATAATAGCAAGGCTTTATTTAAGATATCAGGAGAAAAGAACAGGTTAGGACCAGTGTGGGTCCATTGAGGAATATCACCGGGAGAGTGGTTAGTGATGAAAGTGAGATGACAGGCTTATAAAACAGGTATTTTCTTCAACTTTTACACAAGAACAGTCTGGAGAATTGCCAATAGCTGAGAGTATCTATCGAGGAGGTGAGGAAGGGCTTTTATAGAAGATCCAGGTTGGAGTGGAGGAAGTAACGGAACAGCGAGGTAATCTAAGAGTAGATAAGGTTCCGGGTCCAGATAATATGTACCCGATAGTATTCATGGAGGTGACTGAGCAGGTAAACGAGATGTGAATGGATATTTTCAATAGTTCACTGGAGTCAGGACAGGTACTGGAGGATTGGAGAGTAGCAAATGTAACACCATTATTTAAGAAAGGATCCAGAGAAGAATTGACTTCAGAAGAATTGTTAGTTTGACTTCAGTTGTGGGGAAGGTGTTGGAGACATTAATTAAGGACCAGATGAGGGACCATTTAAACAAATAAAAACTAATTAAAGGTAGTCAGCATGGGTTTACCAAAGATAGTTCCTGTTTAACAAATTTTTTAGAGTTCTTTGAAGCAGTGTCTGATTGGGTGGATGAGGGAAAGGCAGTGGACATAGTATATCAAGACTTTAAGAAAGCATTTGATAAGGTGCCACATCAAAGGTTGTTAGCCAATGTGAGGGCTTATGGAGTTGCTGGTCAGGTAGATAATTGGATTGCAAATTGGCTTCGTGGTAGGAAGCAAAGAGTGGCTGTGAGTGGAAGGATGTCTTGCTGGTAGGATGTGCTGTAAGTAGCGGGATACCTGAGGGATCAGAACTCGGACCATTACTCTTCATTATGTACATCAATGATTTGGATAGTGTGGTGAAGAGTAAGCTTTCCAAACTTGCAGATGACACAAAGCTTGGAGGTAAGGTGGATAGTGGAGGGGTGGTGATCAGATTCAGCAAAGTATTGATACTTGCAAAGATTGCGTAAAATATTGGCAGATGGAATTTAACCTGAGCATGTATAAGGTGTTGGGGATGGGAAAGAACAATGAAAATAGAGATTACAGGATGGACATGGTAAATTTGGAACGTGTCAGACAGGAGAAGGATCTGAGGGTGGTAATAGATATGGGAGTAAGCAGGCAGCACAGTGCCAGGCAGCTAAAGGTAAAGCAAAT
This sequence comes from Eptatretus burgeri, assembly GCF_056783735.1. Taxonomy (NCBI): domain Eukaryota; kingdom Metazoa; phylum Chordata; class Myxini; order Myxiniformes; family Myxinidae; genus Eptatretus; species Eptatretus burgeri. The sequence continues at coordinate 52,536,138 of NC_140967.1, forward strand.
CGGGTTTTAGGCTGTATTTGGAGGGGGATCAATTACAAATCAAAAGAGGTGGTGTTAACATTGTCCAGGAATTTAGTGAGGGCCACATCTAGAATATTGTGTGCAGTTTTGGTCACCACAGTTTCGGAAGGACCTAGATGCCATGGAGAGGGTTCAGCGCAGGGTTACTAGATTGATTCCAGGCCAAGCTAGACTCAGCTATGAGGAGCAGTTTAAGGAGACAGGGCTTTATACAGGAGAAAGGAGGCTGTTACGAGGAGATATGATAGAGATGTTTAAGATAATGAAAGGTACAGATAAAATAAATACAGATGAATTATTCAACAGAGAAGACAGTGATGTGACCAGGGGACAAAGCCTGAGAGTAAAGAAGAGGAGAGTTAAGATGGTAGCAAGGCAGGGGACTTTCACTCAGAGAGTAGTTAATGCATGGGATGGCCTCCCTGGAAAGGTAGTGGCAGTAGAAACAGGATATAACTTTAAATTGGAATTAGATAAGTACCTGGAAGTTATGGAGACAGAGAGGTATAGGGATGTTGGCAGGACTTTTAAGTAGCTTGAGCATTGATGGGTGATTGTGTGTATGTGTACGGAGTGCTGTTGGTGGGGGTCTCTTCAAGGGGTATTGTGTGGTTGATGTTGAGCGTTTTTTTCCCCAAGACCATGCCCCCTCCCCTGGGGAGGGGGAGGAATACAAATACTACTACAAAAAAAAACTTAATTGAAAGAAAAAAACATTTTGCATTTTATTATTTTGATCTGGTGTTGATAAATTGGTGTGATGTTGATGTGGTTCAGGCATGATGAGCTGAATTACCCCCACCTGTGTCTAATTTCCTCGTGTTTCCTTGTGTTTCCTTGTGAATGGGGATGGGTTAAGAACGTGGAGGGAGTATGGCAACATTTGTGGACCACCCTTCCTGAATCTGCAAAATCTTGCCGTGAATTGTTTCATTGTGGGTGCACTCAGGGATGCGCAGGTCATTGTAATTGCTTCCGGACTTCTCTCAAGTGCACAGCCCGATGCAAATGTTCTGGAGATTGTGAGAATGAATAGACTACACACCACAATGAACACACGAGTTCTCGTCAGAACTGTGGGACTGAATGTGTCGCGAGTATTTTGAGTGTGTCGGCCATTTTGAATACATTGAAAAAAGTACTGTTCGTGGTGTATTCTGACAAATTTCATGTTTGTAGCACAATGTGCACTATTTTTCTTATATCCGCCGTACTAGTATAGATAGTGTGGATGAAGAAATCCGCAATCTCTCGATTTGGTACTTTAGCAATGAATTATAACGTCATTTTCATTCTTGTTAGTTATGAAAATGTTCGAGAATAAAAAGTATAGCTTTTAAATGCTTGTGACTTCACTCCAAGGTAGCTCTTTTGTGTATCATTTTGTACACATTTGATGGTGCGGCCATTTTTCCTCATGCCATCCCGACATAATATGTATTCCATGATGTAGCAAAACCATCACGAATATGGGAATGAAGGCTGTCAGAGTGGATCAGACAATAACCAGGGAGACAAACAAAAGTCTGCAACATTATATGAAATAAATGTTTCCTCAAGAAGACATACCATATCTGGTTTCACGATAGTAGATGATATGGGCAGATTTGTGAAGTTAGAGTGCAGACCTCTAATATTTGTGAACCAGAAGGTTTTAGAGGCGGAAGCACAAACAGGAGAACACTGGTAGAGGGGCGCAGTGGTATGGGATGAGTAGTGGTATGGGGTGAGCAGTGGTATGGGGTGAGCAGTGGTAATGGGGTGAGCAGCGACAGTTTCTTTGGATATGTGCTGCTCTTCACTGCTGCTCTGGCCACATATCTGTAAACACAAATCAGCGATGTGAAGTCGAGCAACTAATCCGAGTGTGAGAGAGGGTTGTTGAAGTATGTGAAGTTGGTGAAAACTGAATGTGCGACTCGGAAGGTGTGAAGTGGCTTTGTGATTGAACTGGCAGAGGGAAGAGAGTCAGGAGAATTCATAGAGAAGGTGAAAAAAAACAATGACATGACAAAGAATTGTGTGATGTAAGATGGGGCACAGGTTTGAGAGTAAGAGTGGCATTGTGGAATGGAGAAGAAGAGTACGAGTATGTAGTTTTTTTTCTTCCTTACTTGTGAAGAGGAGACACATTGAGTATGGATCTTTTAAGTGTTATGAAAGGCATTCGACTAGATTAGCATTATTAAGGAAAGGAGTAGAGTAGAGTAGAGTATGCTAAGCAAAGAGTGAATTAAAAGAAAGTGGGTAGAACAGAGCACTTGGGTGTGCAGAGAGAGGCTCTCATTACTGATGATAACTAAGAGGAACAGACGCGTACATATTTTCACACACCGAAAACACATTTCAATTTGGAAGGTACAAGCAACATCGAAACAAAAAGACAAGGCAACAGAAGACAAAACCAGACAACCCGGGATGGTATTCTTTTCTTTTTACGTTGATCCACTTGAAGTTGAGCCACTTGAACCGGAAGCCAACTTCAATACACACACTTTCTTTCTTTTCTTTCAAACTGTCCCTGCCAATAAAATACAATTTTCAGGTTACTCCTTCAGCCATGCCTCGGTTCATGCTTCCCTCAGTTCCTCATCATCGGCAAATTGGGGGCCCTAGCAGGTGGGACATCAAATGATGAAACAGATCATGGTTACTGAGGTCCAGATAAGGGCTATATTTGGAAAGGGAGGTCTTCCACTTCCTTGAAATCACAATTAAGAATGGCGGTCTACCGACTCAAATTACAAATGGCGGCCTCCCTACTCAAATTATGAATGGCAGTCGACCTATTGAAATTACGAATGGTCTCCCTACTCAATGCAGCTCCAGCTCCAGCTACTGCTACTGCTACAGCTGCATATTTTGTGAATGATTATTAATTTCATCCTTGCATTTGTTTTCTCTTTCTTCCTTTATATCTATCCTGACGGTGCTTTATGGTGGCGGAGGTAATACAAAAATTCCACTAAAGGTGGACAGATGTTTTGTTTTCACCCTTTTGTCTGTCTGTGAGCAAAATATCTCAAAGTGTTATGGACAAATTCAAACGAAACATGGTGGACAGGTTGGGTGTGTGACAAGGATGAATTAATTAGATTCTGGTGAAGATCTGGATCCGGATACGAATTTTTTTCTTAATTTTAAAAAAGTGATTCTTCACCATTGCGAGATGGGGCCACAACGATATGCAGCACAATATCTCAAAATGTTGTGGACATGTTGTGACAAAACAAGGTGGATGAGTTCGTTAGATGACAAGAACAAGCCGATTAGATTTTGGAATTCCAGATGCAAATCCGGTTAATCAGTGGGATACAAAACATAAACTGTACAGACTGGCGGAGGTATGCGCTTGACCGAGTGCCGTTGTAGTCTATAAAATGTTCTAATTTTGTCCACTACAGTTCTGACTAGATGGACTTGCAGTGGTTGAGAAGTGTTCTTTGAGCAACATTAAATCAACAGCATCTGACTGCCTGATGTTTCTTGTGCCTCGACCACAGACTTCTGCAGTCATTCACCTTCCATAACAAAAGTACTATGACTACCACTACAACTATTACTACTACTACTACTACTACTACTACTACTACTACTACTACTACTACTACTACTACTACTACTACTACTTTGATGGCTCTAAGTATTCTCACCTTGTGAGGTTGGCCAATGAAAGTTTTTGGCCGAAGTCTTTCATGAATAAGCTGACCAGGCCTGACATTTGATTAAAGCTGATTTGGGCAAGACTGGAATTTACTCAAGGTGTTGGCAATAACTCACCGACTCTTCTTGAAGGACTCCACATCAGTGAATCTTTCACATCGCTAAACTAATGCTAGTAGACAGGATAACCAGGTTAACGACCATCCAAGACGGGACATTATGTGATGCATTGCCCTGCCTGCAAAACCGAAATTCAATTGTTCATAGATGGGTCGGTAATATAACTAAGAGGAGAGAGCTCAAAGGTAAATCCTCCACACCATCCTGTTTGGAAAACAGCGGTCCGTACAACACAGGCCATGTTCATAGATGTGTTGTGAAAATGGAGCACACTTTTTCGGCAACATCCCTTGGCTTTTGTCCTTGATGTCCTGCTGCGTTGTTTGCATGAGGCTAGCATATTACTCCCCTTGTGGTCGTTGAAATTGTTTTGTGAGCCACATCGTCAATCAGCAGGATACCCTTGGCAACCCAGAAAATTGAGGCGATGATCTGAGGGTTGGGTGCAAAATTTCTTCAGTGACGGTGATTCCTTGTGCCTCCATTGATTGCATGGATTCCAATTTTGGTTTTGGGGAACCCATTGGTGAAGCCACTTTCTGTAACCAATTAAAAGATCCTCTGGATGGGCAATAAAGTCAGCCGGATCTCTTTTGAATCGTCCAAGAAGCTCACACCATGATGCCAGCCATTGCTGTCAATCAAAACACTGCTTTGAGAAATTTCATGTTTTCTGGATATTTTGATGACTTTTATTCGGCAATCTTCCATGATTAATGGTTTGACATAGCTATGGGCAACAGTTTGTGGGGGGACTCGTGTCCATGCTTAAAGTCAGCCGTCCATTTTGCTCCTGTAGACTTCGAGGGCGCACGTTTGGCACCTGCGATTACCTTGCGTTCATGGATTTCTTTGGAGCTGCACCTTCTTTTGCGTTAAAATTTGGCAACCCCTCATTGCTCAGTTGTTTAAAAAAATCCATAACTGTGTGATGTAACAAACTTCTGGATTACACTCTTGAACGACAAAGTGTCAGTTCAATGAAACTAATGGTACACAGCAAGCATATGTGTAAGTTTATAATGAGCAAAAACAGTTCCTCCAGTGCCAATACCACTATTATCACTCTCTCAACTGCACGAGTTTCTTTTCTTTGCTGAAACCTTCGTGGCTTAGCTTGCACTAACTTGTATGACGCAATCAGATTTTAATCCTCCAGGGAATCCAATCCAAATATCCTGTCCAGGTTCAATCACTAGTGCTCATCGGCCTGGTGGTAATGACAATTTTCGATATCATTAATCATTTTTGCACAGAATGCTAATAATTGGCAATGGCAATTCGCAGAAGAAGGTCACTGATTCTCCACGGGATGTTTTTTTGCTGTAGGTGAAGTGAGAAAAATGGCAATTCCGAGGGACTTTATACTGTCACGACGTCAGAAGGATTGTTCATTTCATTGTGGAACTATTGAACTTGCAAAATTGATGTTAGAGTTTTGAAATGTCAATTAATTGTTTCACGTTGGATCATCCGATTTGTCCACGACGCCTAGCCTACAATTTTTCCCGATTGGAACTTCACATCGCATTGTAATTGAGGTAACGGGATGATCACGAAGTACGTCGAGTAAATATTGTGCTTGCAGCTACGACGTTTGCAATTGTATGCTATCCCCGTTTGAAGCAACGGAAAGATTGCAACCGCTC
>NC_140967.1:52546590-52551590 GCF_056783735.1 Eptatretus burgeri
CATATCACGTTCCCAGAAGTCCCAGCTGTAGAGAAGAAGTTCTTAAGCTTTGTTTGCGCCTTAATCTTGTTTGAGGCGAAAGCACATGATGCAAGACGAATGCGGATCTCTTTGCGATGCATTATCGGCTTGGAAAGCATATGCAAATGAAGCAGCCCACTCATTGCCCAACAAGCCAGAGACCAATCTGCCTCCTGTCACATGAATATCATCTTGTCATCTCTTTTCTGTGAGCTTCAAACACAATCCTTGCTCAAGGTTTGACCGATTGAAGACTCTTTTTGGGTCACGGAGTCATAAAGCAATTTATTTAAGGCTTTGATGGTCATTTCTCTACACTCTTTTTTTTTTTTTTTTTTTTTTTTTTTTTTCGTCTGCCCCTTTTTGTAAATCCTGTCTCTGTCTCTGTCTCTCATCGTTTGCCCCTTGTTCTGAAACCCTTACCCAAACAGATTTGGAAATATCAGGACATTGTGGACAAAATATGTTCTTTCTCAATCTCTTATTGATCTCTAAAAATATGGGTCACTCAAATTAATATCTTCAACATATTCTTCAACATATTCTTCCTTCCAAAAAATTGCTGGAGTCCAAATTCTCCAAGGGTACCAAGTAATTGTCCTTTCTTCTCCGCAGTATGATGTCAGAGCAAGAAGACGGATCACTTTAAGGTGTTGGTGCTTGTGTCATGTACGTAATTGTAAGGATGGTGTAAGATTAACGTGGGTACGTAAGGTGGAGGCAGGAGGTGCTCGAGAAAAAGGACAGCTGGGTGGTGGATTTCGGGAGGGGTACCGTTAAGCGTGGAGGACATTGAGTGTGGAGTGGAAGGAAAGGGGAGAAGGAGGTGGAGGGATAAGAAGCTCTGCGAATGCCCCTCTTGCGAACCCAAAGAAAAGCCTGGGTATCGAGCCAATTGCCACCCTCTGATATAAAGCCAGGCGGTGCCAGGCAATCTGCAGGGACAATAAGGCCCGTGAAAACAATCTCTTTGAAATGCGGCGTCGCGGAAAGGGGACCAGCCGCAGCGTGTTCCGCGGAAAGGGGACCAGCCGCAGCGTGTTCCGCGAGATTGCTGCGCCCGGAGAAGCAGGATGGAGAGACACGGTGCTAATGCATGCGTGAACGTGCGCTCAGACTCCGCACACCTCCCGCTTTAGAGGAGCTCTATAGAGAGCTCCGAGTGATAAGGTCCTATATAGCAGAACCCTGCTGGGGCGTGCGCTCAAGGAGGTCATAAGAGGAGAGCGGTGCAGCTTTACTCAAAGGAGCAGTGGAGGCCATGGGAGGCGTTCTGAAGAAATCCTTTTTTTGTGAAACTATAAATCTTGTTTTGCACTGCCTGGGCCTTGGGTTAATACGACCCCCACATGCTTCGGTTTGTACCAACAAAACCCTCCGCTCTGCTCTTCTGTGCCTGCCCAAAACACCGGGTAGAGCTTGCGGCGCGTGCTAATGTTGTACTTCAAACAATCGGTGGGCAGTGCAATTTTAACTTAATTCCTTCTTGGACATGATTCAATCTGCAGTGATGAGATGGTGTAAAATATTACTTTGATCTGACCATAAAAAGCCATTTATTTGTTCACTGGCCTAGATTAAACAGACTGCCTCGACTCTCAACATCATTAAAATGCAGACCCGGTAATTATGCAAATGCATTCATTATTCCGTTGCCAACTTCTTTCATTTTGAAAGCATGTTCCATGGCAGGCTCAACCCAAGATCATTCAATTTTCCTCGTGCAGATGGTGCCTTATTATTTATCTGCAAGTACATTTAATCATTTCTGTAATTATCTTTTGGACTAATGTGAAGTAATATTATGTTAATGCATCGAGCAAACATGCAGTACTACTCCAGTATATAGGATTTTATTTTTGACAGAACTATCTTTTGTGCTGACCTTTCTGTCCACTGTTTGAATGTATGCATTTTGTTCTATATGAACAAAGCAAGATGTCTCATAGATTATACAAGAGCACAGCAGTCAGGTTATGCCTTGTTTTGAGTAAAGAACCTCATCAGGGAGTTGTTCAAGAGGCGTTTTTATTAGTTCCCTTCTGGTTTCACCAGAGGGGACTATAGGTTTGCTCTCTATCTGTCTGTCTGTCTGTCTGTCTGTCCGTTCCACCTGTGGTTTTCAGACTTTTTTCGCCATACCCTTTAACATATTCAACTAAAACTTGGTACGTGGCTTTATTATGATAAGTTACAGAAGAAGTTCGAGTTTCAGAGCCACAGAGTTCTGCCCTTTTTAGATTTAGAAAAAGAACATTCATTGGGATTGGTTAGGGACATTTATTGCAAAGTAATTCTCGTTCTTGTTCTGTCCACTTCAAACTCTTCTTCCCTGTCTAAGGGCAGAGAAACTCTCGAAGCAGGCGATGGATACAACTATTGCTTGCCTTCTTTCCCAAACTTTCCTTTTTATACTCTCTGAGAGCATTCCATATCAAAGTTGGAGTCATGTACAGTATATCAAAGTATTATACTCAAATATCAATGTTGTACGACAAGAGATGGTGGCGTACAACTCAACACGGTATAATAGAAATGGTTACAGGAAAAGTCTCATTAACCTTACAGCTTCACCATATATATAAATAATATGCGGATAATTTATTCTTGTGGGCTATGCATGGTACATTGATATTCCATGCATAGCCGGCGGATTATACAGTCGACTCGTCGAGCCTCCTGGTTTATAGACCATTTTGAGGTCCAAACAAGTAAGGTTGGTTGTATGATTCACCAGCGACAATGGGAAAAGAAAGATATTGTTTGATTCAAGCACACCTGGGATACTCTGTGGGCGTTGCTTGAATTCACGTGACATATTCGTATTTCGAACATCCAGAGGTGATCGAGGCCACGAAGGGAGAGAACAGCAGTGGAGATGATCACCTGCTTGGTCGACGTCCCGGATATGGGGAGACACCTGTTGGATGAAGCGGAAATCACGGCCCAAATCCATCTAGGTTAGTGTCTCCATGTGGCTGGGATTCCTCCCAAAGAGGAGGAAAGTGCTGATCAATCAAGCAGTGAATCATTCGCCACTTTGGAGTTCTCTGGAGGAATACTTGTTTGCCTTCACTGGAGGAATACATTAGGCCGATGGATGCATGCCAGGACCCCTTCCTGACAATTTGAATAATAGCAGTGCATGCTGTCTATATCTACAAACAAACACGTCGATTGTTTGATTGGAGTCACCCTGAGGGGTGTGTGTGTGTGTGTGTGTGTGCGTGTGTGTGCCTCAGTTTTGCATCTCATTTAGACCTAAGTTGTGGTTACATGGTGCATTTGATTTGTGGTTTATTGCTGCTCCTTCCTGATCCTGATAACTTGGACAACTACAACAGCACTCGGTAGAATGCATACCTCCGCCAGGCTGAACAGTTTACGTTTGCTATCCCACTGATAGGCCGGATCTGAATCCAGACCTGAACCAAAATCGAATCTGCTTGTTCTCGTCACCTTACCAACTCATCCACCATGTTTTGTCATAACTCGACCACAACTTTTTGAGATATTGTTCTATATATCGTTTTTGACCCTATCTTTCATTGGTGAAGAATCACATTAAAAAAATTATAGTGTCCGGATTCAGATCTTCATCAAAATCGAATCATTTCGTCCTTGTCACACACCAACGTGCCCACCATGTATCGTCCGAATCCGTCCATAACTTTTTGTGATATCCTTCTCACAGACTGACAGTCGGATGGACACAGACAGACAGACAGATTGGGGTGAAAGCGCAACCTCGGTCCACCTTCAGTGGGAGAGGTAATGATTGCATGAAGAATGGAAGTACCATCATATATTAAGTGTGTATTGGACATGTTCACATTCAATCGTAGATGTTTGGTTCAAACATTATCAAAGTTCTAACTGTAGTCCTGCATTAAATTGTGGTGTTCTTTAACACCCAAGATGGAATCTATGAATATCATGAAAACAAAAATTCAGGGCAATTACTTGTTTTAAAAAACACCCCATTTGGACAGCTGCAATAAACCACGTGTCCATTATATCGTTCTTTTTAAAAAAAAAATAAAAACTTTAATCATGGCTCACAGAAAAGCTCATAAAACATAGCGAAAGTGAGTGATTTTGGGGTGTTGTCAATGTGATGCATATGCTTCAATATTTTATTGCATTCATTGTCACAGACATGCCAGAAGGATTAGTGGTTAGGTGGGATGACAGGATGACTGAGAGGTATGCACACTCCTCTCTAAGCCATCTAGCCTGGGCTCGAATCTCGACCCAGCTACAAACTCATCCAGGTGTCTCACAAGCAGGGTGAGGCATCAATGTGTGTGCCGTCCCTCAGATAGATGTTATACTGGCCGTCCCGTCTGCTGGCATTAATTTGTGAATGTTAAAGATTCCACTGTGCCCTTCATGAAAAGTAGGCGAGCTATCGCTGGTACCACGAACAAATTCAAAATTCCTGCTCTCACCTATAAGGGGGCGCAGCATCAGGGTCACAGTCGCACCCTCAGCCAATGATGCTACCGCGCAGCCTTGTGGCTTGCGCCACATATGAAAGAAGAATGAGTGGTTCGGTGGATAGTTGGTGACATTGGATTTAATTTTACATACAAGATGCTAGGATTCTTTGCACAGCTACAGATAAGATGAAAGATCAGACATCAATGGTCATTACATGAATATGGTACTTGGTGCTCATTGCTTGATGCTCAGCATTGAAAAGGATAGAGCATGGACAAACAATTCACAGGGAAGGTAATGGCAAACCATCCAGTATGACCTTTGCCAAGAAAATGCTTTTGCAGCACCAACACTCTGTAAATAGTCCTGTCCATCAAAATCGAATCAAAATCAAATCAAAGTTACAATATCCCTCTGCATTCATTAGAATTTCTTATTCGACCTCTTCTTGTTTTTTTAGCTCAAAAGAAAAACGCCGATGAAAGCCACTTGCTAAGATATCACAGAGGACAATCAAAATTTGAAGCACCACTCCT
>NC_140967.1:52556590-52601590 GCF_056783735.1 Eptatretus burgeri
AGGTAACGTCCCCCCAGCTGTTTGCTAACTTGTCGCCAGTCTGTAAACCGATAGCGATCAAATCGCAGCGATATACCACTGCTGATATGAACTTCATCACTTCAGAGACCAAGCGATTACTGGAAGAAAGAATTATAGAACCGAGCGATTCGCCATGGCGCGCACAGGTGTTGGTCACCACCAATCAGAACCATAAGAAACGAATGGTTGTCGATTACTCCCAGACGGTCAATCGTTTCACCCAACTCGATGCCTACCCTTTGCCGCGCATAGACGAGATGGTTGAACGCGTGGCCAATTATAAAATATTCAGCACCATCGATTTGCGAAGCGCCTATCATCAAATTCCCATCCGAGAGGAAGACAAACCTCACACCGCATTCCAGGCAGGTAGACGCCTCTACCAATTCAGGAGGATTCCGTTCGGTGCCACGAATGGAGTAGCTTGCTTCCAACGAGTTATGGATGACATCATCTCAGATGAAAACCTCAAAGACACTTTTGTTTACGTGGACAATGTCACAGTGTGCGGTAGGGATCAGGGGGAACATGATATGAATCTGGACAGATTCTTGAGCATTGCTAGAAAATATAATCTGACCCTCAACTACGAGAAATGCGTATTCTCGGCAAGGTCAATTGACCTTCTCGGCTACACAATAGCCGACGGCACGATTAAGCCTGATCCTGAACGATTGTGCCCACTTCGTGAGCTCCCCCCACCTCAGGACCTGCAGACAATGCGCCGGGTGATAGGCATGTTCGCTTACTACGCGAGATGGATTTCCCGATACTCCGAGAAAATACATCCCCTAGTGCATTGCAAAAACTTCCCACCAGATGCCGCTGTTGTAAAAGCTTTCCACAGCCTCAAAGATGATATCAGTAATTCCGTGGTATTATCGATGATAGCTCGGTGCCCTTCGTGGTGGAAACAGATGCTTCTGATCACGCGATAGCTGCGACGCTTAATCAGTCCGGGCGACCCGTCGCGTTCTTCTCGAGAACTCTCTCTGGAAGCCAGCAGAGACACTCAGCAATAGAGAAGGAAGCGTACGCTATTGTCGAAGCCCTACGTAAATGGAGACACTATTTACTGGGAAACCACTTCACGCTCGTCACGGACCAGCGATCCGTTGCATTCATGTTTGATAGGAAAAATAACGGGAAAATTAAGAATGAAAAAATTATGAGATGGCGGATAGACCTAGCCTGCTATAGTTACGACATTGTTTACCGGCCCGGGAGGGAAAACCCTGCTGCAGATACCTTCTCTCGGGTCTACTGTTCGGCGACAATCAGTTGGGCTTTGCAAGACCTACATGTGTCTCTTTGCCACCCAGGGGTAACCAGAATGGCACATTTCGTGCGCAGACAAAACCTTCCCTATTCTATCGAAGATATTAAACAAATGAATGCTTCATGCCCTGTTTGTGCTGAACTAAAACCCAGATTCTATGGCGCGGCATCTGGCAGATTGATCAAGGCCACTTCTCCCTTCGAGAGACTAAATATCGACTTCAAAGGGCCCCTGCCGACCGAGACAGACAACAGATACATATTCACTGTTGTTGATGAATATTCAAGGTTCCCTTTCGCGTTTCCGTGCTCGGATATGACCTCGGGCACTGTCGTGAAATGTCTCTCTGACCTCTTCGCTATGTTTGGGAAACCTTCGTACATACATTCAGACAGAGGGCCGTGTTTCATGTCGGCCAGGCTAAAACAGTTCCTATTAGAGCACGGCATAGCAACTAGTCGAACGACGGGTTACAACCCACAGGGTAATGGGCAGGTGGAACGGTATAATGGAGTTATTTGGAAAGCCGTAACTCTGGCGTTGAAATCAAGAGGACTGGGCCCCGAGCGGTGGGAGGTTACCCTTCTCGCCGCTCTGAATTCCATACGCTCTTTGCTCTGCACGTCCACCAATGCAACTCCTCACGAACGAATGTTTACTCACCAGCGACGTTATGTTGACGGCCAATCGGTGCCCAACTGGCTAACCCATCCCGGAACAGTGTTCATGAAACGCCCGGTACGACAAAGCAAGTATGAACCCATGGTGGAGGGGGTCGAACTCATCGATACTAATCCAGAGTATGCTCATGTCAGACTCCCGGATGGCAGGGAGACCACGGTGTCGGTTCGCCATTTGGCTCCCTCAGGTACTCCTCCCGCAGGTACACCACCATCTGGCACTCCTCCCTCTGACATCCCCTCCCCAGGTGTTTCCCCCCCAGGAACTCCACCCGGGAACGGTGGCGACGGAGCTGCCGCGTTCCACCCGAGAGCGATCGAGGAGTCATCCCCGGCACAAGTCGAGGCTCACCAAGAGGATCGGAAGCCTCCCTCAAGTGAAACCGCCATTTACTCCCGGAGAGGTCGACGGATAAAACCCCCTCGCCGACTCGATCTGTAAAGGGGATTATCGGCATCCTCGATGCTCATGCTCCTATATGCTCATTACATCATATATCGATGCTCATTACCATGCTCCTACAACTCAAAATAATCCTCACTGCTTGGCATGTATGCTTCTGTAGTTTAAATAGTTCGCGTTGCTTGAAATGTATACTCCTATAGTGCTGAAGTAATCATGGTGCGTTAGTTGGGCCTCTAGTTACATTTTAAAGATGGGGAGAATGTGGTGAATTGAAGGACGTGACGTGTGATCACATGTCGCACGGCTCGAGCACGGAATAGATAAAGCCAAGCTCCGCGCGGACGGGGCGATTGTCCCAGGGGCATTGTCATTTACGGCGGCGGTTCACTTGGTGCTCGTTGAATGGTGAGAATTGAGAGTATATCGGACTCCGTGCTTATACTGATTTATTTTGCGGTGATTAGTTGCACGTGTATACATTACTGCTTATGTACTCCTTGCTGCACCTGTATTCCCTGATGTGCCCGTAGAAGCGGCTTCAATCAAATGGAATAAAGCCTACTCTCTGAAGGTTCTTCTCTCGCTTTCATTTCAGTGTCCTTTGACAAATCAGGAGCAATGCAGTTACAGTATCGTTTCCTTCAGCTCGATTGGTGTTGTCCTGCTCGTGATGTTTTCGGTTTTTCTTTTTTCGTTGTTGTTGAATCTGTGAGGCGATTATTTTTTCGTTCTTGTTGTTAGTAGATTTCAACTAATATGGAATAGGCGAACCCTAGAAGCGAACGTATAATTCTTTTTACATTCGCTTCTGACTTTACATAAAACTTGTTCACAACTGTATACTTGCCAACTATGCCGTGGTACGTGAAAGCGCCGCACAGCTGATGATTTTGACGCAATTTCCGGTTACTTCGGCCTGGATTCGGGATCAGCGATCAAATAATGTAAATCACGATAAAAAAAAATATTTTTTGATGATGCGGGACATATCTTTATTAAAATTAACTTTGGGAAAAAAATAATTGAATAAATAAATAAACGATCACTTCTGGTCAAGAATAAAAGAAATTAAAAGTTCCAGAAAGAGTTTCAAAATCACTCCCGATAATGTTAAATACAAAATAAACACTTCCTGTCATGAAAAAAATCACCTTCAGAAGTATAAAATTAACTTTTGGAAAAAAAAAAATTGAATAAATAAATAAACACTTCCGGTCATGATCTCCCGGCATGCATCATTCCCCATGACAAAAAACGGAAACAAAAAAAAACCAGAAGCAAAAAAAAAAACGGAAGCAAAATGGTCATAGCCAACGACACAGATTCACAATTGCCAGGGTATTGTGTTGTTTTTGTTGTTTCCTATTCTCTCATGTGCACACGTTAAGTAATATTCACAAGATAGAAATAAAACCCAATCGTGTTTATACACCGCACAGCGTTTAACAACAACCAGAAGCAAAACGTCATAGCTAACGACACGGATTCCAAATAGCCAGGGGTATTGTGTTGTTGTTGTTGTTTCCTATTCTCTCACGTGCACGCGTTAAGTATGAAGCTCACTGCATTCGCTACTCATGCATGACGAAACACTTGTTTATGGCTCATATTAAAGAGAATGATGGCATAAGAAGAACAGCTTTCAGCGTTCGGCGTTCGGCGCAAAATGCCATGGTGGGCGGAAATGACGTCTTTCGTTCGTTCGTACATGAGAGGGGAGCGTTTCTTGGTTTTTTTCCATCAAGCAATAAATTCAATGGTTTTCACATATATAACACATTAGTTTCACAAATTTCCATTGAAATACTCGGGTATTTCCGTCAATTGTCGTCAATTCCGTCCAGGTTACGCACGGCCATCTACCGGATGGCCGTCATTGGCTGTCTTGAGGCACGTGGGGGGGGGGGGGGACACCGGAGACGTGGTAGACACCGGGGACATTTCAAACTCGGTGCAATTGTATACAGTGCACGCACTGTAAAAATTGAAACTTGGCACATGATAAGTACTCCTCCTGGGGAATAAACATGATTTTCTTATCATGCCATAGGTGCCATCGTTATGACATACTTGCATATGTAGAACACTACATCTGATCAGTATGAAAATTTTTGAATGTCATTTCGGGATAAAATGGTCCACAGAAAAAAATTTGATGAGATCATCGGTAACATGATTCAGCAGCCATATTGTTTTGTTTTTTTTAAACCTTCAAAAATCTTCTTCACTGAAGTGGCTGAACAGATTGAGGGAAAACTTTACACGTATGACCGCCTATCCATGAGGAACAAAAGGTTCACACATATGACATCATAGGTCACATGGATTTAGGTCACATGAACCATGTGATTTAGGTCACATGGGTCACATCATAAGTCACATGAACACATCATCACACATATGACATCATAGGCAGGTATGTTGGATTTACCCAAAAACCTATAAAAAAAAATCTTCTTATCCAGAATGGCAGGACAGATCAAGGGGAAACTTCACACAAATGTTCCTCACGCCTTGATGATACCAGGTTATTCCCAAATAATTGTTAGGTCATATGGTCTCGCAGCTATATTGGATTGAGCGAAGATCTTACAAAAAATAATTTCTCTTGAACCACTTAATCAATCGATGTAAAACGTCACAATTCTAGTAGTGATCGGGAATACATGCTTTAAATTTCAACTTGATCGGATACATGGTCTGGCAGCCAGAATGATTTTAAAAAATTTTTATCTGGGTTCCTTTTGATTTTATTTTTTTGATGTTTTTTTTTTGTTTTTTGTTGAATAAGGCTCACTTGGCTGTTCCTGGATGGGTTTGAGGCTAGAGGAGTAGAAGCTGAAATGCGAATCCTATGCAGGTTCCTTCTGATGACTTCATCTTTGCTTTTTGCTTGTTCAGGTTCCTTCTGATGACTCCAATGCAGTACTGCACCTATTTGTTCTTCCATTTGGTTTGAATTGAATTTTTTTAATCCCATTCTAAATTCAATTGAATAATAATGAAAAACATAATGGGCCAGGTGTCCAATCGAAGCGGGGTTGCATCAAAGTTGGACGTCTTGGTACCCGGTCATCAATGCCAGCAGTTATAAAGTGGCAGATATAATTATGTCTCATTAATTACGAAACACACCAATACACAAATGCCACACAAAACACACCACATAAAAGAAGTCCTGGCGAGGGTCTGCAATACTCTGATTGCTCTTTTTCTTGTTTATATACACTTTACCACATCCACTACCAACATACAACTTTGAATGTTTTACCTATGTATACACACTTTAGCATCACCGCTATGACTTACTATCTCACAATATTTATTTTAACACATATCTTTTCCCATTCTACAACTGACATACTGTTGTGGAGCCGGGCGTCGGCGGCGAGCACGACCGCAAGGTGGAGCAGTAGAGTTGGCTCCACCGAACATCCGGAATTTAGATCGTGCTCCTCGGAGAACTCCGAAAGGCACAGGTCCTTACAGGACCATGAATCGCCAATAATTCAGCCGCATGGAATAGGGTTAATTGCCAACTTCAATATACCTAAGTATCCATGCAGCAAAGCTACCGGGGAATTCACACCCTCGGCATGCCTCGAGCGGAATGAGCCATTATCGTGCTCGAACCGTGCGTTACCCGAGCGGATGGTTACCAAGACCCGTCGGTCCAAATGCACAATTTACCGTTTCCCAATTTCCCAACACGCACCGTGCTAAGCCAATGAAAGAAGCACAGAAACGAGCTGATACATTCAACAAAAGGGATATTTATTAACAATAGAGGAAGGGAACACACAAAGAGCAGAGCTATCATGACTATAAAAACTGCAAATTTACACACAAGCACTTATACAGTTGCGACTTAAAGATGGGCCCACACACAGACACACAAACACACACACACACACACACATACACACACACACACACACACACACACGGACCCCGTCAGTCTTTAATGAAGGCTTCCAGCTCGAGGATAGGTGAGCTGGAGACCAGAGCCTGTGCTTGGACCTGTCTACCTTGTGTGGTCTTCGACGATCCGGTTCGGCGGGACTCGAACCCGCAACACGATGCTGCTCCAAGCACCAGGTACCGCGCTCTCCAACCGACCACGTACCAATCGACCAAGACCACGACCACCACCACGATGACCACCATGACCACTACCACGACGACCACCACCACCACGACCCTTTTTCCACCCAGCCTGGAATTCCTTTTTATTCCTTTTTACTCCGGGGTGAGCAAATCGCCGTCTGAGGCGCTCTCCACCCTCATTGGACGGGGTGTCGTGGGAAAGTCGCTCTGTGTGGCAATCTCAATCCCATTGGCCGGGGTGCCGTGGGAAGGTCGCTTTCTGTGGCGTGATTGGACAAGGGGCACACCCCTGCATTCCTGGGCGGAGTCCCGGTCTGAGGCGATGGAAATCTCCGCCCACGTACGTGGCCGAACGCACGTGGGCAATGGTGTCAGTGTTTGAAGTAAAGTGAAGGAGGTTTGTTGGAAACGAAACTCCGCAGCGCACACATGTAATTCCCGTTAGACACAGGTAGGGGGCCCTAACTATAAACATACACTTACCGATATAACTAAGCTTCGGGGACTGAATGTTGTGTACTCATGGCTGCCAGATTCGTAACAATACTACATTTGATTTTATTTATTTTTATAGACTTTACCATCTGCACGACCAACATTCAACCTTTAATTATTTACTCATTCATAATGAATTTGCCATCACCACTACCGACATACCATTTCAATTTTTTTATTTATTAATATACACTTTAACATCACTGCCACCAACATGGAACTTTGAATTATGTTTTTTTATACACACTTTCCAATTTCCACAACCAACACAACTTTGAATTATTTGTTCATATACACTTTACCATCTCCACACCCTACATATGAATTAATTTATTATCTTAGTGATATACACTTTACCATTTACTTTATTAGTTACTAGCAAATACCATTCCAAATACCAGTTACTAGCAAATAGTTACTCGTTTCACTGAAGGGAATACTAAGAGGGGAGGGAAAAAAAAAAGAGAGAAGAGAAGAGAAGAGAAGAGAAGAGAAGAGAAGAGAAGAGAAGAGAAGAGAAGAGAAGAGAAGAAGAGAAGAGAAGAGAGAGAGAGATGGTGGACAGCGAGAAAGTGGAGGGGGAAAGAGAGAGAGGAGTGAGTGAGCAAGGAGGGAGGGATAGTTGGGAGGGGTGGGGGAAGGGAAGGCAGACGTGCGGTGGAGCGTTAATTACGATTCATACTGTCTCATCAAAATGAATCTGCATAAAATAACAGTGGAGATGGAAACAAAATATTGTTTTAAATCCAATTTCTACCAGTCGTACTATAAATACCGTGCAGAGACAAACACCGCCCGGACACGTCCAGAGACAAGCACCACCCGGATATATGTCCAGAGAAAAACACCATACTGGCACATCGGGAGTAGAGCTGTTTGGAGACAAACACCAACCAGACACATCCAGAGACAAACTCCTATCCGGACAAACACCGCCCGGATACATCCGGAGATAAACTCCCGTCCAGACATAAACACTGCCCAGACACATACGGAGATAAATACCACCCGTCCAGAGACAAACACTATCTGGAGATAAACAATGCCCGGACACGTCCAGAGACAAACACGGAAGGTGTGGAGACAAACATCGGCTGGAAACGTCTGGAGACAAACATCGCTTGGACACATCTGGAGACAGAAACAGACAGACAGACAGACAGACAGAGAGATGTGGGTGTGAGGGTGTTGGACTGTATTAAGAGGGGGCAGAGCGAGGATGGAACAGAGAGAGAGAGAGAGAGAGGTGTGGGGGAGAGGACTTAGCAGAGAGAAAATGTTATGCTGTATGAACAACACACCAACACACACACACAACATATATATATATATATATATATATATATATATATATATATATATATATATATATATATATATATATATATATATATATATATATATATATATATATATATATATATGTATGTGTATGTGTGCATATATATGTATGTGTATGTGTGTATATATATGTATGTGTATCTGTGCATATATATTTATATATATATATATATAAAAAAAAAATATATATATATATATATATATATATATAAATATATATATATATATATATATATATATATATATATATATATATATATATATATATATATATATATATATATATATATATATATATATATATATATATATATATATATATATGTGTATGTGTGCATATATATATATATATATATATATATATATATATATATATATATATATATATATATATATATATATATATGTATGTGTATACATATATAAATATATGTGTGTATATATATATATATATATATATATACACATATATATATATATATATATATATATATATATATATATATATGTAGGGTAAGAATACTGATTCTGGCTCACTTTTCCCCATGTAAATGAATGGGGGATTTTCAGCGATTCCTTTTTTTTTTCCCTAAAAATAAACCCCCTTTTTATCCCAAGGTATATTTATTTGTCTCCCCTTTTAACCTGGAGGTTGAACCTCATTGAATTGAACACCTGGGGGTTGAACAGCTCACTCATTGAACCTATAAAGATTTGTTCATTCTCAAATTCCTTCAATAGTTTAATTTTCTTTGCACAATAATCCCCATCTAAAATATTAACAAACAAAACATTTGAATCTTTATATTTTTGAAGATACCCCTTTTGTGCCATTACGAAATGATAAACTTCTCTTAATGCTCTTGTTTGACCACCTCCTGAGCCACAGGTTATTTTTTTGTTAAGCCCCGCCCACTTTTCTTTAAGCCACGCCCACTTTTCCTAAGCCCCGCCCACTTTTGATAAGCTCCGCCCACTTTTCATGAGGTATTTTTCTAAGCCACGCCCACTTTTCCTAAGCCCCGCCCACTTTTGCTAAGCCCCGCCCACTTTGCTAAGCTCCGCCCACTTTTCATGAGGTATTTTTTCTAAGCCACGCGCACTTTTCCTAAGCCCCGCCCACTTTTGCTAAGTTCCGCCCACTTTTCATGAGGTATTTTTTCTAAGCCACGCCCACTTTTCCTAAGCCCCGCCCACTTTTGCTAAGCTCCGCCCACTTTTCATGAGGTTTTTTTTCTAAGCCATGCCCACTTTTCCTAAGCCCCGCCCACTTTTGCTAAGCTCCGCCCACTTTTCATAAGGTATTTTTCCTAAGCCACGCCCACTTTTCCTAAGCCCCGCCTACTTTTGCTAAGCCCCGCCCACTCTTACATCATTTCCAGTTCATCTCTGACTCACAAAGAAATCACTAGAAAATTACAGGATGTTATGGTTTTGAAAAATTTCCCAATGAAGGCTTGCCTAGGCTTGCCCAGGGAATTTCCAAAGGAAACCACACCCACCAGTCTTTCTCTATAAAAGCTTCAAACCCAGGCTCCATTTTAAACATTTGTTTTTGCTGGCAATGGTGTGCTGTGTGCTTGTCTGGAACTCTCTGTCTTGTATGGAACTAAACCTTCAAGTTGATGAACTGGATTCAAACCTCTTATCTGTTGAGGTAAGATTTTTATTTTCCTATTTTCAAACTTTGATTGAAGCATACTCATTTAATAATTAAATAACTTAATTAATACATTATTATTTTCTCTCACAGGAAATTGTATCTGAAAATACTGCTTTTGCTACAACTTGGAGCGAAATTGTTGACTTGGTTGAAGACCTTGTGAGCGACCAAGACCTTGAGTGGGATGACTTTGGTGTTCCTTGGAACTCTCTGTCTTGTATGGAACTAAACCTTCAAGTTGATGAACTGGATTCAAACCTCTTATCTGTTGAGGTAAGATTTTTATTTTCCTATTTTCAAACTTTGATTGAAGCATACTCATTTAATAATTAAATAACTTAATTAATACATTATTATTTTCTCTCACAGGAAATTGTGTCTGAAATACGAAATGAAAATACTGCTTTTGCTACAACTTGGGGTGAAATTGTTGGCTTGGTTGAAGACCTTATGAGCGACCAAGACCCACAGAACGAGTTCGTCCTTGATGACCCAACCAAAGAGTTATACCTTGGAGACCAGCAAAATCCTGAAAAAGAGTTTTATAGCAATAGTACTCATTGTGAGTTATCAAGACAATACCCACTGAACAAGTTATACGTTGATGAGCCAGAATACAAGTTTTACCTTGGAGACTCACAAATTTTGAAAAAATCAGTAAATGAGTTCTGCCTTGATGGTTTAAATAACTACCTTGGAGACTCAGGAAAAGGGTTCTGCCAAGATGGTTCTAAATATGGGAACTACCTTGGAGACTCACAAATTTTGAAAAAATCAGTAAATGAGTTCTGCCTTGATGGTTTAAATAACTACCTTGGAGACTTGGAAAGTTGGGTTTATTTTGAAGACTTGAAATGCTACCACTCTTTGGGATTTAAACCTATCAAGAAAGTTCTTACTCCCTCTTTCTATGTTATCAAACCTGAAAGCCTTAAAAGACAGAATTGGAAGAAGAGAAAAAAAAAAAAACGTAAAAAATATATATATATATATATAAATATATATATATATATATATATATATATATATATATATATATATATATATATATATATATATATATATATATATATATATATATATATATATATAGGTGGAAATCTCATTTTGAAAAAGACTGTGTTGGGTGAGGATTGAGTTGGGGTTGAGATTTTGAATGTGAGGGTTGGGGTTGAGATTTTGAATGTGAGGGTTGGGACACACACACACATACACATCAACAAACAAAAGTTAAGCCTTGACTATTCAGTTGAGGATTCTGTGTTTGGGGTTCACAGATGTAAGAACGTCCACCCCTTGACACACATTATATACTGTTATACACCTCGGACTTGGCCCTCGAGTGTCCACAACGGTGTATAGTAGGAGGGAGTGAAGCGCCAACCTATTGCTCCCATTGCACACACACACACACACACACACACAAACAAAAGTTAAGCCTTGACTATTCAGTAGAGGATTCTGTGTTTGGGGTTCACAGATGTAAGAACGTCCACCCCTTGACACACATTATATACTTGTACACCTCGGACTTGGCCCTCGAGTGTCCACAAAGGTGTATTATCTGATTAGTTTTGTCTTTTGTAATTCCTGTGAATAAAATGAACCTAAAATCTCTTCCCCTTCCAAATCATATATTTTATAAGTCCAAGGAACTGTATCTATTACATCAACAATTTTAAAAAGTTCTTTCGTCCATCGTTCAGTAAAACCCTTTTCAAAATGAGATTTCCACCTATATATTCTTACGATATCACCAACTTTGAACTTAGGTTTTCTGACATTAATCTCTTTTTCATATTTTAATTTTGTAAATGTTTCTGATGGTTTCATATTTGTTGACGTGTGAATCGTGTCATTATACTTATCCACAATATCCTGAATAAAAGATGACCATTGTTGTGAACCGAGTTGTGTGAATTTTTTATATAGTCTCTCTTTTAAGGTACGATTAAAACGTTCAACAACAACTGCCTTCCCTTCATTAAAGGTACTGTATAATGTAATACTGTTATTTTTTAGAAAATTCATAAATGTCTTCTTATAAAACTCTCTACCCTCATCAGTCCACAATTTTTTAGGTTTTCTCTTACTTTTATTAAATATCTGTTGAAAAGCTAACATAAGAGTATTACCTGTTTTGTTTTTTAAAGGGACAACCCACGCATATCTACTCCTCAAATCAATAACGGTTAAAGCATACTTGTACCCCTTATCATTATTGAGTTCAATCAAATCAGCAGACCAGATATAATCAACTTCCTTGGAATAAACTTTCCTTCTCTGAAACTTTGTGAATATTGGTTTATGTAATTCATCAGCTAATTGCTCTTCAGTCTTAATGGCATCATTAGAGCCTATAAGTTTTTTGAATTTCCAAGTCCAAGTTTCAATTTAGCACTAATCATCTTCTTCACGATGAACCTATCAACTTTTTCTCTCAAGGTTGGATTTTGTATCAGAGACAAATTATACAACATTTCTCTATCGGCTTCATGCTTTTCTTCCAACGTTGTGGTATTCCCATAATCAATATCGTGTCTCATGCACACTTCATCAACTCTATTGATTGGTTTACTCCAGGATTTAGGATTGTCTGCCTCATCTAATCTTTTATCCAAGTTTGTGCCTGGACCACAGAAAGAATACCCTGGAAGATGTAATTCCCCTGGTATTCCAGTAGTTGTAAATTTACTTCCTGATAAAAACTTTTGTATATCTCCTCCGAGTTTGTGTTTGGAGATAAATTGATTTTTTTTTGAACCACACACCGAACATATACCTTTTTGTATAACCCTGTTATTTTTACTTTTAATATATGAAATATTTTTAGTATTAGTTTTCTTTTTACATTTGAGACAATAACTCATTTATTTATGAGAAAAATTCCTGCAGAGTGCAAAAACCTTTTGTTTCCAACATGCACATTTGAATCTTAATTTTTAAAACATAAAGAATCCTTAGAAATGCCTTCACTCTCTCCTCCATTTATTTAAGAAAAAACTTGAATTAAAATGAATAGCTTGACGATGTCAATAGTCTTGAAGAAAATATTGCAAATAGACTTGTCAATTCTTTGTTTTCCTCCTCGGTGGGTTGAGTTATTTTCTGTAATACCACCAATCTTTTTTGAATCTCACTGGTTTCCATATTTTGATATTTATTCATTCTCTCTCTTTCCTCCCTCTCTCTCTTCTCCTTTTCCTCCTTCTCTTTCTTCTCCCTCTCTCTCTTCTCTCTTTCCTCCCTCTCTCTATTCTCTCTTTCCTCCTTCTCTCTCTTCTCCTTTTCCTCCTTCTCTTTCTTCTCCCTCTCTCTTCTCTCTTTCCTCCCTCTCTCTATTCTCTCTTTCCTCCTTCTCTCTCTTCTCCTTTTCCTCCTTCTCTTTCTTCTCCCTCTCCTCCTTCTCCTTTTCCTCCTCTTCCCTCTCTTCTTCAACTCCTTCCTCATCCCTTACTATCCTTGAATCGTTTACACCCCATAGAATATTATACATATATTCATCAGGATTTCTTGTTATTCCTGTATCCAAAATAATTTTTTTTACAACAGGAAACCAATAAAATTTCTTTTGAATTTCTAAAAGAGATATTTCTAGAAAATAAATTTCTAATAAAAAAAAAAACCTTTTCTTAACCTTATAATTTTTTCATTATTTAACATTCTAATTAAATCTAAAGTTGTTGGTTTATCAACATCAGCATAATGCCAATCTTTTATTGAAAATACCTCATTCTTATGTTGTAGAACATATTTATTAAAATACCGAATACCCTTTTCTTGAAGGTATGCTTGGACACAGAAATGATAATTTTCTTGAAGCCTTCTTGCTGTCATTTATGTATTAGAAATATATGTTAGAATAATATTATGGCACGAAACACCTCCCCATCTTCCCATAGTTAAATCATTTTGTATTTCCTTACTTATTATATATAATCCTGTTTTTTCTGTTTTCATGAGATAAACAAGGGCAAAACCATTATTATATTTACCCTTATTAAATTCTTTTATTTGTTGTTTACTAATCGTGGCTCCACAAAACTCATTCTCGATACCAAGTGCATAATATTCTTCCTTACGAGACTGATTTAATTGTTCCAGGTCTTCGAGGTTAATTTTAAATGACCAATTATACCCTAAATCATTCATATCATACCCCCATTGTTCTATTCTCATACAAACGATACGCCCTTCTTTATAAAAATTTATTTTAATTCGAACTGTGAATTCTGTATGACCTGGAGATAATATCAACACTTCTGTATCTTTGGAATACACAGCCGTTTTATTTAAGTATATATATTGTGATAAATCGCTTAATCTCACCAAGTCATTCGCGTCAGTCGGGCTTGGATAATTTTTTAATTTATAAGCATTTTTCATGTTAATATTTTTGTTTATATTATATTTATGTCGTTCAGCCTGTGCCTTTGTATAATAATTTGATAAATCAATATCCAGTTCTTGAGATACACCAAAGATAGAACCATCTTTACCAACATAAGTCATTTATATTAGATTAAATATAATATCATAAAATTTTTTATTTTTGTTGAGTTGAAATAACACATATAGACATAATTGACCACAACACTTGGAATTTAATTCTTGGACTTGAAATGTTTGATAAACACCATTCTGTAAGAATTTTATGACTTCAACAGGTGGTGGAAGACCAAAACTATCAAAATAATATTTGTCTTGACTATTAAAAATACAAACCCAATGAGTACCGTTCCCATCATTATCTTCTAAGTTCATAATAATATTCTTTGTATGTTTCAGCACATTTGTTAATTCATCTCTCATCCAAATAACCACATTATGAATTTTTAATTTCTTACAATATTTGGCAAGTTGTAAATTTGATGTTGTATTCTTTCCAAATTCTTTCAACCACTCATCAATGCTCATTTATTTATTAGAAAGATATAATCCATTACCTCTTTTTGTTAATTTTACACCTGCTTGTGCTATAGAAGAAAGCATATCTCCAACTAACATTCTCGCTTTATCAGGCAGACCTTCAAGTTTTTCAGCAAAATCTACAATTACACCACTTCCACTAATTTGTTTCTCCAACTCTTTGTTGTCTTTCCAATTCTTTTTGAGCCTGGAGTTGAGCCTTCCTTTCGTTGGCAGTTTTCACCGCTGTTGAAATACCACCCGTCAATGCTCCAACCGCACTTAAACCAGCAAATAAAGGAATTAGAAATGGGAGAAATCCTCCACTCGTCTCTCTTATTGAATATTTTTTCAACATTGGTTTTGTCATTTTAATTTTAAGTGAGCCAGTGTCATTCAAGATTTTAACCTGTTCTCTTGTGAGCAAAACATCAATTCTTACTGCTCCTTTTCTCTGAATTGTATTAACGTTAATCGTACAAGGCTTTTGATTTTGAACACAAGATGATAGTTTATGAAGATTGATTTGATTAACATATACCCCAGTTGGTACTTTGCCACTCATTTATTTAACCAAAAATTATGTGAGACTAATCATCACACCATTATCTGTATTAATCTGCAATTCTGTTTCTTCCAAAAGCAAACAATATGTATCAACTTCTTCACTCTCTCCTCTTTCAATGTATAGGGAAGTATCCACTCGATTAGACTTTATAGTTTCCTTTTGAGCGCTCAGGTCAAACGCATAGATTGTATACAAACTTTTAAATGCTGTCATATCCAAAATAGGTTCTTTATTTCCACTACTTTCACACACCTTTTGGTAAGACTTGTATGCTTCAGCAAAATCATTTTTTTCCCAATTAATTTCCAATCTATCTCGTGGATAAAATGTTCCATCTAGAGAAACGCGAAGTTGTTTCACCTTAGCATTATCACTCAATGCATTATTCTTATCAGTCGCAGTATCACCATCTGGCTTTTTAAAAATCATCCACAGATATCGTGGCTTTCCTTCCAGAACACCCAAATTCCACGTGTAAGTAGTTTGATTGAGTTTAACGTGTTGACATCTTCTTTTGAGGTATGATACACTGAGTGGTT
The DNA here is from genome assembly GCF_056783735.1 of Eptatretus burgeri. Classification (NCBI taxonomy): domain Eukaryota; kingdom Metazoa; phylum Chordata; class Myxini; order Myxiniformes; family Myxinidae; genus Eptatretus; species Eptatretus burgeri. Next base: position 52,572,598 of record NC_140967.1, read on the forward strand.
TCTTTGAGTTAAGTCTTCGATTCAACATCTCTTCTGTTTTAAGATTAGGAGTATATTCACTGATATACCAACTCATCTCCTCAATTACAAATTTATTCTGTTCACCAAAAGCACTACCAACACCAAAAAGCAATCTATTTTCATTATCATTCCTTTGTAGTTGAAATCTAATTTTAAGACCATACAGAACTTTATCATAATCACAAAATCCAAATATACCTTTAAGAGGAACTGCCACATTAAAACTATTTTCTGCTTTTGTATCATCATTATACACTCATTTCCTTTGAATATATCCAGGGTCTGTGTTTGTTCCCGTTGACATATCAGGAATAAAACCTTCGACAGACCCCTTTCCCATTCTATCACTGAATGTATAGAGTGTAAATTTCATCATTTCAGATACAGCAGAGACATAATCAACCGCTTCAACTTCTTGTGTTCCAATATACAATCGCACACTATCAAACATTTTCCAGAAGAAATCATTTACAAGTGTAGCGTTTGTGTTATTCCCAGCCTTAGTGAATTTAAATTTACACAACAAGAAACTTTCGGAGAGATTCAAATAGGTTTGTTGATTATTTATTTCAAAACTTTTTGTACCATTTGTATTCCAGTCTGTTCCAGTTATTGCATTTACCTTGAAGTAATCTTCTTTTTTAGTGGAGTTTGAGATAATAATAGTATCATCCAAATCATAGATACTATCAATTGCTTCCATACTTGTATTTATTTAGGAAAAAAGATGTTAAAACTTTTGAAACCCTGATCCAAGTATTTGAATTATTTTCTGTCGTTCTTGGGGGGACAACTGAGTTTTACCTTTCTTAATTTCTTTTATTGCTTGTAATTTATGAGATTCCTTCTGAGCATCTTTTATACTCTTTACAGCACCTGCTACATTTCCCACAGCAGAAGCAGTTGAACCAATTAGGTCTTTATGTTTAAGAATAGTTGAACCAATACCCATGAGAGTATCAATTATCCCATCTCCTCTAAATTGATGTCCGACACCCCTTTGTCTCTTAGGTTTATAGTATCCTCTACCAAGATACATACCTTCACCCTTGTAGTACGGGGAAAGGAACATCCCATCCCCTGTAATTATTTTATATTTTCCCAACTCGTGTTTCCTCACAATAACCATCGTATTTATTTATTGGAAAACTTCACGTAGGTGAATTCTGATGGATATAACTTCTCCATTAAAAGAAATCACACGATTATCTTGGTCGGTTATCCTAAAATTTACTCTGTGTATGGTTTTTCCTGACACAGGTAGATAAACCAAATTTTTAGGTTCCATATTGAATTTATAACCAATTGGGGTTGAGTATGCGCTGAATGAAAATATTGTATTTGTTTTTTTTCCATCATTATAAGCACCATCAATCAAATCACAGTGAATTAACACCGAATTTATTCCTGAGGATATTTGAATGACATTATCACTGTAAAACGTCCCATTAGTTTCAATCTTTTTTGAGGAGAAACCCAATAACTCTCTAAATGAATTATCAATTGTGAAATCAACCTTGTAGTTATTTTTAACTTTAATCGTTGATTTTGAAGTATGTTTTTGAATGTTTATAACAATATTTTTGGTTCATCACCCTGTTCTTTCATAAGACGAGCAATTTCGGAAGATATTTGAGAAATCTCGTATGCTCGTGGTGAGACTGTTATCGTTTTGTATCCACTTCCCGGATTATAACTAAACTTGTCATTTTTCTCGGTTATATTAAATAAGGTATTATAAGTTTCCATGGACAATAAAGATGCCTCATATTCTTTTGTTGTGTCAAGTTGTAGTGGGTATGGGAATGAAGATGTGTGGTCGCTTGTTGTGAAATTAAAACTCAGGATTGTGCTTCTCATCTTATTTAATATGAGATAAAATGTCTTTATATTGAGATTTATTAATTATTTTCATGTTCATCAACTGGTCTAAAATGGCTGATGCTTCATTAAAACAATTGTTATTTCCAGCCTTCTTACTGCCTAACAACAATAACAGTCTATTAACTAATTGCGATGGGTCATTTGGAAGAAAACTAATACCTGAACCAAGGATACTTAAAGCCTGAATAATGTGTTTCTCCTTCTCATTCTTCCTACTTTTACCAGAAAGAATAACCTTATAATTTAGAGTGTTCAGCAAATCAATATATACTCTATCATCATTATTTTCCATATCCAATGGTTTATCAATATACTTTGATTCATCCCTCACAGTTGAACCTTGTCTTCCATCTTTTGTGAGAAGAAACATTAATCTCGGAGTTAGTTTAACAGGGGGTTGAGCAGAACTTAAGAACCTTAATTCATCATTAAATATCAATACCTTTTCTTGAACAAGATGAAATATTGCTGGTTGTTCTGTTGGAATGAGTCCTGCTTTGGTTTTTGAATCCGCTGAATATTCATTGTTTTGAACAGCATTCACAATATAATCAGGGGGTGGATTAATCTCTTCCAGTTGTTGAAATAAACCTTCATCATCATATTCTAATTCTCCTAAATGCTCTAATTCTTCCTCCGTCATTTGACTGAAATCTTTTAACATTTGAAGCTTTCTGGGAGTATATTCTACTGTGGGAACTGTGGAAACATCTTTCATTTTTTCTTGGGAAGTTTTTAAAAGTGGTTTAAAAAATTTCTCTTGTTTTCTTTCAAATGCTTCTTCGCCCGTTAGTTTCTGTCTGCGTTTCTTCTTTATGTCTTCCTGTTGTTTTACAACTTTTGAAACCAACTCTTGATGTTCTTTAAATCTTCTTGCTCTTTCTTTTGTATCCATTTATTTATTGTAAAATATCATTTAATGAATTGTAAAGATTAACAGGGAAATTTTCCTTTTCTTCATCATTCAAGTAGATGTGTTCAAATAAATCCTTTTCTTTAAATATTTCATCAAATTCTTTATTAACATTAATGCGAGTTGTAATTTCTTCTTCACTAATCCTTGCATCTCTGCTTTTCATACGTTTGCGTTGAGTTTCTTCATCAACATCAAAACCGAATGATAAAATCTTCACCCCGCTCAGATATTTAATAATTTGTCTCGTTCCTTCTGGATTAGTTTCTAATATCCCAACACCACCAGATTTTAGTTTCCTTAACTCACTCTTACAATGTGAATATTTTGTTGTACCAAGAGAAACCTCCTCAAATATTTGTCCTTCATTCCTCAATCGCATATGTTCCTCCACTGAAATATAGTGATAATCTTCACCTTTTACTTCTCCAGGTCTTATTGCTCTAGTTGTTGTTGATACAATGCGTATCACGGGGTGTTTTTTAAGTAAATTTACAATATTCTCATTTGTACTACACAAGAACCTTGATTTATGAAAGTTTTTTCCAGAAGCAGATTTACCCACAAGATTTATAATAATAGTTGTCATTTATATATGTAATTGTTTATAAAACAAAAAATATATCCCTTAATATCTCATCTTGTTTCACAACAATATATTTATATTTTTCAGTCGTGTGCTTCATGTAATCCTCAAATTTCTTTTTACTACATAATGTAGAACAATTATCTCTCCAAAATTATTGATATCTATTGAATTTAACTTGAATAAAATAAAAGTATTAGCATTGTTTCTGATGGAACGACGAGGAAGTTGAAAGTACGATTGACTAAGATAAATACAATTACAAGAAGAATGTCTCCCTCTTGTGTAGTAGCTGTCCATTACCGTTTGGTTTCTCTCATTAACACAATCATCAAAGATAACGAGGTTCTTTTTTGATTTATCCAAATCTTGGGGAGACGGTATATCATCCGTATTATCACTAAGAATACAAGTTATAGGATTTGATTTCTTTTTACATCTCTGTGTATCACAAAATAGTTGAATTATATCTTCAATGTTATAATCATTTAGGTTTTTTTGACGTTTAAATAAACCGATTATATCTTCTTTTTGAAGACCAGCATTAAAACCTTGTGAGAGTAGTTGATACTCTGGTTGAAAACTCGACTTTGTGAAAATTATTAAATTATCATAATCTAAAAAGTTGGGAGTGAGGAGCATTTTTAAAAGTAAGCAGGTTTTTCCACATTCACTTGAACCAACTATGAGACATCTTAATGAATTTGGGAGATTTTTATGGTTGTTAAATTTTATCTTATTTTTCATTCATTTATATATTAATCATTCATTTATATATTTGAAAAACAGGTTATTTAATTTATTATTGGCTTTTTTAGAAACTCTATATTTTATCCTAAGTTCAGGTTTAATTTCAAGATAATCCATTATTTTATTTATACAATATCTTGTGTTGATATTTCCCTGAAAATTACATCCATGAATAATATACAACAACAATCTTTTGAACATTTCTCTTATACGTTCAGTTTCTTCCCTTGTAAGGAAAGGTGTGTTATCACCCTCATACTTTACATTCATTTCTCTAATCAATCTTGTAAAGTAATTCATTTTTGGTGTAAATCTAAAAGAATTATTTTCCTTTTTATATTTTTTATTATCATTAATTAGAAGATAATCACAGAATATACATTGCTTATAGGCTTTTGACTCTGTGTTTAATCCCCGTCTTTCACACGCAGGACAATTCTCAAATTTGTCATATGGAGAATCAGGAAAGTCTAGCATATTTATAAAGTAAAACTTTACTTAAACTGAAATTCATCTATACTTTCAGTTGTATATTACCATCGATATCGATATACTTTTTTCATTATCAGATTCAACGACAACATTTTTTATATTAAAGGTAATTTTAAAATTATCGTTAACTACTATTGAACGAAATGTCATTTCACCTGATATATTAACATCCTTTATTTCATCAGGATTTACATCTTTAGGGTTGTTGAAAAAAATACAAATTTCTCCTTGCATATTACAGATGGTCTTATCTTTTCTTTCTAAAGCTTCATCCATAAGGTTTTTGTTCTTTGATACTTTTTCTTGTTTCATTGCTTTTTCTAGTTTTGAATATATTACTAGAAGGAGAGGAGAAACTTTTGTTAGAGATACTTTAATTGATGTTCTACCAGGTATACTAAAAGCCCTTCCACTGAAGGAAATTGAAGAACTCATATTATTTACCATAATAGTTTTTATCCAATAGTTGTTATATTTATCTTTGTTCAATTTTACATCCTTGACATATTTCTCAGTATCTTTAACAGATGAAGAGATTGATTGAAACTTGTCTTTTGTGTCTTGAAACATTGTATTTATTAAGTGAAAAAGTTGGAGGATAAAATGTTTTTAAGCACAGATTCACCTATAAATTAAACGAAATTTTCATCAAGAAAATTTTAGTTTAAGCAAAGTTTTATTCTATAAATATGGTGAATACAACGTACTGCGATGTTTGTAATCACGAATATAAACATTATAGAAAACACCTCCGAACCAACAAACACACATTTAATCTATTTCATCAAATATCTCCTCTTGAGTTGGAAAGAAAACATTGTGATATCTGTTCAAAGGATGTTTTGAAGAGTAGTTATAATAAACATCTTCAATCACAAAAACACAAGAAAAATGAGTTTAAAGTAAAGGGAGACTATTATATTGAAAACACTGATGGGGCATTTAAAGGGCATATAAAAATAAGGATTTTTCAATTTGGAGAACCCGGTCCATCATCAATAGCTGAATCAATTGAAATAGTGAAACCCGATGTTGAAAAAATTATTAAAAAGACATTAAAAGAAATGAAATCTTTAAAGTTTTATATGGGAGTGAAAATGAATATGAAAAGACAAGATGAAGAACATACTCCTTATATGAGAACAGGTCTTCATTTTATAACATCATTTCAAGATTTTTTGAATAGTGGGGTTTATGAAGAACTATCAAGACAAGAGGAGGATGTTGATAATACAGTGGTAGGAAGTGGATTCAATATTAAAAAAATCATCTTTTTAGATATACACATTCTAAAATCAAACCCTCTTAAAGCTTCTTCTTACATTGAATTACCAAAAGAAATAAAACTAAAGAAGGCAGTTGTTAATATTAAGAACAATGATAATAAATGTTTTCTCTGGTCTGTTCTTGCTCACTTTCATCCACCAAAATGTAATTCAGAAAGAGTAAAACAATATATGAAATATGAGAATACCTTAGACATTAAAGATTTTAAATTCCCAATGCCACTAACAGATATTCCTAAATTTGAGAAAAAGAATAATCTTTCTATTAATGTATATGGATTAACGGATACAAACAAAGTTCAAATATTAAAAATTTCAAACAACTATAAAAATGAAGAAACACACATTGACCTTTTATATTTTAGTGTTGGAAAGAATTCACATTACACATACATCAATAATTTATCAAGATTAATCTCTTCTCAGGTATTCAGAACAGCAAACAAAATATATCCTTGTAAGCGATGTCTTAATTCATTTCATACAAAAGAACGATTAGAACAACATTCAAAATATTGTAGTAATCATAAATCAGCTGTAATTACAATGCCTAAACCTGGTGAAAAGATTTATTTTGAAGATTATAATAAATCTATCATACACCCATTTGTGATATACGCTGATTTTGAATGTATCCTTAAAAAGATAAATACTGCTTCTCCTAATCCAAAAGAACCATATACAAATAAATATCAAAAACATATTCCTTGTGGTTTCTGTTATTATATCAAATCATCTGTTGGAGAAAAGTATAACAAACTTGAACATTATCGTGGAAAAAATGCTTCACAAGAGTTTGTAAAACGATTAGAAAAGGATTGTATAAGACTCACTAAATTAATGAAAGAAACAAATGAACCGATGAAATTAACCAAAGAAGAAAAATTAGAATTTAGAATGAACAATATCTGTCATATTTGTGAGGGGAAATTAAGGAGTCTAAAGTTAGAGACCATTGTCATCTTACTGGTAAATATAGAGGTCCCGCTCATTCCTGTTGTAATCTTAATTATAAATTACCTTCTTTTATTCCAGTCTTTCTTCACAACAGCGCCAACTATGATACACATCTATTTATAAATGAACTTTCAAAAACACCAGGGAATATTTCTGCCATAACAAACACAAGTCAAAAGTATATTTCATTTTCAAAAATGATATTCACAAAACCTTTAACTCGTATTAGGTTTCTAGATTCTTACAAGTTTATGGGAACACCACTAGTCTACCTCGCATCAAATCTAAGCTCCACGGACTCTTTTCCAAATCTGAATTCATTCTTTCCAAAAGAGGAAATTCTCACTAAAGAGGAAATTCAGATTAAAGAGAGAATTCAAAGTAAAGATGAAATTCTAATTATAAAGAAAATTCGAACTAAAGAGGAAATTCAGATTAAAGATGAAATTCTGATTAAAGAAGGAATTCTTACGAGAGAGGAAATTCAAACAAGGAATGAAATTCAAAGTAAAGAGAAAATTCTTACAAGTAAGGGAATTTATCCTTATGATTATATGGATTCATTTATGAGATTTAAAGAAACACAACTTCCTTCAAAAGAAAGTTTCTATAATAACCTTTATGAAGAAGAGATAAGTGATAAGGAATATAAACACGCACAAGAAATATGGAAAATATTTAAGATAAAGAACCTTGGAGAATATCATGATTTATATCTAAAAACAGATGTTTTATTGTTAGCTGATGTGTTTGAGGCTTTTAGAACACTCTGTCATAATAAAAATTGTTATGGATTAGACCCTGCCCACTATTTCACAGCTCCTGGTTTAGCTTGGAGTGCAATGTTGAAAATGACAAAACAAGATATAGATTTAATCAGTGATGTTGATATGCTTTTGATGATTGAGAAGTCTAAGAGAGGTGGAATATCACAAGTATGTTCAAAAAGATATGCGAAAGCAAATAATAAATATCTCCCAAATTATGATAGTGAAAAAGATAGTAATTATTTGATGTATTTTGATGCTAATAATTTGTATGGATGGGCAATGTCTCAATCTCTACCTTATGGTAAATTAGAGTGGGTGGAAGAAAAGGATTATGAAAAGGCTTTGATGAATATTGTTATTTCTTCTCAAGAGGAATTGAATGACGAAGAAGAAGGTTATTATTTTGAAGTTGATTTGAGGTACCCGAGTGTTCTTCATAATAAGCATAAAGACCTTCCTTTTGCATGTGAGAAAGAAACCCCAAAGAAAGAATGGTTCAGTGATTATCATAAAAGTTTTAATATTAAAGGCAAATAAACAGAAAAGTTATTAACAACATTCTATGATAAAGAGGGATATGTTTTACATCAGAGAAGCTTAAAACAGTTTTTGAGAGAAGGATTGAGAGTAGCTAAAATTCATAGAGTTTTAAAATTTAAACAAAGTCCTTGGGTGAAAAAGTATATTCAATTCAATACAGATATGAGAGCAAATACAAAAGTAAAATTTGAAGGGGACTTTTATAAATTAATGAATAATGCTGTATTTGGAAAGACTATGGAAAATGTTATAAACAGGCAAAACATTAGATTCGCAACATCTTGGAAAGAAGCTTCGAGATTGATAAATAAACCAAGTTTTGAGAGAGAAGAGGTTTTTTCAGAGAACTTTTCTGCAATTCATATGAAAAAGGAAAGTATTGTAATGGATAAACCAATTTATATTGGAACAGCAGTTCTTGATTTATCAAAGATATTGATGTATGATTATTTGTATAATGACTTAAAGAAAGAGTATGGTGAAAATGTTTCATTGTTGTATATGGACACTGATAGTTTTATCCTAGATATAAAAACTGATGATGTTTATGAAGATATGAAGAAAAATATTGGAGTATATGATACAAGTAATTTCAGCAAGAAGAGTGAGTTATTTTCCAAAAAGAATGAAAAGGTTATTGGTAAGTTTAAGGATGAGTTGGGTGGAAAAGTAATGAGTGAGTTTATTGGATTGAGAGCAAAGGCATATGCTTATAAGTATGGTGAACAGATTGATAAGAGGTTAAAGGGAATAAAGAAATATGTAATAAAGAAATCAATAACTTTTAGAAATTATTATAATTGTTTGATGAATAAGAAAGAAGAATATAGGAAAATGAATACAATAAGAAGTTATAAACATAACATATATAGTGAAGAAGTAAATAAAAAGGCATTAGGAGCCTTTGATGATAAGAGATTTATTTTAGATAATGGAATAGATTGTGTTCCATATGGATATTGTATGATAGAGTGAATAGAATAGATTGTGTTTTAACGATGGGAAGATGGGTTAGGGTTTTTTAAGGGCTACCGCCGCGTTTTTTCACAATATATAAATGGTTAAACCAAGTATTAATCAAACTAAAGAGTGGAGAAAATCTCAGTCTTGGTATATAAATGGAAAACATAATGAATGTGAAAAATATCAAATAAGTCTTATTGAAAAAATAACTAAAACAAAGGTAAATAAAACAAATAAGCGAATCAATTTAAAAACTAGTAAGTTAGAGGATGCAAAGAAAAAAATGAATATCCTTGAATGGACTGAAAACTTTGATGGTTATCAATTGAACAATGAAAAAACAATTTACTATAATCTCAAAATGATATGTGGCTCAGGAGGTGGCCAGATGAGAGCATTAAGAGAAGTTTATCATTTCGTAATGGCACAAAAGGGGTATCTTCAAAAATATAAAGATTCAAATGTTTTGTTTGTTAATATTTTAGATGGGGATTATTATGCAAAGAAAATTAAACTATTGAAGGAATTTGAGAATGAACAAATCTTTATAGGTTCAATGAGTGAGCTGTTCAACCCCCAGGTGTTCAATTCAATGAGGTTCAACCTCCAGGTTAAAAGGGGAGACAAATAAATATACCTTGGGATAAAAAGGGGGTTTATTTTTAGGGAAAAAAAAAAGGAATCGCTGAAAATCCCCCATTCATTTACATGGGGAAAAGTGAGCCAGAATCAGTATTCTTACCCTACATATATATATATATATATATATATATATATATATATATATATATATATATATATATATATATGTACACAGTAGACTACGCATAAGTCAGCAGTGTGTATCTCGTCACTTCACCTAATATAAGTCGGCAGCGTCAAAAAGTCCCGAATTTATCTAATGTTAAATCCCTTTGAATAAAGTCTGTAAGTCGTCATCTCTAAGTCGTCACTTCGTCTAAGTCGTCAGATGTTGTCCGTTCCCGCATAATGGAAACTCAAGTAAATTACCACTCCGAACTCGTCACACGGAACTGCTGCCTCGTGAGAAGCCAGATTTCATGGAATTGTGATGCTCGCTCATTGGTTTACACCGCCAGTAATACGCTATTTATAACTGCGCTGCTTTCAGCTCAGTCAGCAAGCCGTCCCACATGCATCTGAAGAGGTCGGCAATGCAGTCTGGCGAAGGAGTAAAGGATCGATCAAGCTTCGTGTTGAAGTCCGATCATGGTTTTATATTGGCTTGTTTTGTACATCACCGCACTCACTTTCACATAGGCATTGAGTGGGAGTCATCACCACGATGACTGTGTGTCATGTAATTTGTCGATTGTATATGAGTTTTCATTCCATATGAGAACTCATTTTACATTCATTCCAATGAATGAATTCCAACAGCAATTCATTCCACATTTGTCGATGGTGATATACCATCACCGATGGTATATGAGTTGTCATACAGTTGTTCATTATCTTTACTTTTGAGAAACTGATTCATGAATTCCATCTTTGCTTGATCACTCTCCAACTCACCAATGAACCCCCACCTATTCCCCGAGGGTTGTGTTTCCCTTTTGGTACAATAGCCGGCTTTGAGATTGTTGCGCCCTCTCACACGGCTTTTTGCTTCGGCTGGCTCAGTGAGCTTCGGCTGAGGCCTGACTCGGGAGGAGGCTTTTTGGAGGCTCTTTGCTTTGACCGTTAGCTACGTAAAGTAAAAGGAATGTGCATTGATGTAAGGGATGACAAGGGAGCACGAGGTAGTCAGGGGATTTAGTTAGAAGAATGGCAGTATAGAGTGTTGGTGTGAGTTGTGAAATGGGAAAGTATGTGAGGAATGAGTGTGGGACAGTGGGCCCAAGTGTGCGAGTGGAGTGAATGTGGTATGCATGGTGCGAATGACTGGTTGGGGGGAGGAGTGATTCCCACCCAAGTGACCCCAGGGTCAGTTTAATGTTCGCTAGTGGGTTATTCAAATTTACTAACAGGAGGTCGTTTTGTTGTTGGTGTCGAGAGAAGGCACGAAACCCGTTTGGAGGGGTGCAGGAGTTCATGGACCGGCTGGGAGCATGGCTGTGGAAAGTTGAGTATTTGTTTAGTGGGCACCCCGGGCACCGGACTAGTCGGCCAGAGTAGGCCAAGGGCCCAAGAGGGGCCGGGATAGTGTAGTGGGCACGGGCGACCCTCGGAAAGGGACCCGGGGCATCAACACGCCATGTGGGCATCGGAGGGGGGCAATGCCAGAGAGGGCAACCCCGCACGTTGTAGGGAGCAGCTTGGCTCTGAGGCAGCCTGCGGGCCTGGGGGTGCCATGGTTAGAGTTCGGCAGAGGGGGAGTTCCTGCCAGTTGAGCCACGCTGCCCAGCCAGGAAATTGTGCGAGGGCACGAATGAAAATTTGAGGGCAAGGCCCAAATTTATAATGGACACCAACACAGGCGACGAGAATCATGGTTTTTAGAACCGATAGTTGAAAAGTGTGAGGCGTTTTTGAAGAGCCCCGAGGTAGTTTCAGGTTAATGAATGCTGGGAGAGTTAGGAGATGTACCCCTTCGTACAATCCTTCCCTTCACTCGTTGTAGGCCGCTGGACTCACCTTGGTAGATCGCTAAACTCTGAAGAGGACATTCTGAGGCTTTGTTGAGCCTCGAGATAGGATGCTGGTCTCTCCTTACAACCCTCCAGAGAGGGAACGTAGGGGTTGGGAGTAGACGAGGTGGATATGATAGGCTATCGGACAATGATGATAAAGGGGGTTAGGGAGACAATTATAACAGGGAAATAAAAATAATAAAAATAAAGAGGGGCAAAATTTTGTTGTTTTGTGGTAAATTAAGGGAGTGGGTATGGACAGAGACAGGCAAAGGCGATAGAGTGAGGGGAGACAGTAGGCTTGGTCCGAGCCCGCCTTCAGAGCGGCCGGCACCACCACACTCCCTCTAGACCTGATGAAACCACACCAGAGGCCGGCCAGCTTCATTGCCGGCCTGTTGTGCTGCAGCCGCCTGTTCGGCATGGGCTTGCCTTGCCATGCCGAGTTTGCCTGCCTCTGCCATGACCCCATGCCTGCTAGTCCTTGTTTGCATTTGTCCCTGTGTCCATCCATCACCATGTGCGCCAGGACCATCCAGTTTTGCAAGGACTGCCCTGCAGGCAGCCCGTGCATCCATCATGCTCATTTGTGTTTTGCGACCATCTCAATCCATTCCCCTGCATCAATGGACTTTGAAACGACCTTTACCTTCTGCCCTTTCACAGATCACAAGTCCTGGGCCATGGTTAAGTAATGGAAAAGTTGAGTGAAAATTGTAAATACGTGGAACCTCACCTGCATGTTTCTTTTAGCACCGGTAATTTTAGTTAAGTTGTCCGAATGAGTCTGAAAGGAGAAAACTTACACATGCTGGTCACACAAAAATTTGACGACTCGGGACGAGTCTGTAAAAAGGGGAAGGGGTAGTGTTACGAATTTGGAATTCAATTGCACACAACATGCAAGTTCCTTTAGTCAACTATGTCGATAAGTGCTTGTTCCCTAGATAGCTCACCTTCCATTGTTTAAATGTTCAGAAATCGATTAGGTGCACTGCGGATCGATTTAATATTTAGGGAACGAACAATGGAGACATCCCTCCCCCTCTTCTGCGAAGAGGAAGAAGAATCCTGTCGTCCCGTGACTCATGATGTCAACAACTCCCTCCCACCCATGGTTGAGCGGGGGGGGGGGGTGGATCACGAGGGCATGAGTCACGCCGGGCGTGGGGGAGGGGGGCGGAGAAGGATAAGGACGAGATCCTTTCTTTGTTCTTGGTTAGTAAGATTTTTGCTTCGGCTGCCTCAGTGAGCTTCGGCTGAGTCCTGACTCGGGAGGAGGCTTTTTGGAGGCTCTTTGCTTTGACGGTTCCGTGAACTTCGGCTTCTGCTTGGCTCGGGAGAGCTTTTTGCTTCAAGCTGCCCTGTTTGGAAGGAAGTTAAGCCGGTCGCTCGGCTCGAGCTGCAAGTGGTGGCCTCTTCTTGGTTTGTGGAGCTCTTTGTTCTCAATTTTGGTTCCCAGCTTGGTGTGACTCATCGACCTCTTCGTGGAGGTGGTTCCGCAAGGAAGCGACGCATCGACAGGAAGGATCGGCGCCTCGTCTCACCAGCACATGTTGAGAAGCTTGGCTTGGTTGTGCTTGGCCGATATTGGCAATTTTTCGGGAATCTGCAGATTGGAGTCAGTGTGGTTACTGACGACAGTACGTACTGTATCCAACCCAGAAACCTTGAGTGGCTTTCACCCTTATTATGGGGGAATTTCAATAAACAAATTATACTGAACAAAAATATAAACGCACCAAGCGATTGTTACTATTTTACCTCGAACTCATTAATACTAAATCTTCACAACAATTTGGTTATAGAATCCATGACAATTGAGCATTAAATTTCAAAGAGTTCCTTGAGAATTCTGGCGACAGTCTTTGCGCTACAACAGCTGACACAACCGAGGTGTCACTGTCAGAGTTCACACAGTCAGTAGCGGGTGTGTCCACCGTTGGCGTCGCGCAGAGCGGTGCATCTCCGGAGCATAGACATCACCAGATTATCGATGGTGGCCTGAGGGATGTTTTCCCATTCCTCCTGGAGAACCACACGGAGCTGGCGGACGTTCTCTGGGACTGCGTAACGTTGTCGTACGCGTCGATCAAGAACGTCCCAAAGGTGCTCGATGGGCGACATGTCGGGAGAATATGGAGGCCAGTCGAGGACATCAATGTCCTCCTCACCGAGGAAGTCCATGCAGATCCTGGCAACATGGGGACGAGCATTGTCGTGCTGAAACGTCACATGGTGAAGGCGCACAAACGGCACAACGATGGGTCTGAGTATCTCGTCCCTGTACCGCTGCCCGTTCAAGTTGCCTTCAATGAAATGAAGCCGAGTGCGCTCTCCATGGCATATGCCTGCCCACACCATAACACTGGCACCACCGTGTGACACCCGACGAAGGACATTGGCGTCAGTGTAGCGCTCCCCAGCCCAACTCCAGACGCGGAGTCTGCCATCAGCCCGATACAGCTGGAACCGCGACTCATCGGTGAACAGCACTCTCCTCCATCGTGCGAGGGTCCAGCGCAAGTGAACATTGGCCCAGTTTAGTCGGGTCTGACGCCGGACTGCAGTGAGGTCGAGTCCCCGGTGTGGTTGGCGGGCTCGGAGGTTGGCCTCCCTCAAGCGGTTAAGCACCGTCTGGGCTGAAATGCGCCTGTTATGCAGCCCGACAGTCTCATCGGCAGTCCTCGTGGCCGGTCGGAGTCGATCCCGGAGATGTTGCAGCCTTATGTGACGATCCTGACCGGCGGTGGTCACACGTGGTCGCCGGGCATGTGGGCGGTTCACAGTGCTTCCAGTCTCTCTGAGGCGCGTTCTCAGGCGGCTAATGGTGGAGTGGTGGACATTGAAGTGTGCTGCAACGGCCCGTACTGACGTCCCAGCATTCAGCATGCCAATGGCGCGCTCCCTCAAGATTTGTGACATCTGTGGCATGTTGACATTTGGCTCCAATCCACATTTTGGGGAGGCCTTTTATAGGGCAAGCTATAGGGAGTGTTTGTGTCCTGGTCACGCTCACTGACCATCACTCTGTCAAGCCCCATGGTGCTCATGGGAAGGATTACTCAACGTGTGAGTCCACACACTCAGAGTGGTCAATTTCAATGGGAACATCTGTCTTGAGCAAAACAAAGGAACCATTGCTCAAACATATCATCGGTTTGACCATTTTCCCATAATGGCAATCTTGACTTAGATATTTAGGTTGGTGCGTTTATATTTTTGTTCAGTATATAATAACAACGTTGCATTATAAACACTTCAAGGAAATGTGCATAAACAGATGGCAATCGTCGTGTGACGGGTGGATAAAATTTGGCTCGGTAATTTAGAAAACATGTAAATAGAGCAAACAGCTCGGAAATCAGATGTTATCAAATGTATTTTGCTTTGAAACTCGCGAAGAGAAACATATATTCTTTGTAAAGCACACGAGTCATATAAAATAACCAATTGCTTAAAAAACAGTCACGAGGGCAAAGGGAAACTTGATCGGTCAAACGCTGCTGAGGTTAAATGCTATTAAAACCTCCACCACCCATCATCATCATCATCATCATCATAAGATATGGGATGAAACTTTTCCACCATGTTGCCCATAACCAAGCATGCAGGCATGCACACACACCCGCAGAGAGTCCCCTTTCAGTTCCAAATCTACCCATGTGTACCTCCACCTTGTAGTAACTGCCAACTGTCCATCCCTCTTGGGACACGAACTGTACTGTTATCGATTGTTGTTAGAGAACATTGTACTTTACGGTACTTCTACATATCGACGGTCCCCTGTGCCAGTGCGCATGCGCAGCCTGAGCCGGAGCCAGGGATGTTGTGGGTGTTTCAACCTGTTCAATACTTGTTTGATTATTGTCGTTCCACGCTAATAAAGTGGTCGAACAAATTGAACTCTGTTCTTATTTATAATCAAACAGCTTGATGCAGTCGAGTAAAGATCGTCGGTGCTGAGGAGGACACGACTGGGTGAAAACGGACCACGAGAACGTCGACAGTGAGTTTGGATTTCTCGGGTTCTGTACCCAATCTTCGCCCCCAGGACACTGTACACACGTGTGCATCACCGAAAATAGAACGTTTACTCCAGAATAACTGTTCCTATGGCGCCGGTGGAAGCAGAGTGCCTGATCAAAGGTTGTGACTATATGGCTACACACGCAGAGGCGGCAGTGGTGGCGGCCATGTTGAGTATACACGCCACTGTGCACATCGCCGCCCCCAGGGCGGCGAGCTCGAATGCCAAGATGGAGAAACTCAAGCGTCCCTCCATAGCACTGGCCGGAACGGGCGAGGCCTGGTCGTACTTCATAACCCGCTGGGGCGAATACAAAACAGGTACTAAGCTTGTCGGACCCGACATAGTCGCGCAGCTACTGGAGTGCTGTGAGGAGGAGCTGAGAAAGGACCTCACTTGCGCGGCGGGTAGGAGCCTCGTGGGCAGCGATGAAGAAGACGTCCTCGCCGCCATGAAGACGCTCGCCGTCCGGACGGAGAACACGATGGTAGCTCGAGTGGCCTGTCTAACATGCGGCAGGGACACGAGGAGCCCGTCCGGTCGTTCCACGCCCGCATCAAGGGGCAGGCGGACACGTGCAAGTATGAAATGAAGTGCACCAAGGCGGGGTGCGATCAGGTCAACGACTTCACGGAAGAGATATTGCGCAACGTGGTTGCCCGTGGCATCGCGGACCAAGCAATACAACTTGACCTACTCGGTGAGAAGAACCAGGACATGCCATTAAAGGACATGATAGAGTATATCAAGGCCAAAGAGTCTGGAAAACGCTCGGCATCGCGCCTGCTTGACACTCAGAGCACGGACGCGATCAGTAGTTCGTATCGGCGGGGAAAGCAACAGGACGTCCGCGCCAGAGTAGGAGCCAGGCCGGAAAAACGGAAGGCCAAGCCCGAAGGAGTATGCATCTACTGCGGCGAGGTGGGCCACGGCAAAATGCCTCAATGGCGCGCCAGACGCGCCGAGTGCCCCGGATACGGTAAAAAGTTCCGGAAGTGTGACCGCCAGAATCACCTCGACAAGGCGTGCCTGGGCAGCCGATCGGCAAGACCCCCATCTAAGGAGACCGACGGGATGTATGACGAGCAGGCGGCAGCCTTCGTCGAGCTATGCACGGTCACCATGGCCAGCACAGAGGACGAAATACGCGCGCTTCCCCTCGCTCACCACCTGTACGATGATATGTGCGATAAGTGGATGAAACGCATATCCGACCTGCAGCCATACGTCAACCTCACTCTCACCAACAAGCGCGAGGATTACAAAGCGCTGGGTTTTAACCTCCTGAAACACACCCGCGTGGTAACCCTACCCGCTATGGCAGACACGGGGTGCCAGAGCTGCCTGATCGGCATTAAAGTCATCCAACAAATGGGCCTGAGTACTGAGGACCTCATACCTGTATCCATGACCATGAAGGCCGCAAACAACAAAGGAATTCGTATCCTCGGAGCCGTGGTAGTCAGATTCGCCGGTAACAGTGACGACGCTCGGAGATTGGAGACGCGCCAAATCGCGTATGTGACGGACTCTTCAGACCGCATATTCCTCTCCCGCGCGGCCTGCATGGACCTGGGAATGATCTCGGACAGATTCCCGACACTCGGAGAGGTGAATCTGACGACCTCGGAATTGTGCGACTGCCCGCGACGCGCGGAGCCGCCGACCAAGCCGACCACACTCCCCATGCCAGCGACCGAGGCCAACAGAGAGGCACTACAGTCACATTTACTCAGGATGTATGCTCAGAGCACATTCAACACGTGCCCACACCAGCCACTACCGAGAATGACTGGCCCGCCACTACGTCTTATGCTCAGTGAGAACGCGACACCGGTTGCCCATCACACACCCATCTCCGTGGCCATACATTGGCAAGATGAGGTAAAAGCAGGCCTCGACCAGGACGTTTGGCTCGGCGTGTTGGATGAAGTACCCGTCGGCACGCCGGTGACATGGTGTCACCGCATGGTAATTTGCGTGAAAAAGAATGGCAAGCCGCGACGCACCGTCGACTTTCAGGCCTTGAACAAGCTTGCGTTCCGTGAGACCCACCACACCCAATCCCCGTTCCACCAGGCGAGACGTGTACCTAACGGGAAGCGCAAGACAGTATTTGACGCATGGAACGGTTACCATAGCGTCAGCCGACACGAGGACGACCGCCACAAGACGACCTTCATCACTCCATGGGGGCGCTACCGGTACCTATCTGCCCCACAAGGGTATATGGCATCGGGGGACGGTTACTCACGACGATACGATGAGATCGTCGCGGACATTGGTAACAAGACCAAGTGCGTAGATGACACGCTACTATGGTCAGACACGATTGAGGGGAGCTACTTCCAGGCGGTCCAATGGCTGGATATATGCGGCCGGAATGGAATCATCCTCAACCCGGAGAAGTTTGTCTTCAGCGCACCCACGGTGGACTTCGCGGGCTTCACCATCACCATGACCGACGTGCGACCATGCAGCCGCTACCTGGAAGCAATCCACGATTTCCCACAACCGCGTAACATCACCGACGTCAGATCGTGGTTCGGGCTTGTCAACCAGGTGGCATACGCCTTTAGTATGGCCGAACGAATGCAGCCAT
Source organism: Eptatretus burgeri (assembly GCF_056783735.1). Lineage (NCBI taxonomy): Eukaryota > Metazoa > Chordata > Myxini > Myxiniformes > Myxinidae > Eptatretus > Eptatretus burgeri. The sequence goes on from NC_140967.1 coordinate 52,590,986, forward strand.
TCCGGAAGCTCCTGAAAAGTGGAGAACGCTTCCAGTGGTCCATGGAGTTAGAGGACATATTCCGCGAGTCGAAAGACGTGATCGTACAAGAAATCGAACATGGTGTCCGCATATTTGACAAAACTAAGCCAACATGCATCGCCACGGACTGGTCGAAGGAGGGAATCGGATTCTGGTTGCTTCAAAAGCACTGCCGATGTGTGCCAGTTAGACCATTCTGCTGCACTGATGGATGGAAAATAACCCTGGTCGGCAGCAGATTTACACATGCGGCAGAATCCAGATACGCGCCCATAGAGGGCGAGGCTCTCGCAGTCGCGGACGCCTTGGACAAGGCGCGCTACTTCGTACTGGGCTGCGAGAACCTGATCATTGCGGTAGACCACAAACCACTGCTGAAACTCCTTTCAGCCAAAGCACTTGACGACATACCCAACCCCCGCCTCAGGAACCTCAAGGAGAAGACCCTGCGTTATCGCTTCCGCATCATACATATCCCGGGCATGAAGAACAAGGCGGCAGATGCCATGTCGCGCAGGCCGGTCGGCACCACGTGACCTCCACTCATGAACCTTCCAGATGACAATGCCACCATAGCGACCCACCTCCAACCAAGCACGCAAACCGACGTCCTGTCTCTCCTACGCCAAACTGAGCCGGAGTATGACGACGACTTCGAGGAGGACAACCTGGCATGGTGCGCCGCGGGCCTCGAATCATTGCGATCAGTAACATGGGATCGCGTCAGGGAAGCCACCAGCAGCGATGGCGATATGCACATATTGGAGGGAATGACAATGAACGGCATCCCCGACTCAAAAATCGAGATGCCAGAGACAATTCGCAACTATCACCAGTACCGCGAGAACATTACATCGACAGATGGAGTGATCCTATACAAGGACCGAGTAGTCATACCACCCTCACTCCGCGGCGATGTGCTGAGCGCCCTACACGCTGCCCACCAGGGCGTATCAATGATGACCGCCCGCGCAGAATCCTCTGTATTCTAGCCAGGCATGTCGGCCGACATCAGCGCCACTCGGAAAAACTGTGAACACTGCCACCGGATGGCACCGTCACAGCCTGGAGCGCCACCAACTCCACCTATCCCGGTCGTTTACCCCTTTCAAGCAGTGTGCTCGGACTTCTTTGTACACAGGGGTGCACACTACCTTGTGACGGTGGACAGATACTCGAACTGGCCGATCATCTCAAAGTCGACGGGTGGCGCCGCCGGACTCATAAACCACTTACGTCGTCGCCTTCGTGACGTACGGGACACCAGAAGAGCTCGCATCGGATGGGGGACCGGAGTTCACCTCCACCGAGACCAGGTCATTCCTGCACAGATGGGGCGTACACCACCGCTTGTCATCGGTGGTGTTCCCTCACAGCAACTGTCGCGCGGAGATTGGAGTTAAGACAATGAAACGACTTATCACGGACAACACCAGCCCGCAGGGAGAACTTGACACTGATGCTGTGCAGAGAGCGATACTACAATATCGTAACACGCCTGACCCTGACACGAAGATCTCCCCGGCAATGTTTGTCTTCGGCCGCCCGATACGCGATTTCATCCCAATTATCCCCGGGAAGTACAGACCGCACGACACTTGGCATGAGACCCTGAAAGTGAGGGAGGAGGCCCTCCGCAAACGTCATATCCGCACAGCCGACACCTGGGCAGAACACACCAAACGCCTTCCGCCACTTGCTGTAGGGGACCTAGTCCGCGTACAGAACCAGACAGGATTCCACCCAAAAAAATGGGACAAGACAGGCAGTATCGTGGAGGTACGCCAACACGACCAATACGTGATCAAGATCGACGGCTCGGGCAGAGTCACACTTCGGAACAGGAAATTCCTGCGCAAGTTTAGCCCAGTTCGCAATGACCAGCTGCCACCCCGGTCTATCTATGATGATCTAGCAACCCGCATCACTGTACCTGCACCCGTTGTAACACCGCAACTGCCTGACCTCGACAGCGAACCCGTGACATCTGCGACGCCAACGGGGCCCACGCCGCCACTGACGTCAGTATGCACACCCCGGCGCAAGACGACACCCGTTTCAGACACGCCAGCAGCACCAGGACAAGGCACACCGAGGCGCGCGATCCTTCAGACGCCACCATCGGCCCCTGAAACCCCGAGAGCCCCATCCCCACTGGGGCCCGATGTGACACCACCAGCACCAGCAATAGGTCAACGCCGATCCACCAGAGCGACCAGCGTGCCTGCCTGGCACAAGGACTACTCCATGGAATAGTCGCACGATGGGCGATATCAACTTTTGTTCATTCATTAAACAATATTTTCTCAGCCTTTATCTATTAACATAATAAAGACTCGGAGGGAGATAGAGAACATTGTACTTTACGGTACTTCTACATATCGACGGTCCCCTGTGCCAGTGCGCATGCGCAGCCTGAGCCGGAGCCAGGGATGTTATGGGCGTTTCAACCTGTTCAATACTTGTTTGATTATTGTTGTTCCACGCTAATAAAGTGGTCGAACAAATTGAACTCTGTTCTTATTTAGTTGTCATATCGGGCACTTGGGAAGTGGCCAATGAAATACATGATAAGGAATGGCTGGTTTGGCAAGTGATAGCAAGCTTATTGGGAATGGCACATACCCGCAAAAAAACTAAACCGCCGATTTTGGAACATTTTCAATGTTCATTTTGTCGACAGGATTCGATCCTCCAAACAGCATAAGAATATATTGAGGAAAATCGCATCACATAATGCATGAAATCGTTCCAAGATCCTAATTTGATAACTATAGAACTTCCAAAAGCAATGTATGCAGCTATTAATGGGTAAGTAGATGAGGCTTTCAATGCTATTCGTGAGGAAAGTGAAAAAAACCCCATTTTGACCACTTTATCATTAAGAAATCGTTACGGCCTGTTCCAACTCAAGGCATTGTTGAGCAGGCCAAACAAAATGGCAAATTAAGACCCCTGCGAGGAAGAGCGAGGTGACCGAGGATGCACGTAGGTGTCCGAGGATGGTGCCCGATAAAGGATACAATTAAATAAGACCATTAATTATTTTCAAAAGGGGTGTATTAATTAACCCAAACACCCACTTTTCACTCCTGCATTCCTTTGGAGTTCCCTTAGTGTGCCTGCAAAGTTTCAGGCTGATAGGTTTCATGGTTATGGAGTTATAGAGGAGACACACTGACTGACTGACACCCTGACATACTCTTACATTTATTCGTATAGATACACACTTTCCCATATTTATCATATTTATTCGTTATATACACTTTACCATCTTCACACCCTACATATTTATTAATTTATTTGTTTAGTTATGTAATTCCAAAATCCACACTTCCCATTTACGGTGCATTGGAGAGCTGTGTCCTTGATGAGGACTTGCATTCTTGTTCCTCATATTTCTTTTTCTCAATGAACTTTCCCTCTCCCTCCTTGCCATTGGGGTTGGTCAAGCTTGTTGTGGTGCACTCATTTGTGTGAGTGTTTGATCCCCATGGCCACTCAATGGAAAATTTCTGCACACTGATGGAATGGTGACCTGCCGAAGATTTGTTCTTATGCATGGAATTGCTCATGAATTGTCACAGACAACCCATTGCCCTGACAAAGAGAAATGCCACCACCCACCAACTCGTGGAATGTTATTTGTGGATAACTCATTAAATCAGTTGATTTTTATGAGCTTCTTCTTCTTCTTCTTCTTCTTCTTCTTCTTCTTCTTCTTCTTCTTCTTCTTCTTCTTCTTCTTCTTCGCCCATAATTATTCTCACATTCTTGTGGGTTTTCCAGAGGAAGTTGTGGTCCGAGTCTTTCACAGACTGGCTGGACAGGCCTGACATTCGATTCAGGTAATGGCACGAATTTGGAATGTGGCCATGGTGCCGGCAATGACTTGCCAACTCTTCACAAAGGACACCATGGGATGTTGAATATCCACCATTAATGCCAGCAGACAGGATGCCCAGTTTAACATAAATCTGAGGGATAAGACGCACATGGATGAATCACCCTGCCTATGAAACAGCAGGGTGACAGTTCATAGCTGGATCAGGCTTCAAACCCAGGCGAGACAACTTAGAGGCAAGTGTGCATAGCAAGAGGCCATCCTGTCAGCCAGAATTTTATAGAAGGTTGTAGTTGTAAATTCATCGCTGTTGCAATTCATTGTTATAAATAAACTCCTTTTAAATAGTTATTTTTAGCTTACGGAGAAGCTTGTACACGTATTGTTGTGGGCCGGGGGTTGGTGGCGATAAACGATCACAAGGTAGAGCAGTGGAGTCGTCTCCCACCAAACACCCGGAATTTAGGTCGTGACTCTCGGATAAGTCCGAGAGTTCACGGTTCTTTCGCGGACTGTGGTCGCCAATATTTCGACGGCATCGGGTAGCGTTAATTGCCTAATTTCAATATACCTAAATACCCAGGTCGTCCAACTACCGCGGAAAACCACACCCTCGACGGACCTCGGGCGGAACGGACCATTTACCGAGCCCGATCCGGGTGTAAACCGAGCGGGGATTACCAAGATCCGTCAGTCCAAATGACAACTTACCAGCCCAAACAGCCTTACTATTTCTCAATACGCACCTTGCTAGGCCAATGAAGGAAAGCACAGAAAACGAGCTGGAACATTTAACAGGGGTTTATTTATAACAATAATCGGGGAGGGGGACACAGAGCAGAGTTATCATGAATAAATGGAATGTAATGTACAAGCAAAGGAAAGCACTGAACAATCCTACTTAAAGACGGGGCCCACGGACACGCACACGCACACGCACACACAAAAGAAATGGACCCCATGGGTTTAGTTTGGTAGGGCCGGGCCGGGGTACCTGTCCCGCCTCATGCGGTCACACTGACTCGAACCACCACGGTGGGACTCGAACCCACGACCCGAAGTCCACGGGCCCACGACCGTCTGCAGAGCCCTCGTCGACAACCACTCAGCCACGACGACAGACTACTCGGCAATCGCCACGATCTCTTCTCTGCCGAACCCTGGTCCTGACAACCACTCTACTCTTCTGAGGTGGTTGGGGTATCTTCTCCTCGCCACTCACCCCCTGATTGGACGAGGGATTGTCAGACGACTCGTGGTCACCTCCCGATTGGCTGGGGCGTGCGTGTCATGCTCGCCCTTCGCTCATTCGCTGGAGGAAACGTCCATGCCCTTCCTTGGTGCGGAGCCTCGATCTGAGGCGATAGAGGCTCCGCCCACGCCCTCAGCCAAAAACACGTGGGCAATGGCGACCAGGTCGAGTGCGGGACGGTGGCGTTGTTGTAGTGGATGTAACTGATGGAGTTGTTGGAGTTGTTGTTGTAAAAACCTAACTAAAAAATAACTCACAGCGCACACACGAAATTCCCATTAGACAGAAGGGGATGGATTCTAACTATAAACACATACTTAGCGAAATAACTGAACTACGGGGACTCTGGCTGTTTGTGTGTAAATGGCTTCCAAATCCGTAACAATATTACATGTATTAAAAGGATATTAATAGACATCAGAGTACTTATACATGAATTGCAAGGACAGTAGTAGACAATGGATGAATCAACACAGCATGTGGGATTTGAGCATGTAATTCCAGTAGAATTTGAGCCACAGGCACCCCACATAGGAGTACTGAGTAGGCAGATCCAACCGTTATTTATTTGCTATGGATGCAGCACCAAGCTGCAGGTTTGCATCATTTCTGGAAGTGTGGCTGTGCAGCTGATCATGTGTGTGATCAGGCTGTGCCTCCACTAGATAATGTCAGGATTTTAAAACTTGTATGTGATACTGCCAGATGGCCGACTCTTTTCCAGAGATAGTATGGGAAGTTTATCATCTCCAAGCAAATGCTAGCAGATGGGACAACTGGCTTAACGTCCCTTCCAAAGGACAGCACAGTCATCGAGGCAACATTCTGCCTGGAAAGCACTAAGATGATGCTTCATAATTGGAATGAGAATCAAACCCAGACTTGACAGCTCAAAAGTGAGTACACCACCTTTGATATCTCCTTTAATCCCAAATAGCCTCTAATTTGAGACAAAGTTGCTCGTAAACCTTTTAAATAACCCAGCAGCCTGTAAAATGGTCTCTGTAAGGTGAAGGGTTAACCCGAGCATTAAAAACAACCGGATCACTAAAATATAGTTTTTGAGGAATTTAATTTTTTTAAATATTTACATTTACAAAGTTAAAAATAAAAAAATAAAAAACACTTTCAAAACTACAAAAAAATGAATGAAGTTCCACGAAGCAAATACATTTCACTGAACCCTTCGGACATCTACAATGAAGAGAATAATGTGGTTCCACCGAACCCAGTTAAAGACTAATGGCATTTCAGCATCTTTTTGGGGATGATTAATCGCACAATGTGCCGAATACAGATGCTTTCAGTTAAGGTGAGGGATATCAACACAAATGGGCTGATCAGTAGGTTTTTGTTTCATGTCGACTAGAAAAGAAAATAAAGGTTAGTGTTCACTTAAAAAGTGTAAATTTTTGAAAAAAAGAAATTAGCACAAAACCAATGGATATATGAAAGCCAATGATTGACTTGTTAATGTTATGGCACAAACCTACTGATAGATCCTCAAACTTTATGCAACATTCATAGAAGGTAAGGTTTTTATCTCACCTGGAACGTAGTTCTGGGGAACTTACGGGATGGTGCGTCATCCGTCCGTCCGTCCACATATACTTGCAACTTCTTTTCTGAAACTAAACGTTCGATTTCCATGAAACTTTACCACAATGTTCGTGTACGTGTACGTACCAAAGTTTGTTCATGGCATTAAAAAAAAAAAAAGAATCAGGCCCTAAGGGGTTCTACGGGGCTTGCCCCCCAAATAGGTATTTGCTTTCATCTCAGAAACTACACATGCAATTCTGATGAAACTTGACCACAACTTTAATTACGCGTGATGTACCAAAGTTTGTTCATGGGATTTAAAAAAAAAATGCGGTCTGAGGGGGTCTATGGAGGGAGTTTATGGGTGGGGGGAGGGGTTGCCCACTCCCATCCCCCCAAAATATGTATTTGCTTTCTTATCAGAAACTACACAAAGAATTCCGATGAAACTTCACCACAACATTCATCACCCGTGATGTACAAAAGTTTGTTCATGGCATTAAAAAAAAACATTCCATAGGTATTTACTTTCTTCTCTGTAACATATTTTGTGGGTCATCCATGCCTACCAGTGGTTCCCTGGTTATCTTATCCAGCTGCTACCAGCTGAGCGCCCAGAGGTATTGCCCCCTATGTTTAAAATGAGTGTTATGATAAACAAATATATAACCATGTCAGTTGCAAAAGAAAAGTATTTTAATCCAAAGTATCAATTAATCAGACATTGCACATCGCTGGATTGAGGGATACATTTGACCATATTAGCAGAGCCAAACTTTTATTATTACTTCTACCTGCGGAGTACAGTCATCACTCAAGATCAAGACACAGCTGACAGTAAGCATACCGTTGCTTCCAAGGTGCAGTTTGCGTTCGAGATGCTCCATGAGGAGCAAGTGTCCACATGGTTGTGCTTCTCATACATGCTCACAGCACCAACTCTCTGCGAGAATTTCAGTAAAGCCTGAGGGATTGCTCGCAACGCCTGGCTTATTCACTTGAAATCACTCCACAGTGTGGCTCCTACGAGGTTTGTATGCTAACTCGCTCCACTGATCAGTATTCAGTCGGTGGAAGATTGAAAGATGCATTTTGCACTCTGATATATGTTAAAGTTATGCTGCAAGTGATACAGAACCCCATGTTGCTGAACACATACTAATCGCTTCACGAGTTAAAGATATATGTATGCCTTAACACGTTGGGATAGCAAGATATAACTAGTAAATTGAGGAAAATGAAGCTCCACAGCACATGCAGTATATTTTGGTTGTACGCTTTAATTTTATTATGCTCTTAGTTGGATGGGAAGTGCTCCCGACAAAAAGAGATGTAATTATTATTTTCATTGCCACAATACCTCATGTGGGCACTTCTGTTAAAACGCATGACCATCTTGCCTTGCAGAGTGATTTTGTATGCATTGTCCAAGGCTAGCAAAGCTACTTGTCCCTCCATTGCACAAAAGACAAGAAGGAGATATCGGTTTGCTTTTCACATAAACCGCAAGGACAATAGGAGACGATAGCTAATTCAACACATGGCATGATATTTTAAAGTGGGTTTACAGCAGAATGAAAATAGAGCCCCAATAGCCTTTAAGCTCACTTGGACTCAGAAAACTTTTGTAAATTGTGAGTTGCACCTAGAGTGTAAGTTAATCGTAAATTCAGATCGAACCCCCATGCTTGAAATTCATGTATTGTCCTCAATGACTTCATTGATCTTTTGCTTTCTTGATGATCCACTAAAAATGTATGTTGTGAGGAAGATATGGAAGAGGGGAGTTGGGGGGGGGGGGGTGGCTTGAACAAACTTGAAAACTTGAGAATGACTGTCAATTAAGTTTGATGAAAATCCCACATTTTATTTTAGCCAAGAAAAACTTTTTACTGAACAGCCGAACTATGTGGCAGGGCCTATCATCCCTGAAACAGTTCTTGGTCTGCTGGAATGTGGAAATCACAATATATATAGTTGTTTTTGAATTTCTATATATATATCTCTCTCTCTCTCTCTCTCTCTCTCTCTCTCTCTCTCTCTCTCTCTCTCTCTCTCTCTCTCTCTCTCTCTCTCTCTCTCTCTCTCTCTGTCTCTGTCTCTGTCTCTGTCTCTGTCTCTGTCTCTGTCTCTGTCTCTGTCTCTGTCTCTGTCTCTGTCTCTCTCTCCATATATATATATATATATATATCACTATATATAATTTTTTTTTTAAATATACGATATAAAGCCTGGTGTTGGCTTCGTGGTTCGCATGGTGGCTTGGGATCGTAGGGTCCTGAGTTGAAGCCCTGTTGGCCGCTGAATTAATATATACCAGGAGGTTGACTCAGCCTGTCATCCTTCCGAGGTTGGCAAAATGAGCACCAGTGTACTGGTAAGGGGGACACTGCATTAGCAGGCATCAGCAGCATAGCTGTGTCCCAACCAATGATGCAACCAGCAGCCACAGGCTGCAGTCGATAGAGATATACTGTATGTATGTATATATATATATATATATATATATATATATATATATATATATATATATATATAAATATATATATATATATATATAAATATATCTTCTTCCTCTTTCGGCTTTCTCCCGTTAGGGGTCGCCACAGCGGATCAACCGTCTCCATTTCGCTCTATCCTCCACATCTTCCATTGACACTCCAACCACCCGCATGTCCGCCCTCACCGTATCCATGAACCTCTTCTTTGGCCTTCCTCTTCTCCTCCTGCCTGGCGGCTCCATCTTCATCATCCTTCTCCCGATATACTCCGCTTCCCTCCTGTGCACATGTCCAAACCATCTCAATCTCGCCTATGTCCACCTTTCTTCTCTCCATCATATCAGCCAACTCTCGCCCTTTGCCAGTCATCGTCCAAACATTCAGAGTTCCAACTCTCACCTCCACACTTCTACCCTTCCCCCTCTCCCACTGCCTCCGGACTCGCCTTCCCCGTCTCCTTCTCCTCCTTCACCCAGCAGTAGCACAATTTCCACTGGTACCCTGCTGACCACCGGTACCGGTGGCAGTCGTTGGTAACCCGGGCCTCGACCGATCCGGTATGGAAATTCGTTTTGTTGTCCGCATAATGATTTGGCATAGGTTTTTACGCCAGATGCCCTTCCTGACGCAACCCTGGTCGCCTCTCACGACACACAGGGATATGGTACACCTATTCTAACCAGGGCATACACCGGGCCCAGTACTACTGGTACTCATTTCGCCGACCTCGGAAGGATGGCAGGCTGAGTCAACCCCCTGGTGTTTTCGACTTGGTTTATATATACATGTATATATATATATATATATATATATATATATATATATATATATATATATATATATATATATATATATATATATATATACATATATTAATTCAGTGTCCCAACGGGGCTTGAACTCAGGACCTTTTGGATCCCAAGCCACTGCCCTAACCACTGCGCCAACACCAGGATATGCATATATATATATATATATATATATATCAACACCAGGCATATGCATATATATATATATATATATATATATACATACATATATATATATATATATATATATATATATATATATATATATATACATACATATATATATATATATACATATATATATATATATATATACATACATATATATATATATACATACATACATATATATATATATATATATATACATACATATATATATATACATACATACATATATATATATATATATATATATATATATATATATATATATATATATATATATATATATATATATACATACATATATATCAAAGCCAAAAGTTATCAAGGAGGTTGCCAATGTCAAATCACTTACCTTTAAGCACCATGTTGAGCGATGCAACAATTGTTATGATCAAAAATATTATGATGTATGATCAACAATTATATACACAATCAATGGAGCTCGATCACCCTTGAGGAGGCAAATAT
>NC_140967.1:52609090-52629090 GCF_056783735.1 Eptatretus burgeri
CACCCCCCTCAATCCCAACATTTTGTTCAGTCTCCTATGTGGATGACCACATTTGTGAAATAATGCAATTATCGGTTTGAAAAAATAATAAAATGCTTTACGTTTGTTTGTCATCGTTTGTCATCAGCATAATTGGTAGTAAACATGGGCGGATTTTGACCAAACTCGGGTGGTAGGTACATCTTATGACCTCGTGCTTTGGAAATTGTGATTGTTGCTAGGGACGCTTTGGTTCCCTAGCAACAACCGAAAAACCTTCAAAATCAGTACCGTTCACGCGAAATCAATTCTGAAAGCCACTATCCCACGTAGGGTTATGAAATTTGGCACGAATGATGTACAGGTGATACTCTATCAAATATATTCCGGTTTTTGTGATATATGAAATCCTTTACCCGCAGCGGCCCCTACAATTAGGGTATGCGCGAAACTGGCGAAAATTGAAGGCCCCCTAGCGACCAGGTGAGTGCATCGATACGAATGAAACTTTGCAGGTTCATGGTACTCAATGAGTACTACAACTTTGCCTCAGGACATATTGACCGATTTCGCTTAGGTCAGGGGTCAAAGGTCAATTAGTGCAATAATCGATAATATGCGAGAGCTGGAGGTGCCTTCTCGCCAAATGCTACTCCTCCTAGGGTTATGGTCGGATGGTCATGAAAATTCACACCAATCGTCTGGAATACATTGTGCACAAACGATCGAGCCGGATTTTCGATTTAGATCTTTGTTCACCCACAGCACCCACTCGAACTTTGGGGATTTCCGATTTCAAACCGCATTTTCGGTACTTTTCATTCAAATGGATACCGAGTAGTTTTCAGTACATGGAACTGGATGAGATTTGATATGCATAATCTTAAGGTGAATCCCTATCCGCTATATGACATCCATTTTGCTCTATATCTTATAGTTTCCATGCTCGGCGACCCATCGCCGCCTACTGGCTTGTCTGTTTGTTTGTCACCGACAGTACAGGTCACAATTTTAAACCGATCTTCATGAAACTTCACCAAATGGTGGAGGTTGGCATAAGGAAGAAGCCTGTTGTTTTTGAGGTCAAAAGGTCAACATCGGCCAAAGATGAACAACTAAGGTGGTATTTCTAAAATCCTAAATTTTCATCCGATTGACTTGAAATTTAAAGAGGATTTATATTTCAGGAACATCAAACACAAACATCAGAATTAATGGACAAAATAATGGGAGACTTGGACAAATAAGGGGATGTTGGGAAGAATGAGGAGTAGGGTTGGATGCACAGGGTGGACAAGATGGATACTGAAGCAAGCTCTCAGGAAGGAAAAACTGGAAATTTAGAAAGAGCTGGGGGGGGGGGGTTAACAGGGGTCTAGAAGCTTGTGGTAGGGGATAATTTGAGATGATGGTGAACAGCTGCATTGAAGATTTGTCCCAGAACTCCGTTGAGCCATTCTAGTATATATATATATATATATATATATATATATATATATATATATATATATATATATATATATATATATATATATATATATATATATATATATATATATATATATTTTATACGATCGAGAGTGGAGGTGAGCCAGATTTTCAAGATATTCCGAGGGCTGGATAACAAAGACGATAACCATTTTATTTGTTTGTTTATTTGTTTTTTACATCAGATGAGTCATTCGGGAAAAGAGGTCATTCACTCAAGCTGGAAAAGTTGCATTTTCGAATGAAAATTGGAGAGGGTGTCTTTTGTGCCAGGAGTAATAATAACTGGAATTCTCTCCCCAGTTATGTAATTGAGTCAATCACTCTAAACCCAGTTTAAGACTGCACTTGAGAATCACTTGTGCAACCATTCCTTGAAGTACACCCATACGTCAGAGTTCTAGTCATTGTGATGAAGGGCAAATAAGTATCGTTTTATAAATCTACATCTAGTAAATCCAGTGGGTACCTCCATTTACCTGAGTCATGGTGATGGTGCAGACAAGCCGTTGCGTTGCGATTGAGGAACTCACTCGTAAGCATGGTTTAGCCTGCACTCCTCCAGAAGGCATTTCCATTGAGAGTATTGTGTTACATATCGGTGATATGATTATCCCCATGCTTTTTACAAAAAAGGGGGGCATTGTATTTGGCTCCGTCTGTCTGTCTATCCATTTGTCTGTCTGCCTGTCCGTCACACTATCTCCACCTAAACGGTTGGGCAGAAATTCAACAAACTTGGTGGTTATGATCGACACATGATAATAATGTTTTGGAGTAGTATCAGTTTTGGCCCCACCCCCTGTGTCATGGTCAAAAGGTCAAATACTGAAAAATGAAATTCCAGGAATATTTTAAAATGAAACTTTTTGTGTGCAATCAACATTGGGAATTTCATGAAATATGTAATGTTTTTTGGGATTTGACCCCCGGGTTCATGCCCCAGGGAGTAGGGACTTAGGATCACAGGGGTCAAACAGAAAAAAAACTTTTAACTCAAAATTAGGTATTATGTCATTCCTGGTGGAACTTTTTGCTATCTTTTAACTTTGCTCTATGTGGGAAGCGTGGGGATTTGCGATGATGCGCCAACCACTTCATTCTCGTTGGTATTAAAAATGTCTGTGCTGTGTCACGGATGAATAAATGGGTTGTTATTTTTGTTTCAAGCGAAGCTTTGATTACTCATGTATTTGAGCAGCGGTTCGTGTTGAATTCAGGGTTTTTTTTAATGGTGTACCCTTTGAACACCCTTGCTTTTGAAGTGGTTATTTCGAATGTTTGTCCTTTTTAGAAAGGTGGATTGATTACTGATGCGCTGGAAAAGTATGGAACAATCTTTTCTCAATTGTTAATGATTCCGTTCAGAATTAAACATGATGATGCAAAGCAAGTAATGCCCTTTCATAGGATCAAATGTACATGATGCTTCGGAATTGTAATGAGGTGTTGAACCTGACATTAAAGTTTATGTTAAATAGGTGTGATGACCAAGTATATGCCATAACAGATATACTCAAATGCCTTCCGTTTGGTATTTTGGACATATGAAGCATTTCTGCCTGAAAAGCAAGGAACATAAGGCTGTAAGGTGGGTCTCAGATGCTCCACTGGCTGGGCAAAACGTGGCAATTGTAACTCCGACTGTTTTTCTGGTGCTACCTCAATCAAATGGAAAACCAAATACCGCATTGGAATCATCAAAAGAAACCTGAAGAAGTGAAGAGCAAAGATGGAGTCATCAGGAGGAACCTGGATAGGATTCGGGTTTCAGCCGCTACTCCACGTTCCTCAAACCCATCCAGGTGGAGCCAAATGAGCCTTACAGAAAATTTTCTGCAAGAATTCACTTTTCCTTAGAAAGTTAGACAAATAAAGAGAGAAATAAAGAGTAAAAGAGATGAAGGAAAATAAAAGCAAGAATTATAATGAATAAAGAGAATTGTGAAAAAAAACCAGAAAGGAATGTGAGAGGAACAAAGAACAAAGATATCGGGAAGAACTTGGATAGATAGATTTCATCAGTTACTCCCAAGGCACAAACACAGCAACAGGTACAAGTTGTATAAGCTGTATACAACTGAGTCTTATAAGTGACAATACTAATATTATAGAGGAACAGGCAGAAAGTGAGAATGAAGTCAAATATGAGAAATAGGTCATGAATTTCCGAGCGAGCGATATTCATGGCTCGAGTCATGCAGGAGGTCTGTGGGAGCAGATTGTTATCTCTAAAGGTTGTGGTGAGTCTGCAGATGAGCTTAAAGGGGTGGGACCCATGGCAGATGAACCACCTGTGCAGGATTCTGGGTCAAGTAGAGGTAATGTTAGCCTGGATAGTCAACCTCTCTGTGTGCCAGAACTGATAGTTTTGGAGCTGGTGGTGTGAACAGTGATGAGGTTCAGGATTCGGCCATAAAATAGGGGTCTTGTGATATGTCAGGGTGAAAGGGTGATTGTACCTTGGAAGAATCAGAGGTGGATGAGATTTAGGCGGTACCTTTTTCAACCAATGAGGTGAAAGTCATTCCATTAGATGATGAGCAAATGGCCTTTTTAATGGAATCACACTGAAAGCATAACATAAGATCTTCCAGGTGTTATTGGTCAGATTAAGGGAATTACTGAGTCCAGATAACTCATTTTTAAGAAAGCACACAAACACCGTTTAAAAGTTGGTTGAGGAAAGCCCATGAGGAATTCAAGAGCTGAGTTATTTCTCCTTCTGTTTGAAGTGAAAATGGGAAGTTTAAACATCAATGGAGGTGTAGCCTTCAAGCGTAAACTCCAGGTTAAGTCTTTGGTAAAAAAAAAATGAAGTTGGCAATTGTTCTGCTTCAGGCAACTCAGAATACCAGAATTCTCATGCAGTTTGGATGCAGTTGTTAAAAGGGTGCCTTTTATTTTGTGAAAAAGTCACATAATGCAGGGATTGCTTCACTTTTGCATTCTGCCCTTCGAATATCATCCGTGGTGTATAGTGATATTTAGCTACTTCATTGGCTGAACTGATAAGGAATTTTGGATCCCAAGATTTCATTATAGTAGGGGTGAGGGGATTTCAATTGCACGTTAAATCGTGTGTTGGATGGCAATCGTGCTGAATCTCTCGGAACAGATATTAGTCAAGTATCTTCGGAGGGTATCCGTGCACCCCCCCGCCCCCCAGGACTCAACCAAACAAATTTTTTTAGCTTCTTTTTATGGTCCTATTACACATTTGAGATGTAAACAACAAAAATTCCCCTGCATTCTAGCAATATTCAAGATGGCGTCCAAAATGGGTAAAATCATAGAATACGGTATATAACATCTCAAAAATGTGGCAAATTCAAAAAATAATCATTGTGATTTGGTTCCTGATCATTAGTTACTAGTTTCTGATAATTGGGCTTTGTTGCCTTTTAAAATAAATCCAAGATGGTGTCCAAAATGGCCACCAAAATATGTAAAATCATAGAAAATTATATATAACAGCCAAAAACTGTGACAAAAAGGTAAATTATTCATTGGAATAATGTGTTTCTCATCATTAGTAACTAATACCTAGTGATTGAATTTTGTTGCAATACTTAAATTCCAAGATGGCATCCAAAATGGCCACCACGATAGGCAAAAATCATAGAAAATTGAATATAACAGACTGAAACTAAGAATAATATACAGTAAATTAATATTTGGATTCATTGTAATATATGTTCCTGATTATTAGAAACTAATAGGCCTATGTGGTGATTTATGTTTTGTTGCCATCCATAAAATCCAAGATGGAGTTCAAAATGGTTTTAAAATGGGAAAATCAAAGTAAATATCAAATGTCAGCTTCAAATAATCATTTATGTAATAATAATAATAGAGGGACAGAACCATGGAATATTCGTCTTGTAATTCTTATCAAGGATGTTTATTATTGTTATCGGACTTGGAATTGAAAATGGCGGACAATTTGAAAGCCAGAAAACACACACCCACGCACCCCCACCCATACAAACACACCCCTATACACACCCCGATGCACTTTGAATATTTACATACACTCAAGTATTATGTGTACTAATATTTTTATGTGTATTTTTTTTCTCTTTCCAGGTTAGATTAATTAGCTTAGCTCAACCGTAGCTAGTCAAGATCAAGATCACAAGTCAAGATGTCAGAGAAGCAAGAAATAGTTTAAAGTAATTGTCAAAAGAAAGTTGTTGAAATGGAAAGAAAACGCAAATGGGAACATTGTGTCATTCATATGTCTGGAATAAAGCATGGATCGTTCACATATTTTTGAGATCTGACGAATCCAAATGATAGATTGCCACTTCTCAAAAATATATGGGATTGTCGCTTAGCTGAACCACCAGGTTCTTCATATCGAATGACAGATATCTCTCAAGGCATTCTTGATGAGATCCAGGAGAACGAGGGCTATCACTGAGGATGTTACCAAAGATTTACCCTGAACCTACAAAGGTTAACAGCTAGTAAACCATCTCACGATCCTGAAGCTCCTGGACCATCTACCAGCCAAGAAGGAAGGGTAAAGTGCAAGAAAAGCATCAGAAAAGATCATTTTTGAACCTGATTATATTTTCTGCAATACTGAAGGCCGAATCCATGTGAAAAAGGCAGGCATCGATACAAAGGAAGGCACCTCTTCATTTGAACATGATGGATGGCAGAAAGTGCTGCAAATAGCAGAAGAGAACAATCATGAGTGGCTCTTAAGGCAAATCTGAGGATTTGATTTGTTTGCAGCAGAAGCCCAACACCACCCAAAATGCAGAAAGCAGTAAATAGCCAATTATCAGAAACTAGTAACTAATGATCAGGAACCAAATCCCAATGATTATTTTTCCAATTTGCCGCATTTTTCAGATGTTTATATACCGTATTCTGTGATTTTACCCATTTTGGACGCCATATTGAATATCGCCAGAGTGCCGGGTAATATTTCTTGTTAACATCTAAAATGTGTAATAGGACCATAAAAGGAAGATAAAAAAGTTGGTTTGGTGGAGTCTTGGGGGGGGGGTGCACGGATACCGTCTGTAGATACTCCCCTATTTTGTTCCATCTGGGTTTTCTAACCACTGCTTAGTTTTTCTAAGCTTCAGAGTATTGTCCCAACAGAAAGGGAGAGTTCTTATTGGAAATTAAGCAGGAAGCATTTTAGGTGTTTTGGTGAGAAATTATTCACCAGAGAAAAAGACTTGTAAATCTGCGCACTTGGAGGTTCTTCATATCCAGGACAAAGTTCAAAGTCGCAAATTGCAGTGTTCTGCCAACAATTTGAAATGTTTAGTAGGATGGCATGGAAGAATAGAGAAACATATCCTGAAAAAGGAGATTGCAGATTTTCATAAAAACAACTGTATGCTTGGAAAAGTAAACGAGCAGTGGAGAAGTTGTCACTCCTGAAAGATATTGTTAATTACAAGGCTGTGGGTGTTTTTCTTAGGCTCAGAATGGATATTGGATCGACAAATTAGATATATCGACAAAGTATTTTTTTTATTTGGAAGTGGAATCAGCGCTACAGAAGCAGATGGAGGTCTGAAACTGCCAGAGAGTGGAGGTGGAGGGGGGAGGATAGAGGGGTGAGGGAGGATGGGTGGCAGGGTGAGGCTTCCCAAAGGGAGATAAAGGAGCTTATCTCTGAACACTTTACCAGACTTTTTGCCAATGAAGAGGTGCAGGAGAGCACAATGGAGTTTCTTACAGATGAGCTGCCTCAGCTAAATAGTGAGAAAAAGGGAAAGCTTACCACTCGTTTGACTCTGGATGAACTTGAGCAAGCACGAGTATGACTTCCTATCGGAACAGCACCAGGGCTGGACAGTCTCCCAGTCGAGCTCTACCAGACTTTCTGATCTAGTGTAGGTCTGTTTCTGCTTGTGATGTTGGAGAAAAGTAGAAAATGTGGTAATGCTCTTACAGAAAGGAGATCTACAGCTTATTACAATGTGGTGGTCTGTTTCTCCTTTGACAGTTGATTACAAAATATTTGCAAAACTTCTGGTATGACGTTTATCATCTGCTTGAGAAGATCTGATACTTTGGGACCAATGTCATTGTGTGAAATGCAGTCGGTTTCACGAAAATATTTTCTTGATCTGGATTTATGGGATTTTTGTAAAAGAGAGAATTAGGAAATGGGTTTAGTTTTTCTTGACCAGGAAAATGCCTTTGACAGGCTGTACCATCGGTATTTGTTGAACGTATCGAAAAAGTTTCGTCTCGGCTGTCGGTACATTTCCGACATTAATTTATTGTGCGATCAGATACATTCAATATTGAAAGTTATGAACGAACTGATCCTACTTGTAAAGGTTAATAGGAGATTTGTGTGAGAGCGGGATGATTTAATGAAGTGCAGGTGCTGAACCGCCATGTTTCAATTGTTGAACAAAATTTTACAGCAAGTTTGCTTCATTTTTAAAATTTATTTTGGACGTTTTTCAGGAAGCGTTCCCCCCCCCAAAAATTCTAATTTTTAAATTTTATTGTGGACATTTTGACTATGTAAAGAAGCATTACTGCCTAATTATTTATCCACACAGGCAAAGAAGGTTATTTATAAAATTCAGAAAGCTAAACTGTCAGGGAGATCTGGGTGGAATTGTAATTTGTTGTTGCCATTTAAGAGCCTGGTTGTTGTTCAAATTAAACTCGAGTTTTGTTTTTATAACATAGAGGAAAGCTGCCAGAGTTTGAACTCACATGGGTGGCATATTCACTGTGCACTGTGGTTGATGGTGTGTTAGTAATTTGGTAGTGAGCTGACAGCTTTCTTCTGGCTGGAAATTGGGCTAATGAGGAACGAAATCTAGAGACTGTAAAACGAATCCAGATGTGTATATTTAATTGTTCTGTTTTCACTTTTTTATTTCTATCTGTTGGGGCTATATACCCCTTTCGGCTGCTTTTGTGGCTATCTCTTGTATTTCTCTGATAAAAGATGAAACAGTCTTACAGTCTCTCTCACCCCACCCTTCTCTCCCCTCACCTGGGCCAATTATTGTTGCACATGTAGTGAGAAACACCTGTGGATCGGTGCTCTACAGTATGCGTGACTGTGCTGTCTTTCCTTACTTTGCCTTACCTGCTCTTGCACTTTGGATTTAAGCCTCCCCCTGTAGGATAGGGGAAGCCTTGTTGCTGTTGTAGGGTTTGTTTCGACAATTAGTGCACCCACTTTTTAATGATACCAGTGTTTCTGAAACCTCTAGAAGTACTAAACCACCATTTACAATTTTTTTTTTTTTTTACTCCCAATTTCTGAGCAGTATCAGTTTCCGAGATTTATCTCCAAGCCGGCAGGGACTTTCGGAAATGGAATTTTGCCTCATTGCTGGGAGCACGGCTGTGCTGCTGATGCAATGCCCCCTGTTCTCAGTAAGCTGGTACTCATTTTGATGACCTCGGAAGGATGACAGACTGAGTCAACTCACCTGGTGTTATTTAACGAAACAACAGGAGCTCAAACTCAAGACCTGAACATCTTAAGCCAACAACCTGAACCGATAAGTCAACACCAAGCTTCCTCGGATTAAAAAACCACCATTTAGGTTTTTCTCCCTTTTTCTGCCAATATCCGAGCTGTATCTCAGATCAGGCTGGGACTTTGGGAACAAAATTTTGCATCAGAACTGGGAATGAACAGTGTACAGGGTTGACATACTTTTATTGAGCTTGACCTAATCTTTTAAGGTCATGACCCAATGATGGACATTTTGACATTTTCACCATAACTCGACTAAAGTTTGTCCAATTGGAACAAAATTACCCTCTCTAGATAGCCGAGAGCAAGGTACATTTATGCTTAATTTACATCATATCCCTCTGAGTTAAAGGTCAAGGTCAATTGGCAGTCTGAAAAAAACGTGTTGTTTTTTTTTTGTCATCACTCAATTTTGTCAATGCAGAATATCAAAGACTTCTTGACCTTCCAAGGTGTTCTTGCAACATAAGAGTAGACCTGGACTGATAGTGTGTACCTGATATTTGATTAGTGTCCATGACTTAATTCACAAAAACTCTTTTTTTCAGATTGGGACCTAATTAATAAAAAAAACACCTTTTTGATCATAACTTTAATAATTTTTCTCCAATTTTCATGATGTTGGGTTTTATGGATAGATTGTAGATGGGGACACATTCTCTTAATTTACACTCTATCCCTAAATGTTGAAGGATAAGGTTGTATGGCGTTCTGAAAAAAAATATGGCCATCATTGGATTGTGGACCAAGGGTAGGTCATAGGCAATCGCCAAGGGTAAGCCAGGGGAGGCTTTTCCTTGGTGATCGCTTTGTGATCACAGATATCGAAACTTACTTGTTTTCTTTCACCTTTTAAGCCTCCAACTGAGCATCAGCCCAGTAGTGGCCTATTTTGGGATCATCAGTTATTCCGTCCATCCTTCCGTCTGTCCAGAACACCACTCAAAAAAGGAGCCCACAATATTGGGCATAGCTTTGCCTGCAACTATTTCTGCACACATGAGTAATTGATGCAAATCACTACCATGTGAAGATGCAGACCCTTTGCCTTCTACAGAAACTGGTTTTCCAAGTGTATCAGAGAGTAAGTAAGTGTGTCCCATCTTCAGAGAACCTTAAGGACAAAGTATCCTTGATCCATTCTCACGTGAATGGCAATGATTTGCATGGAGACTCCTCTGAAGGGTCGAAAGGGATGAGCAATGATTTTACTTCCAGTGCCCTAACATACCTGCTGATAACTCATCAACCACAATGGCTGACGAGTCCTCCACATTTGAAGGCATACCTGAACATAGTAGAATCCCATTTCACCGAATGTTGCAATTTCAACTTCATCTGTTTCCCTCTCCCTCTGTGTTCCCAGAGATTCTGTTTGAACCCCTCACCAAAGACAGAAACTCCAACATTAAATCCCAAAAACTGGTGATTCAAACATTTTTACCAGTTCAAGTTCACAATTCCTCAACCAGACCTCAAGAAAAAGACATGTAGAAATAAAAGATCACTTTTCTGACATCCATTTCTGACTTAAAGATCCATGCATTTATTGATACAGGACAGAACATCATCTGCAAGCCAAATGACTTTCAGTTTCCTGACTCCCAGTGCAGTAGACTGGAAAAAAAAAATGTCATTAAGGTAATCAAGGAGGAATTGAAGTGATAATCCAGTCATCTTTGTCTTTCTCACTTACACTATTATGGTTAGTTTATGTAGCCTTAACATTCATGGTGGTCAGAGCCAGTTAGGAAATTTCAGGTCGTCAATCTTGTTACCCAGAAAGAATTGGATGCCTTTTATTATTTTTTTTCCAGGAAACCCATTCCATCGAACTGTATGATGCGCAGAACTGGGTTTTTTTTTTAACAACTCAAATTCTTGCACTGCAGGAGTTACATTTTTACTTAACTCTCATTTCTGCCCATCACAGACCTCTTTTCAAAATATCATTGCTGGTCACCTAGCCTCCATGGAATTTGTCAGCAGCAATATTAAATTCACTTTTCTAAATGGCAATGCTCCTTCGAACAGCATAGACCAACATGTCTTTGATGCCAGGTTGGCAGCATATCTCAGGTGAATTAATCAGCACAGGTACATTGTAATAGGGGGTGATTTCAATGACACTTTACATCCGAATCGAGATTGTAATGGAGGGAAATCTCATCCTGGACCAGTGAAGCTACTTTGTGATCTCGTGAGGAATTTTAGGCTCGGAGACCAATGGCTTTTGAAAAACTCAAGCAGCCATCAATTTACCTGGTGCAAGGTTTACAACAACCAGGTGTCTTTGGCTAAGCTTGATCAGTTTTATGTGAACACGCTTTTTACCCTTGCCGAAGGAGAGGGGATTGCATTTGGGTCTTTGTTTGTTTGTCCACACAGAATTTTCGTGTTTTTCTCCACAACCGCTTGTCGGATTGAGAGGAAATTTTCAACATTGGTTCGACTACTTATGCAGAATGTTTTAATGATAATTATGACGTCATAAGTCTCATGGTGTGGCAGCCATATTGGAAAAATGGCAAAAAAATTGGACCTCTGTATTCCTGAAACCACATCAAGGAAAAAATTGAAACTCGGCACATAGCAAGTACTCCTCATGGGGAATGGGAGTGATTTTTATGACGTCATAGGTGCCTTCGTTATGACATCATAATTGCATATGTAAAATACTACATCCGATCATTATGAAAATTTTTGAGGGTCATCGAGGGATAAAATAGTCCACAAAATATCTCGATGACATTATTTATCGGTTACGTGATTCGATAGCGATATTGTTTAAAAAAAAAACCTTCAAAAATCTTCTTCTCTGAAATGGCTGAACAGATCGAGGTAAAACTTTACACGTGTGACCACCTATCCACGAATAACAAAAGGTTCATACATATGATGTCATAGGTAACATGTTTTGGCAGTCATGTTGGATTTACCCTAAAACATATTAAAAAAATCTTCT
Organism: Eptatretus burgeri; assembly: GCF_056783735.1. Classification (NCBI taxonomy): domain Eukaryota; kingdom Metazoa; phylum Chordata; class Myxini; order Myxiniformes; family Myxinidae; genus Eptatretus; species Eptatretus burgeri. Next base: position 52,621,015 of record NC_140967.1, read on the forward strand.
CCAGAATGGCTGGACAGATCAAGGGGAAACTTCACACAACTATTTCCCAAGGCATGTGGATACAAGTTTGTAAAGGAATAACTGATGTCACATGGTTTGGGCCATATTGGATTTAAGAAAAGTATGAAATAATGTTTTCTCTGAAACCACTTAATCCACCCATCCATTTGGACCATACTCTGTGCAGAGCGTTTGTGCTGCCTAAGCAGTCTCCTTGGCTATTGGGCACAATCCTGGATTGGTCACCACTCCAACACAGTATACCAGAAAGCTGGTACTCATTTTTCTGACTTGAGAAGGATAACAGGCAGAGTCAACCCCACCTGGTATTAATTCAACATCTGAGTGGGATTATGAACTCAGGATCCTAGGATCCCAAGCCCACCACCCTAACCCTTAAGCCAACACCAGGCTTATGCGCTTAATCTCTTTGCTGATGACTCCACCCTCTGCCATACCAGCTGTCATCCCTCAAACAGGCAAGCATCTCTGGTGCTCCTGTTTGAGCCTCTTTGCTCACTGCAGATCAGGATAAAATCACAAACTGGTCCAACACATGGAACATGTCTTTCAATCCTGACAAATCTCACACTCTCACTATGTCTCTCCAAAAGGACCGTTTGGAACCCTCTCCCCTCCCCCCCCCTCCCGCCCATCGACTTTCTCAACAATCTTCTGGAAGAAGTCCTTTCATTCATACTTCTGGGTTTCACAATCTGCAATGATCTTTCCTGGGAAAGCCACATTTACAACCTGGCCTCCAAAGGCAGTCATTGACTGGGAATCCTCCATCGTGCAAAGTCCTTCCTCAGCCCACCTGAGCTCTTGATCACATACAAAGCTTTCATCTGCAGCCTGATGGAGTACTGCTCCTGCCTCTAAACTTTCTCGGCTTCACGCTGTGGAAACTAAGGCATTTAAGATCATTGGTATCTCCCGCGGTGAGGCTGAGTCTTTCGGTCTCCAACTCTCCCACCGCAGGCAGGCCTGGTCTTTCTGTCTTGTACCATCTCTTCTCTGGTCTCGCCCCCCACCCTGCTCTGTCTGCGATATGTCCCCCCAATATTTCCGCAGGGCATTCAATGTCTGCCAGCAAACCCCTTGTGGTAAAACTACCAAAATGATGAATCACTGCTCACCTTCACTCTTAAATTCCTCTTTTCCCACCTTTGGAATAAACTCCCTCACTCTGTTCAATCCCATTCTCCCCTCCAGGCCTTCAAAACAGCTGTTCACCACCACCTCTTATCTTCCCCCATCTAAACCTTAATCTTTTCTACCCCTGTTAATCCACCACAAAACAACCTCCTTCAAATTCCCCTGCTTTCCTTCCTGAAAGTCCCTGTAATGTCCATCTTGTATACCCCGTGTCCCCGCCCCATCCCTCTCCCTTCCACAGATCTCCTAATGTCTCTGTTCCTCACTGTTTTGTCCTTTCTTCTCCCGCCCCTCTTGTGTCCTGCCCCCCTTATTGTGCATTGTGTATTAGCTCTCATACGAGCCTCGACAATGTGTACAAAAAATAATAATAATAAATCAATCGACGTGAAACTTCACAATTATGATCTAGTTGTGATTTGGAATACAAATTTTAAACTTACTTTATCAGACACATGGTCCAGCAGCCAGAATTAAAATTTTTGATCTGGGTTCTTTTTTTTATTTTTTTCTTTGATTTTAGTTATTTTATTTTTATATACCCTGTCTAGTTATTTTAGTTATACCCTGTATGGGTTTGAGGATAGAGAAGTAGCAGCTGAAATGCGAATCCTATCCAGGTTCCACCTGATGACTTCATCTTTGCTATTTTGCTTGTTCATGTTCCTTCTGATGACTCCAATGCAGGACTGGTACCTATTTGGTCTTCCATTTGGTTTGAATTGAATTTATTTTAATCCCATTCTGAATACAATTGCATAATAATATTTTTTTAAAACGTCATGTGTCAGGGTCAGGTGTCCGATCAAAGCGGGACGTCTTGGTACCCGATCATCACTGCCAGCAGTTATAAAATGGCAGTTATAATTATGTTTGTTATTAATTACATAACACACCAGTACGTAAATGCCAAACAAAATACATCACACGAAACAAGTCCTGGTGAGGGTCTGCAATCTCTGATTGTTCTTTTTCTTGTTATGAATGTTTGTCTGATTGCAGGATTCTCTCCTTTCAGCTTCTCAGACCATCACAATTAATCACTGAGGTTTTGCTTGCATTTGTCTCCAAGACGTTGCTCATTTTGGAAACTTTACATTGCTACTTACATTACCCTCCTTTAGAGATGCTTTTTGAAAATATCTGCGCTTGCTCGCTCAATCACAGACATCAGTGTATTAACCAATGGCTACGGTGAGACAATGCAGTAATCCAAATTCGTAGTGAGCAATTTCCTTTCCTGGCGATGCAACAAAAACGGAGAACGATGGCTGAATCGCAAAAGGAAATCCTAAATATTCAAATGAACCTGAACATTGACCCACCAAAAAACTCAGACTGCTGGATAAGAAAGCCTTCCTCAGAGGCATAATTGATAATTAAGCCCAAGGGATACTAACAAGATTGCGGTTTCAGCACTTCAACCGTCTGGATGTGCCAACCAGGTTTTGAAAATTTTAAATCTTCTTTTTGACAACCCCAAATCACTGCTTTGAAACACTGATAACTCCATTGTCACTCACCCATAAAGGATCTGAATGACTTTTGGTCTTCCAAAATACAAATCAACAGAAACTGGTGTTCCCAGCTGGTCTATGGGCTTAGCAGTGTTCTTGGGTGACCCCATCTCAAATAGATGGCTGTAGAGTTTCAAACTGGGGAGAATTCGACACACAACAGTGGCATTCCAACCCCGCTCATACAAATACCCGAACAAGGTATTGCTGACAAGGAGACGATCTGAGACAGAAGGGACCTGTTGGTGGTGTGGGGAGGAGGAGGAAACTGCACCAAAATGAATCAAACCTGCAAGTTAATTTAGTTACTGAAATCACCAGAACTGAAAGTTCAACTCTGAGCTTCACAAACATTCATAAAATTGGGACATGGCATTTAAAGTCAACGAATCAGGGGAAGGTAGATGTACTAAAGCTAACTAGCTCTCGTGTGCAGCCTGTTGGTGCTGGTTGCATCATTTTTTGTGGGAGCAGCAGCTGTGATGCTGATGCAGTGCCCTCTATTACCAGTACACTGGTACTGGTGATGGTCGTATGGCAGCTCAGCTGCCGGGGTAGCTATCATTTCTTAAAGCGCGACTGTGTCAATGATGCAGTGCCTCTCTACCAGTACACACAGTGGAACTGGTACTCATTTCGCCGACCTCAAAAGGATGACAGGCTGAGTCAACCCCCTGGTGTATTAATTCAGCGGTCGATGGGGCTTGAACTCAGGACCCTTGGAACCCAAGCCACCACCCTAACCACTGAGCCAACACCAGCCTAAATTGGTACTCATTTCACTGACCACAGAAGGATGACAGGCTGAGTCAACCCCACCTGGTGTTACTTGAACAGCCTGACAGGGGCTCAAACTCAAGACCCTAAGATATTAAGCCAGCCAATCTCACAATAAAGGCTTGCTGTACTTAAAAGAATTGGAGAGGACAAGATATGAAATTTTGGGGATAAGTCAATGATAGTTTAATATCATTGAGGTTGAAAGGACATCCAGTGAACACCACCATCATTCAGATATATACTCCAACTTCTACAGCAAATGAGGAAAATATGAAGGAGTTTTGTGGAAAGTTGCAGGAACTGGTAGAACAGGTTCCTAAAGGAGATGTTTAAATTATTATGAGAGATTGAAATGCAAAAAAAAAAAAAAATAGAGAATCAGGAGCAACAGGGATGCAGGAAAGTACAGACTTGGAATCCAAAATGAGTCAAGGGAGTGAATGCTGGAGTTCTTTGTGGATCATGAGCTCGTAATTGCAAACACATGGTTCAAACAAACCAAACACAGACTGCACACATGGACTTCACCTGATGGGCAACAAAAGAAATCAGATCGACTACATTCAAATCAATAGAAGGTTGAGAAGGACTATATGAAATTTGTTTAGCCTGGTGTTGGCGCAGTGGTAAGGGCAGTGGCTTGGGACCCAAGAGGTCCTGAGTTCAAGCCCCGTTGGGACACTGAATTAATATATGTATGTATATATATATATATATATATATATATATATATATATATATATATATTTATATATATATATATATTTATATAATGTGTATATATATATATATATATATATATATATATATATATATATATATATATCTATATCTATATATATATATATATGAATATATATAAACCAAGTCGAAAACACCAGGGGGTTGACTCAGCCTGCCATCCTTCCGAGGTCGGCGAAATGAGCACCAGTTGTACTGAGCCCGGTGTATGCCCCGGTTAGAATAGGTGTACCATATCCCTGTGTGTCGTAAGAGGCGACCAGGGTTGCGTCAGGAAGGGCATCCGGCGTAAAAACCTATGCCAAATCATTATGCGGACAACAAAACGAATTTCCATACCGGATCGGTCGAGGCCCGGGTTACCAACGACCGCCACCGGTACCGGTGGTCAGCAGGGTACCAGTGGAAATTGTGCTACTGCTGGGCGAAGGAGGAGAAGGAGACGGGGAAGGCGAGTCCGGAGGCAGTGGGAGAGGGGGAAGGGTAGAAGTGTGGAGGTGAGAATTGGAACTCTGAATGTTGGGACGATGACTGGCAAAGGGCGAGAGTTGGCTGATATGATGGAGAGAAGAAAGGTGGACATACTGTGTGTACAAGAGACCAAGTGGATGGGGAGTAAGGCGAGGAGCATTGGAGGTGGTTTCAAACTGTTCTACCATGGTGTGGATGGGAGGAGAAATGGTGTCGGGATAATCCTGAAGGAAGATCATGTCAAGAGGGTATTGGAGGTGAGGAGGGTGTCTGACCGAGTGATGAGTGTGAAGTTGGAAATTGAAGGGGTGATGATGAATGTCATCAGTGCATATGCCCCACATATGGGGTGTGAGATGGAATATAAAGAAGATTTCTGGAGTGAGTTAGATGAAGTGGTGGAGAGTGTATCCAAGGATGAAAGAGTGGTGATTGGAGCAGATTTCAATGGACATGTTGGGGAAGGGAATAAAGAGGATGAGGAGGTGATGGGGAGGTACGGTCTCAACAAGAGAAATGTGGAAGGGCAAATGGTGGTAGAGTTTGCAAAAAGAATGGAAATGGCAGTGGTAAACACGTATTTCAAGAAGAAGGAGGAACACAGGGTGACATACAAGAGTGGAGGAAAGTGCACACAGGTGGATTACATCTTAATTAGGAGATGCAACCTGAAAGAGATTAGTGACTGTAAGGTTGTGGCAGGGGAGAGTGTAGCTCGACAGCATCGATTGGTGGTCTGTAGGATGACTTTCGAGGTGAGGTTGAGGAAGAGAGTGAGGGCTGAACCAAGGACCAGATGGTGGAAGCTGAAGGAGGAAGACTGTTGCGTGAAATTTAGGGAGGAGGTGAGACAGGCGCTGGATGGTGGTAAAGATGGGTGGGATGATTGGGCAACGACAGCAGAAGTTGTGAGGGAGATAGCTAGGAAGGTACTTGGTGTGACATCTGGACAGAGGAAGGAAGATAAGGAGACTTGGTGGTGGAATGAGGAAGTACAGGAAAGTATAAGGAAGAAGGGGTTGGCTAAAAAGAAGTGGGATCGTCAGAGAGATGAAGAAAGTCGGCAGGAGTACAAGGAGTGGCGTCGAATAGCAAAAAGAGAGGTGGCAAAGGCCAAGGAAAAGGCATATGACGAGCTGTATGAGAAGTTGGATACAAAAGAAGGGGAAAAGGATTTATACCGATTGGCAAGACAGAGGGACCGAGCTGGGAAGGATGTGCTGCAGGTTCGGGTGATAAAGGACGCAAATGGGAATGTGCTGACGAGCGAGGAGAGTGTGTTGAGAAGGTGGATGGAGTACTTTGAGGAGCTGATGAATGAAGAAAATGAGAGAGAGAGAAGGTTGGAAGAGGTGGAGATAGTGAATCTGGAAGTGGGGTGGATCAGTAAGGATGAAGTGAGGACTGCTATGAAGAAGATGAAAAGTGGAAAGGTGGTTGGCCCAGATGGTATACCAGTGGAGGCATGGAAGTGCTTAGGAGAGATGGCAGTGGGGTTGTTAACCAGATTGTTTAATAAAGTCTTGGAAAGTGAGAGGATGCCGGAGGAGTGGAGATTAAGTGTACTGATTCCGATTTTCAAGAATAAGGGTGATGTGCAGAGCTGTGGAAATTACAGAGGGATAAAGTTGTTAAGCCACACCATGAAGTTGTGGGAAAGAGTAGTGGAAGCTCGGTTGAGAGGAGAGGTGACGATCTGTGAGCAGCAATATGGGTTTATGCCAGGAAAGAGCACCACTGATGCGATGTTTGCTTTGAGAATGTTGATGGAGAAGTATAGGGAAGGCCAGAAAGAGTTACATTGTGTGTTTGTGGATTTAGAGAAAGCTTATGATAGGGTGCCAAGAGAGGAGTTGTGGTATTGTATGAGGAAGTCGGGAGTGGTGGAGAAGTATGTGAGGATCGTGCAGGATATGTATGAGGACAGTGTGACAGCGGTGAGGTGTGCGGTAGGAATGACGGACCGGTTTAAGGTAAAAGTGGGATTGCACCAAGGATCGACTCTGAGCCCTTTCCTGTTTGCAATGGTGATGGACAGGTTGACGGACGAGATCAGACTGGAGTCTCCATGGACCATGATGTTCGCGGATGACATCATGATCTGTAGGGAGAGTAGGGAGCAGGCTGAATCGAGCCTTGAGAGGTGGAGGTACGCACTGGAGAGAAGGGGAATGTTAGTCAGTAGGAGTAAGACGGAGTACATGTGCGTAAATGAGAGGGAGGGTGGTGGTATGGTGCAGTTGCAAGGAGTTGAGGTGGGGAAGGTGGATTGGTTTAAATACTTGGGATCAACTGTCCAAAGTAACGGAGAGTGTGGGAGAGAAGTGAAAAAGAGAGTGCAGGCAGGATGGAGTGGGTGGAGAAGAGTTGCAGGAGTGATTTGTGACAGAAGGGTAGCTGCAAGAGTGAAGGGGAAAGTATACAAGACGGTAGTGAGACCAGCTATGTTGTATGGTTTGGAGGCGGTGACGCTAACAAAAAGACAGGAAGCAGAGCTGGAGGTGGCAGAGTTAAAGATGCTGCGATTCTCGTTGGGAGTGACGAGGATGGATAGGATAAGAAATGAGTGTATTAGAGGGACAGCGCAGGTAGGACGGTTTGGAGACAAAGTGAGAGAGGCGAGATTGAGATGGTTTGGACATGTGCACAGGAGGGAAACGGAGTCTATCGGGAGAAGGATGTTGAAGATGGAGCCGCCGGGCAGGAGGAGAAGAGGAAGGCCAAAGAAGAGGTTCATGGATGCGGTGAGGGCGGACATGCGGGTGGTTGGAGTGTCAATGGAAGATGTGGAGGATAGAGCAAAATGGAGACAGTTGATCCGCTGTGGCGACCCCTAGCGGGAGCAAGCCGAAAGAGGAAGAAGAAGGTTCAAACAAACCAAACACAGACTGCACACATGGACTTCACCTGATGGGCAACAAAAGAAATCAGATCGACTACATTCAAATCAATAGAAGGTTGAGAAGGACTATATGAAATTTGCCAACACACTACAAGGTTAAAAAAAAAAAAAAACGTTTTCCCGAGCTGGACTTTGGTGACAGAGTGTCACACTAATTGTGGCATGAGGTTGAAGACATTGTAAAATAAGAGGCAATGAACAATATTCCAAAAGTAAGTAGAAAAAAGAAGCTAAATGGCTGTCAGAAGAGGCAATAAATATTGCAGACAGAAGAAGAGAGATGAAGACAATTTTGTTGAGAACATTGAGTCCCTGAACCCTGCTGTTGGTGTCCCATTCCCCCCCGCCCCCCATTCTCTCTCTTTTTCACTTATAGGTGAATGTGATAGTGAATTGGTGATAGGTGAAAGGTGAAAGTGATTCACTGAGAGTGATAGGAAAATTTGAAACTTATCCGGCTCACACAAACAGCTCTGAACATTACTGAGACATCAGCACGATAACATC
>NC_140967.1:52631590-52689090 GCF_056783735.1 Eptatretus burgeri
TCGGCAGCGTCTATTTAAAATAGTCGAGTTTGAGCGTTTTAACACGTTCAGAAGAAACGCTTAAAATTTCCAAACCCCAGCGTCAAAAAACAAAGACGAGTGACAGCAATTTAAATCGTTCATTGTAAACAATGAAAATAGGTGAGTGGTACCGTTTAAAAGTCATTGAGTGTAAAAAAAAATCCAATTGTTGAGCGCAAGCGTCTACTTTCAATAGTAGAGATGCAGCCATTTAAATCGTTGAGTTTATCATTTAAATCGTTAAATCGCTAAACGCAAGGACGATCCATCATAACCCACACCCTCCCCCTCACACTCACCTACTACTGCCAACATGAACAAACTACTACTAATACTGATACTGATACTGATACTGTTACTACTGACATGGACATCGACTCAAAAAGGACTCGAAAACACTGTTGGGTTCCCCTTTTATGAGCAGCATTTTTATATACCAATTCCCAAAACCGCTGGGAACACGTCTTTATATGGCAGTTGTAAGCTAGAAACACGTTCATTTATTTTTTTTTGTCGACCGGAAGACGTCATTGGAATACGTCTACATACGTCGATGTGTGTTGGGACTACGTAAAGAATTGGTTCAAAGCACGTCAAACATAAGTTAGAAATAAGTTTCGCGTAAAAAAGACATTACCGCGACGTGTTTCAACTTATGAGGAGCTTATAAGTAGCGTTTGTGGACGTGTGTAAGCGTCCACATATCGTGTGTAAAACTTATCCCCATCGCATGCGGAACGTGTGTCATACGCCGAGTACGTCGTAAAATTTTGAACATGTTTAAAATTTCTTGACGTACTCTACTTACTACGACGTATGATAGCGTAATTTAGCGTTCTACTCACGTATACCAAACTTACTCATACCATATTTGACGTGCCCCAACGTTTTAGACACATTTTTCTTAGGTCGGCATACGCTGGCAAGATCGCAAAGGTGTGACCGCGATGTTGTCACTTCCATTTCTACGGCAGTTATGATTCGAATCGTTGTGCGTCAGCCTTTTAATAGGCTACGTCACGACATCGTCGTCAATGCGTGCAACGCGCTATGCCTAAGTTAGACTATCGTTGGGCATCGGTTGTGTAGGCCGACAACAGGTTCAGCATTCGTTGGTATAAGTTATCTATAACACAATGAAACTTTCTATGTCCATTACCAAAGCGTTATACATAAGACCAAGTCGCTATGAATACGTACGAATCTTTAAAAAAAAACATCAAAAGTTCAACGTCAGCCAGCGTTTTACATAAATTTTAATACGTTGCCATCGCTGGCTAAAACGTCAAGGTGTGACCGGGCCTTAAGGGCCGAAACACTTAGCTGCCCGAGCTATCACTCAGATTGTTTTTAATTTGGCAGACTTTCGACACAGGCAGTTATAAATTGCTGAGTAAAAACTCTATCATCCCCAAAACCTTGAAAAAGCATATTATAGTGCAGTAATTTGTTGAGGAACATAGGCCGATCATATGTGCTATGGTCATGGAGAACTGTGAAGGCTTGCCAAGTATTTTTTAAAAAGTTTTGATGAAAGGCAGGCAAAAAGGATGAATCAACATGGGTTTGGTCCTTTAGGAATGGCTCTTGAGCATAACTCATTTTCCCTGCCTGGGTGCAGGATGCATCTGGTGAGGTATCTCCAAGGCAGATGAGGCTCACAAAAAACACCAAATTGTTTGTAAACTTACGGCCATAATCCTTGGTCACGCTCACATTTTGGAAGATCGAGTCTTTCTGGTAACAGCCAGTGCCTTAGAGACCAGAAAAGGGGAGAAAGACATGTTTGAATTTTTTTTACAAGGAATTTCTGCACAAGAAGAGGCCATTCAGCCCATCATGCCTGCACCACACCAATACCAGATTCAATCAATCCATCAATATCCTTTCCCTTCGTGTGCAGCCATTTGGCTGCTACACTGGTACTCGTTTCACCGACCTCAGAAGGATGACAGGCTGAGTCAACCCCCTGGTGTTAATTTAGCAGCCAATAGGGCTTGAACTCAGGATACCAAGGCACCACCCTAATAGTCCGAGTGTTGGCCAGAAAAGCGTGCATTAGGGTCCGCACAATGTTTTTCTGCATTTTTATGATCACCAGACCATCTGAATGAATATTCCGATTGATGCCACTCTGGCACCCTTGAGAATTTTTGGGGAAATCCATTAATATGCAAATTAGCGGTGGCCATTCTCGAAATTACTATTTTTCTTAATATCTCCAAAAGTAAGCATCCAAATAGCCTGGTTGAGGTGTCTACACCCATGTTTTTAGGGTCACTGGTCATGATAAACCCACTTACAATTCAATAACATTTAAATTTAGCTCATTAATATGCAAATTAGCAGTCGCCATTATTGGAAATGTAGATAAATAGACATATACATAGAAAAAGAAACACTTCGGTCTCTGTGAATATAGATCACTATGATTCATACAGATTCAACAATTCGACAGTATGCAATGAAAACAGCTAATAACATGAACAAAGAAGACATTCCTGTGTAAATCAAATGTTCATATAGATATATATATAGATATATAGATATACATATATATATATATATATATATATATATATATATATATATATATATATATATATATATATATATATATATATATATATATATATATGACAAGTTTGTAAACCTTATGAAGGCTACTTCAGTGCTTGGTGCCTCATTCAGTGTCAGAGTCGTCATCATCAAGGGCAAATGCAGCAGCTGTCTTAGTGCGCTCATTCCTGCAGCCAGTATCTCCATGGCATGCACAGAAAACTGTGCACGGTAACTTGGCTGCTGTGCAGCGGCATTGAGCTGTGTAGCATTGCTTGTCGGAGGAACATCAACATCGTATTAGCTCCAAGATCTCTGGTGGTGCAAGAGCGACGTTGGGCGGCAGCATAATTGGAAGTAATGATCTTGATGCCTCATCACGTTTCCATCCGTACTGAGTGGGATCCAAAGTTGGTGGCTGCAGCTCAGCAGCTGACTTCCATATTGCTGTCTGGATATGAGCGCGTCACATGTTTTGTTCAAAGGGCTCTGTAGTTGGTGGCAGAGCCTTTAGGTCTGGTGCTTTGATGGCATTTGGTTTCGCTATATTCATAGACCACACCTCTTTGTGAACATCAGACATGTTGCTTCTCTCCTTGCTACCATAGCAAACAGCCATGAACACAGTGGCTTCGGCGATGACATCGTCAATAGATGCATCCACATTCCCAAGTTTTTGAAGTGAATGGCCTGCTACGAGTGTCTTCTTGCCAGTCAGTTTACCTCTACCATACATCTGGGCAATGGTGTCGCAGCCTTTCAGTGCGTGTAAAGCTAGTAGGTCTTGCACCATCCCGGCATGCTTTCTGGCAGTGGCCCCAATGTTGAACAACGATTGGCCAGGACATGTTGTTTCCATTGTTACGCAGCATTGCAGATGAAGTTCTGCAAAGTGATACACAAGCAAGATGAACACATCAGTATCATCACAGATGACTGTGATGCATTTTGCACCATCTTCGGCAACTTTAGCGACTTGCTGAATCATGATGAAATCTGCCTCCTCCTGCGTCATTTTCAAATCAGTGCGACACCTTTGGGTTCCGTGGTGTATTTCCACTGGGGTAGACTCCTGTCCCATAATGACGAGCCTGTGTTGGCTCTGCTTTCTCTGTTGACTAACGTCAATCAAATTCTGGCAAATCAGTTCTATCAGCTGAACGTTGTTCTCAGTTACTGACAGAACCACCAGCTGTGGAGGCAGTGAAGTCTGGCGGTTCAACCTGTGGTGCCTGCTAGCTTGCTGCCCAGCTATTGCTAATCTTGTTCCACTCTTGATGCTGAAATCATGATATCTGTCAAATGCCAGATATACATCTGATTTGTCCACCTTTGCCATGATGTAGCTTATGAAATTGTCAACAAAGTCTTGCACAATTCCCCTGTTAGGCGAATGAATAACCCAGAGGATTGCACAACCATCTAAGATGGTGACTTCAGGTTGTGGACCCAGTCTTGTTGAGATTTCCACTTGGAGATTCTTCTTAAATGTCGACTTGGTCTTTGCTATTCTCATCTCCCCCTTTTCATCGAACATCGATGTTAGCACAGGTGCAAGCTCGTACTCTAGAACGTCACATAGTTTGATGTTTCGACTTTGTTGGAGTCCCATGACCCTGGAGTAGATGAGATTTAGATCACAAACCTCAGTAGATTCCACATGCATGACTTTCCGTGTCACTGCCATAGTTATGACTTGTTTAGATAAGGGAGCGTTGAATCCTGCTGGCCAGCTTTCTTCATACGAATGCATCTGTGCTCGGCCATTGTCAACTGCCCTTGGCGCATTCACCTTCTCCGGTCCAATTATGCCAGTTACAATGTTGACAACTCTGTCTGCATGTTCGTTTGGGTCAAGTGGGTCGATACAGGACAGGAGTTTTCTCCATATCTAACCTCGGTCCTCTGCATCAGATTGTATGCGTGAGGGCTTCTCTTCCTTGTGAATGGCCATCTCTGTGACTATGTGCCCCTCCGACATGTCTGTGAGATCGTGGACTATCTGACTAAACGTGTGCATACTACAGGCTCACTTCTTCAGTGTAGAAGGCTTCAGTGTAATGCTAACGATTCCATGTATGCCATGACCATAGTGCATGAACGTGGATTCGATGTACATATCCGACCATATGCCATTCCATAGGCCCTTCTTGTGCCGCATCACGTGATCTCCTTTTAAGAACATTTCCAGAATGTCTCCATGTAATGAAGCCTTTCCATCGATCGAAGGTAGTAGAGCCCATATCTAGCATAGTTGTGATGTCCAGCCACGAAGAAGTAGGGAGCATCTCCTTCATAGCCCAAAGATGCAATGGCCAGTCTCCTTCACGCTCAGCACGAACAAACGCCATCATGATGAATACAGGTTTCACAAGGTTCTGTACCCATAGTTGTGTGGTCATGCTCTTTGTTGCTTTGGTTTCAAGTGTCCATTAAGTCTTCATGACTTTCTGCCTGAGCCACGCTGGAACAGAGGACCTCCTCAGTCACCAATTGCAGGGCCCTGAAGTTTTGGGGAAACTTTTTTCCACCAAGCATATGAGCAACACCTCCAAAGGCCGATTTCATCACATCTTCCAGCCCACTTTCAGCCATCAAGTTCCCCACACAACCGATGAAACTCATAAGGGTGCGCATGCCGCCCAGCCTTGGTATGAACTGGGTAAATCGCTCAGGATAAACCCATTTAACATTAACGGCCACTCGATACAGCTGTTGGTCATTTATGAAGATGGTTACGGTTTGTCCACACTCTGTGGTCAAGCGTTTTCGCTCCATTGCTGTAAACATCGTGTCCGGATCAGCTGGATCCATATCTACGAGTAGTGTATAAATGGCCCTCGTTGCAGGTTGGATGGATCATCCTTGCTTTCTGCAGAGCTTCGTATTAAAGCCACCAAACTCTGGTGTGTTCTGATCAGAAGCGATTTGCTTCAGAAAAGAGAAATCCATATCTTGAACTCTCCGAAGTTGTACAGCTTGATGAGCCAATACATGGAGAGGTAACACTACACGTGTGGCTTCTTCAACTGGCATCGCTGGTTTCTCAGGTCCCTTGTACCTTTGAACCGAAATGTCTTCTGTCACAGGTGTCTTCATTTCATAGCGGGTCAATCGTCTGATGATGGCTTCATCTTCAGATGTGGAAGATATCTCCTGATCTTTTATGGTAAGTAGTACTGCAAGAGAATGTGTTGAAACGAGTCCATTCTGGGATGAGATATTTGTGTCGAAGTTGTCAGAAACAACCTGAACGAGGCCACATTCAGCATTGGCAGTTCCCCTAATCCTGGAGTAAACAGTTGCAGCCTTTGCTGCTGATCCCTTGAAACGCTGAAACTCATCATAGGAACAGGTCACGCGATAGTTGTACAACTGCTCGATGAGGCTTTTACAACTGACTAGAACTCCCAGTGCTATTTGGAGTGTAGTTGGTCGATTGGTGATCATATTCGTTATGATGTTTCCGATCAGAGCTCCTGGAAGTGTGCAGTCCAGTTTAGCTGATATTTTGGAGAGTAGCAATTGAAGAGTTGAACTCATTGCTTCATTAGCAATATTTCTATTAATTATAGTCTGATAGGAATTGGGGTCGGACGACAACTGCTTAGATTCCTGTGCAACCTTCTTGGCAATCGTTATATGGAAACATCAATGGCATCATCTTCATGTGATGCTACAAAGTTGATCGCAGTAGACGCTCTGCTGCGAAACAAGATTAAACTAGCAACACCTTCACCAGACAGAACCAGAAGCTCAGAGCCAAGTATATCCAACAATTTGGATAACAGGGTTCGTCGAGAGTATAGCTTTCCTCCATGATCCTTGTACATATTGTAGACTTCTACTGAATTCCAGATGTGCAACATGTCGTTTTTCATCGATAGGATGGTAGAACTGACAGCTGGCTCAATATCCTGAGTTTCTCTGCCACTGTGTGCTGCTGCTGAAACAGAACGGGGTGCCATGAAGGACTTTCTGCAGTCATCGTGATATCTCGCATCAGCAGCATGAAGATCGCTGATTGCGCCCATTAATCGTATCTTGACCTGGCGGCCTTCTTCATCCTGGCGGGAATCGATAACATATAGAATAGTTTGTTTGAAAGTTGTCTGATCAATACGATCTGCAGTCCTACAAAGGAGAACTCGCCGCCAACGATTAGGATTCTTCTTGTCAAAGTCCATGATGCACTTTTCTCTGCAAAAAATGCAATGTTCTTTAAAGTCAAATACTGTCGTCTTTGAACGGCGGCTTCTTTTGCTTGTTGAAGCATCTTCCAAACAGACATTACTCATTCGTTTCAAGTGTCTTTCTATGTGTGAGCGTGATGTGTACGTTGACACAGTCTCTATGGCATTTGAGCTCGATAGATTAGTCTGCCTGTAATCTCTGTTCAAGCTCTTCATGTTTACCATCTTGTGTTGCTTTGCTTGACCGGATGAGGGATGATACTTCGCACTCTGTCTGGACCAACTGTTACCAGAGGTTTTCCAGCTTTAGTTGCATCGCAGGGACTGAAGAAACAGTCTCCCCTGGTGATGGAGCCTCAACCTGTAACAATAGAGGTAATTATAAACATCAGTAAACATTTAATTTCTTTGTTCGTATTTTAAAAATTCTCAGGAAACAGGTTCCACCCTGTGTACTTTGAAAAATCAATAAAATACAGTTGCTTTCAGACAGATCATGTTAAATAATTAAAAAAAAAACTTGCTTGCAAATATTATCGATCATTATACTGTATCAGAAAACATTACTCTTACTTAAAACTCAGTTCTCCATGTTTCTTTCATTACATTACAAGCCTCAAGTTACTTGATCAGAAACAGCTCATGCTGTTGATCTTCTGAGGTCAGCCATTTCTTCACAACTGTACTGGGGATAAACGGCTCTGCGCAAGTTATTTTCAAACAGTTTTGTTGTTGTATAACTGTACTGCAAAAATGCCGATCGGCGCAGACAAATTCAGGGGGTCGGGTTATGCTAATTTGCATATTAATGAGCTAAATTTCAATGTTATCAAATTGAAAGTGGGTTTATCATGACCAGTGACCATAAAAACATGAGTTTGTACACCTCAACCAAGCTGTTTGGATGCTTACTTCTGGAGATATTAAGAAAAATTGTTATTTTGATAATGGCGACTGCTAATTTGCATATTAATGACCTAAATTTAAATGTTAGTAAATTTTAAGTGGGTTTATCATGATCAGTAACCCTAAAAACATGGGTGTAGACACCTCAACCAGGCTATTTGGATGCTTACTTTTGGAGATATTAAGAAAAAATGTTATTTTGACAATGGCCACCGCGAATTTGCATATCAATGCTTTTCTACAAAAATGCTCAAGGGTGCCAGAGTGGCATCAATCGGAATTTCCATTCAGATGGTCTGGTGATCACAAAAATGCAGAAAAAAACATTGTGCGGACCCTAATGCAAGGTCATCTTGAAAAATGGTGTTTGACATCCGGACTATAACTGCTAAGCCAAAATCAGGTATTCATTTTGTCCACCATTGCAATGGGTGGTTGTAAAGCGAGAACCTTGTGCAATGGAATAGAGGTAACCAAGTTGTTCATTACCAATACTTTGCCTCGAAAAGATAGATAACACAGTATGCTTTTCCATTTATGCATACGTAATTTAATTTGTTCAAGCAAGCCTTCCATGTTGAGCTTCAAAGTTGCCGAGAACAAGGAAAATTCCCAATGGCACTTCCATCTCACCCCAATTTATTTTAGCTGATGAAGCTTTTTTGAAGAGGTCGAAATGGTACGTCATCGCAGTAATATCACCCATAGGGTTGATACAAACATGTCATCATGGTATAAGCTTTACTCATTATAGGGAAAGTTAATCCAGAAACAATAAAGCAGACAAAGACTTCCAAGAAACAGTCAAAAGAGGTTCAAGAGATAAGGTGTATAATGCACCTGAGAGTGGAGAGCCCTGTCTTACCGCAAATTTTTTTCTTTCTTTTTTATGCGAGCAGATGTGAGATGCGAGCGGAAATTGCCGGAGCAGGGAAAGCGGTATAGGCCAGACATAGTCCTCACTGGTGAAGGTATCCCAACCACAGTAATAGACATAACTATTGTATTTGAAAGGAACACCCAGTCGCTGGACTTAACCTACAGGGCAAAAATCAAGTAATACAGGTCCTTAAATAACTCCTGCAACAACAATTGAACATAGCCTGAAAATATGTAGAGGGATTCCCGATAGGGGGGGGGGCGAGGGAAGAATGGTTCCTCAAGATTAGTGTTTCAAGAGTTGTCAAGATCAAAGCTTGTGGAAGAGCAATAGTACTGAACGAATCAGGATGCAACAGAACAAAAGTAACAGTAGAGAGAGGGTGGAAAACACCAACGGCAGGGTTGAAGGACAAAATAGAAGGATACTTAGACAAATAATGGGCGTGGGGACGAATGAGGGGTCGGGGAGGATACACGTGGTGGACCAGATGGATGCAGAAGCAAACTCTTAAGAAACTGGAAATTTGGAAAGTTAGGCTTGGGGGTCGGGGGCTGAGAAAGGGGAGGGGGAGGGAGATTAATAGGGATAGAAAAGATTGTGGTTTTGAATGGGGGATTAGAGATGGTGGTAAAAAGCTGTCTTGAAGACCTGGAGGAAAGAATGACATTGAAGAGACTGTGTAAGTTGGTTCTACAAGTGGAAAAAAATGAGTGGAGATGAGCAGTGATTCTGGATTTATGTAGTTTCACCAGAATGGGGTGCTGCAGGACCACTTTGCCCTGAAGAAATCTATTGGGGACAATGCACGGAAAGAGCGGAGGGGACAAGACCAGAAATGAGGTGGTAGAAGACAGACAGATCATTAACTTGTCTGCGATGTGAAAGTAATAGGCTCCAATACTAAGCTTCATCATGGGAGATACCAATGGTTGTGAAGGCCTTGGTTTCCATGGCGTCAAGCTGAGGAATGTGTGAAGGCAGGAGTGCTAGCCAAAAGATGAGAGCAGTACTCCATCAAGCTGTGGATGAATGCCCTGTAAGTAGATAAAAGTTCAGATATTCCAAGGAGAGACTTTGCACGATGGTTTTGTTGGCCAACTTAAGATATCTGGTTTGTCCAAGAAAAACAATGGCTGGGTGGAACCCAACGTTTGAGTAACTAAACTTCTTCAAAAGTTTTTTTTGAGGTGGAGATAGGAGGGTTTGCCAGACGGTCCTTCTGGAGAGAGAGATAGAGATAGATATGTCAGAATTGAAAGACATATTCCAACTTGCTTGTGATTCGAGCAAGGCCTGAAGAGAGGGAAGAGGCTGCAGCCTGTCTCTCTGAAGGATGAAGGATGTCATGGCAGAGGGTGGAGTCATCAGCAAATAGATAAGGAGGGTTTTCCAGAGAGTCAGAGAGATCATTTATGAAGATCAGGATTAGAACTGGGCCTAGGACACTGCCTTGGGACACCCCAGCCTTAACAGGGGAGGAAATGAAAGGATTCCATTGAGTGCCACACTTTGGCTGTGAGAGTGCAGGAATTCAGTAAGCAATGTGTGGAGTTGGCCTTCGATGCCATCGGCAGTGAGTTTGGAGAGCAAGGCAGGGTGCCAGACTGTATCGAAAGCTCGAAAAATGTCCAGAGAACCCTGATCTCATGTCTGACACTGAGGGCCTCCAATCATTGTTGGGAGAGACGAAGCAGCGGGCCAAAGGTCGAGTGACCTGGTCTTAATCTGAATTGATGATCTGAGATGAAGCTGTTGGAAAAAAGTAAGGACTTTATGTCAACTGCAATGATGGATTCCATGACCTTGCTGATTATTGGAAGTAAGTTATTAGGTCTATAGCTAAAGGGATCAGTTTTTGGACCTTTTATATAATGCAGTGATGTTGGCTGACTTCCAAGCAGATAGAAGATGACTTTGGGCATATGACAGGATGAAAAGAGCAGAAAAAGGCAGAGCAGGTTTTCATGGCATGTGAGCTGATACCATCAGGTCCAGTTGCAGAATTAGAGTTGAGCAGAAACCTTTCCACCTTCACAGGTGCAAAAAACTGTCCAGGAGTAGTTGGGTGCGACTGTGTCGGGTGGGTACAGTGACTGAGGGGTTGGGGACGCGAGGTTTGGAAGTAAAAATAGAATTTAGGCATTCGGCTTTTTCCTGAGCGAAGTTGGCTGTGTGTCATTTGAAGTGAGGGAAGGGATGGAGGGCAAGAGCATACTCCCGAGACAGACTTAACAAGGTGCCATCAGGTTTTAGAAGAGGAAGACAAATTTGAAAATTCAGTTTTGAAGTTGGACAGACATCATATTTTGGCTCTCCTGAGAGTGGACACACACTTTTTCTTGTTGGGGGCTTTGTGGGATGATCTGAGGTTGCCTTCAGTCGGATTAGACCTTCCAGGAAGAAAAGGAAAGTTGTTTCAAGGCAACTACCTCACCACAAGATTCAATGTACCATGGGCGGTTGAATGGGTATATGATAACTGAAGACAGAATGGGATGAGTATAAGGGAGAGTAGGTTCTGTGCATACGAGAAAGCTGTTACACACGAAGGAAGCTCTGTGACTGGGGTTGTATCTCAGATTTTGGAGTCGAAAAGCATGTTAAAACCAATGAGACGCTAACAAAAGAGAAGTACAGGCAAATACTGCAGCACCATGCAGTTCCCGGTGAAAATAGTTTAATTGGAAGAGCATTCATTTTCCAACAAGATAATGATCAAACACAAACTTTCACTGTAGTAAAATAGTATTTGGAGAACAAGTTTACAGCTGGTGTGCTCCAAGTGTTAGAATGGCACCCCAAATTCCGGACATGAGTTCCATCGAAGGCGCATGGGATTACCTGGAAACAAAGAACAACAAGAGGAACCGGACTAACCTTACAGGACATGTGAGCTGATTCCATCCAGTCTAGTCGAAGAATCAGAGTCGAGGGGTGTAAGAAAGAAATGGAAATGCAATATGTACGAATTCTTCCAGAATGGGTTGCATGACCCATAGTGTTAATCTATCCTGAATGTTCAGCTAAGCTTCAATAACGCAATGTTTTAACCCACCTTTTGTACATTTTAAAAGAAAAGCATACAAAAATGCATACCTCTCCCCTCTCATTTATAAAGGATACTGGCTGGGTGTTTCAAGATTCGTTAGAAATCTTCAGTTTAAGAGCACATTTCCTGCTGAACTGCATAACGGCTGAAAAGTTTCATTTACTTGAAATCCAAAAGTATTTTTCATCTTCATTACATTGCAGTTCAATATTTTTTTTCACTTTTCAGCTTCCAGTACCAACCCCAATATATGAGGAAAAGTTTGTCTTATCAAACATGAGTGATAAAATAATAACAACAAGCCGGTAGGCGACATGGGTGGTCGCCAGACGAAGGCGAATTTAAAATATGTAGATAAGAGAACACATCAGATGGCATTTTTGCCATTTGTTGTTCCATATAGGAACATGATGAGCAACTGTCCATTCATCATTTGTGTTCGATTCCCTAACCCTACGTTCAGGAATCCCAACACGAACGTTGGGGTGAAAGCATATAGTAATATAATTGCATACTCGTCATACAATTTTTGACGGATCGGGCTGAAAATTTTTGACAAACAGGTTGATTATAGTGCGCATAAAAGCAAGGAAGGCAATTATTGATTTTCGAAAAAAAAAATTCGGATTTTTTCATAAATTTCAAAGTCCCGTTGCTAGGCAACGGTGGCATCAATAGCAATGGTGCTCAAAAGCATACAACTAGATCCTGGTATGAACCTACCAGTCAAGTTTCATCAAAATCGGTTAACTCCGATGGCCTCCAGAGCTGTCCATTACATACAAACAAACAGACAGACGGAAAACCTGAGACGAAGGGTAGTCCAGCGACCACCCATTAATAATAATGATAATCTACATATTGAAGTAGCCGGATTTATCTGTCTGTCTGTCTGTTTCTGTCTTTTCACCCATTGGTTGAACAGCTGACCTGACTCCACCCACATTTCTACCCTGAAAAAAATTCATGTATCTGCCATTTTGGTACAACAGGCCTCTGGTGTCAGCCTATGGGCCAATGCAATTGGAATCCACCTGAGTGCAATATAGCCATGATGTATGATGCATCAAGTTAGGACATTCGATTCAGTTCCATATCTACAGTATATATAGTGTGTATGTATATTCTCTGTCAGTCTATCTACATGTTTGAATGTCTGTAACTCTGTCACTCTGTTGTGTGGAGTTTTGTCTTTGCCGACTCGGTTTTAAATCCTGTTACTCAAATCATAAGACACAATTAATTTCACTGTCCACAACGAAAGTACTTTTGATCAGAGAATCTTTATTTTAACATGGTACCACGGAGTCCAAACCACTGAGATGGTAAACATCCACAATGATTTGCACTAAGCTAAGATTACATTTCCTGGCATTTATATGCTTTTGTGGGAGTGGAGGGGACTGATAAGCATTAGGCAAAAGAACTCCAACTGCAATACATGTCTACTAGGTGAAAAGTGAATGACATAATCATGGCAAAAGTTGGTGTTATCAACCAGGTCACTTTGTTCCATAGCAAGACATTCCTTTTATCAACATTTAGGTCAAAAGACTCTTGGCTAAAAGGAAGCATCACTGACAGCCAATTCGACTTATAGCATAAAAATTAAATTTATAAAGCACCAGCAACCATTATAATTGAGAGTACATTAATATAATTATTTTTCTTGCACACTGTTCATCCAGAGGAGAGTTTCGCTGGCCTGACTCCACCCACAATTTTAACTTCAAAAATCAAATCACCACCATTTTGGTCACTACTTTCAGGCCTCAGGCCTCATGCCTCTGGTGTGCAGTTGAAGACTGAACAACACCTCTTCCATCATGAAATAAAGGTACCTTTTGAGGAAAGAAAGGTAAGTTCTAGTGATCGCAGAGGAAATGAGGTAATGCATGTTTTGTTTGGGAACGATCGAGGCAGCGCTCTACAATATCCACCGCCTAAATATAACTTTCATACAATCAAGAGTACCGCTGGGTTTAGGTACATTTAAAAACTGAACAATGTGTCATCTGTCATGAAAGAAAGGTACGCAGAGGAAAGCAAATAGTCATGATTAATATTTGAAAATCTATGAACAAAAAAACTCCAACCTGTTCTTTCGGTGTTCATCCGAGTTTTCAAGTCGGACTCGTGTGCAAATACAGGATTTATAACCAAATTGTATTTTACACGTGTGTAGACATGTAAATATTGTGTGAAGTAAATGAACATACGTGGCAAGTGATAGGTGATGACAAGCGGATTTGTTAGGAATCTAAAGCGGGTTTATTTTATTTATTTACTTACACCAAACGTGCGAGGGACAATATTGGAGAGATTGTCAGTGACACAAAATACACCAGAATACTGAGGAAGTCATTTATTAATGAGTAATGATAAGGAAGTTCCGAGAAAGACAACTTCAAAGTCAGTGATTGTGGTGACACAATACTAAATATGTAATGATCGAGGTAAAAATGTCCTTTCACTTTTATGACCAGAAGGAAATGAGGGGAGGGAAGGACAAAGAGTCAGGGTTAGGAGTGGGAGGGGAGCAAATATGGGACAGAGTTGGGAGGGGGAGGTTGAGATTTTATGGGTGGGGGGAGGATGAAGAAATGTGGTGGGGGAGAGGGTTTGGATTGGGGAGGGTTTGGGTTGGGAGGTAGAGGTTGAGGACTCAGGGTTTGTGAGGGGATGTGGGGAGGGGGAGTTTAGGACTCAACGTAACATTTTACATGGCGTGGATGTTTCCACGGGTACCTGCTTGTAATAATAATAATGATGATGATGATGATGATGATGGATCAATTAAATCGTTGTAATTGTTGTAGAAAGAGAAAAAAGAAGAATTATTCTTGTTGATCTCAACGATGGAAAATTTATTGCCAGATTACAGTCTAACTGATAATTGTCCATCATGCACGGTATGGTTGAATTCCAAAAAGATATGTTCCTCTTGCTCGTTTTCTATTTTATTTTTTAGGAGTGCTTTCCTCACGGTGATATGATGTCAGGTTCGAATCCCACATATTGTGTTAATGATAGAGTATCCTTGTTCGAGGATGATCAATATGTCTGTGAACTCAGTGTTGATTTAAACTGACACTTTTCTAAGTGTTGATCAAAACTGAGACACTTTTCTACAACTTCAAACGTTAGTTTTTCATCTTTTTTTTTTTTCTTCCAACAGAGCAATCACTCTTTTCTTTTTTACTGATGAGTTATACATGATGGGCTGACAGTCGGGTTAGGGTTAAAATTTCGACCCAACTATAAACTTACCCGTGTTTCACGTATGCAGTGCAATGCATAAACTTGTCCTCTGTCCTTTGGAATGATATTAAGGTGGAGAACCCGTCTGCTAGCATTAGGTAGATGTTAAAGATCTCACAGTGTATTTTTGAAAAAGTAGGTTATCACAAGCACCCTGGCAAAATTACGAATTCCTGCCACCTCGAGTCGAACATCAGGCCTGGCCAGGCAGTTCGTGAAAGACTTGGGCCAAAATCATTCCCCAGCTGACCCCACAAGAAGGTGGGAATAATTGTGGTCATTAAATAAGTAGCAGTAGTAGTTGTAGTGTTGTAGTGGAAGCAATACTTGAGGACATCCTTATCCCCCAGTAAAAAAAAAGACAGCCTTTTACAGCCATTTTTCCCTGCTGAGCAGGGGTTAGCTTTTTACAGGTTCCATGCAATCATGGTTCCCTTCTTGAGGCAATGTTTTATGGCTGGATGCCCTTCCTGACACCAACCTTGGTCGCCTCTTACGACACAAAGGGATATGGTACACCTATTCTAACTGGGGCATACACCGGGACCAGTACACTGGTACTCATTTCGCCGACCTCGGAAGGATGACAGGCTGAGTCAACCCCCTGGTGTTAATTCAGTGGAAAACGGGGCTCGAACTCAGGACCGTAGGATCCCAAGCCAGCCACCTGAACCACGAAGCCAACACCAGGCTCACCTTATCCCCCAGTACAGAGTGATTATTAAATTTTATTTGAGAAACCTAAATAATTCCCATGCACAAAAACTATACCTACTATTTTGCATGAATGTAGCCTAATATTAGAGAAAGATGTGACATGATCCTGAGAGTTATCAGGTATCATATGATTTATCACTTGACCCTGCAGTGACCTTTCATGGTTTTCACTCAGTCACGCCATGGCGCTCACTGTGGAAGAACGCATGTTTCTCATCGGACATTACATCAAGAATACATCCTTTAGGGAATGCTAAATTGCATTTAAAAGTCGCTTTGGTGGTCCAATGAAACTTTCAAAATCAGTATGATAGAAACTGGTGAAGCAGTTTAGAGAAATTGGCTGCGTGAAAGTTAAAAAGCACATGTGCCAGCCAAGTGATGTTACACTAGAGAAAGTGGATAAAGTCCGTAAAAGAATGGAAGCAAGCCCGAATAAATCTCTGAGACGTTTAGCACAATGAGCTCACTGTTCATATTCCAGTGCAAGGAAGGTGGCAATAATCAGTGACACAATCAGCAATATTCCCCAATAAATGGTACACTCTGTGTCGGAGAACATGCTCTGCAATATGGTGGTGGACACTTTCAGCACTTAATTTAAGGTAATCAATTGTGTGGATCATGTCATGTCTTTCTGTAACATTAGGCTACACTTGTGCAAAATATTAGGTTCCTAACTGATATCGTTTTTGTGTATTGGGAATTACTTAAGGTTCTTGAATAAAAAATTTTCAAATCAGCCTGCGTGCGAGTGAACTACACTGATATTTGTTTCTTACTGACATTCTTATCCAATGTGTAGAAACAAATGTAGAACTTGGCATAAGTTTTTGACATTGCAGAAATATAAAAGCATGATTGTCAAATCCTTATTCTCCTTTTGATATTGTCAATAAATGAAAGCTGCTTTTCAGAAAGGAGGTATCAAAAATTGCTTCAAATTCCAATGCTAGAAAAATTGTCAAACATTATATTAAGGATTCCATGGTGCAACAAAACGCACTGCACAGACCAATGTCAAATGATAAAAGGCGACACGTTATGGAATAAAGAGGTTGTGAAAACCATGGTTATCGATATTTTTATTACGACTGTTCCAGTAAGGGTCAACATTTTGAACTTCATCACCAAACATATGAAACTTTTATAGCAGAACTTCCAACACAAGCATATCACCGAGAATCCCAATAAACAAGATATGGTTGTGGGAAAAATTGATTTTCGCCAGCAAAGTGGTTAAGCAACAAATATATAGGGGGTGGGGTGGGGGGGGGGCAGAGGTGCACTGCAGTCAATGCCTTGTGCTTTACGCGTTAAGGGATTCGGTGGAGATCTGAGTCAGCATGGTTCATTCCCCCAGGCGGGCAACTTCCCAGACAGCCATTATAGCCATTGACGTCTGCATCGCAACAGATGGGGCTGCAAGACTTTGGAGAATAATTGGAGGATGGCAATAAGGTGCAAAGATTGCATGATTCTTTCCAAGGAATATATGTTTATCATCTTCTTCGGTTATTTTTTTTTCTACTGCGTACTATATAGACATCAAAATGGCCAACAATGCGTGCAATCATTTTCAATCCCATCGCAAACCTTGGCAAGGTGTTGAATGAAATGCACCTCCTATCAGGCCTGTGCTTGCGAGTTAATTATTCCACGTTCTGCCGTAATGGGCCCGTTGGCTGGTGACCAACAAAAAGGCAAACAGCCATCCAGGCAGCACTAGATGAGCCCGCAGTGCCACCTATCGTCCACTACGAAACAGGGATTTCTTCAAACCAAGGATGGCAAACAACCCAAGTAAGCCTTCGAATAATTAGATGTAACACTGACAAAAATAAATATAAGTAAAACAATATATGTATAGGATTAAATGCAAAGCAAGACTTTTTCATGTGGAGCTACAGATTTTTATTAAGTTGCAAGGTAAATCAAGGACTTTGATAAAACAGATCCAGGAATTTTTTTTTTTACCAACTTGGACAGTGACAGGATAAGGGGCAAAGTTTGAGAGTAAATAAGAGGAGAGTTAAATAGTAGCAAGGCAGGGGTATTTTACCCAAAGAGTCATTAATGTATGAAATGGTCTTTCTCGGTAGGTGGCAGTCGACATGAGAGTAGATAGCATTAAAAATGGAATTCAGTAGATATCTAGAAATAATGGGTTTGGAAGGGTACAGGGATATAGGCAGAAATGGAAGATAGATGCTAACTGGATTGCATGATGTGGGCATTGTGTAAATGTCTCATGATGCTGTTCTATCCATCAAGGTATCTTGAAATATTGATTTTCTGAGTTGTGGGTGTTATCAACTGTGAACATGTCATCTATGTTCATGAAACCCTCACCTAACTGTCCGCCCACCCCACCTTTCCATAACTGTTTTTTAAGTGAATAGAAAATATCCCCAGATGTTGTGATTGTTGACGTCCTGTCTGTGAGGTACCTCTTCGACCCTGCCCTCCTCTCACTGTTTCCTTCCTCCCTCTAATGGAGTGGATCTTGTGTTGGATTAGGTTAGTTGTGTGGACGGGGTTGTTCTTATGGATGGTGTGTGCTCATTGAATAGGTGATTGGCTTGTGGATGTGAAGCAGGCATGATGGGCTTATTGGCCGTGTGTGTGTTTTTATTGTAATATTTGTTAACAATGCTCACAGCGCATGATGCAATCAGTTTTGTCTAATACATATTCGATGATACATTTTGTATATAATTATAAAGACAGAAGGGAATGTAAGATACCCATGTTTCAATTCAAATTTCTTACAGTAGGTTAAGCCTTACCATCCAATAATAAGCATTAATTATTTATCAGTTATAATGTAAGCCTATTATATATAGTATATATCATAATATCGATAATAACTTAGTAAGTTCATAAATTTCCTTATAATCCAAGCGTATACTCAACAAAAAAAAAATACATATTGTGCTGACCACCTCTTATCAAGTGCAAGCAGAAACACAAATTCCATTAAGTTTGGGTCATCTATATCATGTATATGTAAAATGGAGGTACATTTAGTGCGATCCCCTTCCCTGTCTGGTTGTGTGAATATTGGAAGCCAGGGAGAGAAGACATTTTTCCAAAGACAGAAACCCCATAAGGAGAAGTATGCGATCCCTTTCCCTGTCATCAAATACATTTTGTGCGATCCCCTTCCCTGTTTGCTCCCTGCATGCCACTTCTAATGCTACTTAGGCTACCCCCTCCCTGTTGTACATTCCCTACTTGTCAATGTGATACCTCTGACCCTGCATACTTCTCCTTAGGCAAAATATTTCTGTCTTTGGCAAAATATCTTCCCTTCCTGGCTTCCTATATTCACACATCCTCCATTCCTTTTTCTACTCCTCTTCTCTCAATATCCTTTTGCCAATTTCACACCATCCCCCTTTCCCCACACCCCCACTCAAACATACATAATATGCAGATTAATCCTTCCAGCAAGTGCTCACAAGATCCATCAACTGGTCCTGTATTTGTCATTGTAAAAGAAGCAAACACAGGGTGCTGACTGTATATAGTCTTCAATACGACCCAGCTCTCATTGCATCCTCCAAGGCACAGGGGAAACGCGGCTCTGAGAGGAGGAGATCATGGAATAAAGGTTACTATCCGGAATAAAAACTTCTAACTTCACATCTTCACAGAATGAGTGAGCACAAGGTCAGTTAAAAGACAAAGGTCTTATCTAACCAACCTTGATGAAACACATAGAAACAGTTCAGTCTGACGGTCCAACCTACGAGTTAAGATACAAATGGAGAATATAAACATTGAGGTTCTCTCTTCTTGAGATAATGGGAAATGAGACTAAACGTGTATGAAGAGGTGCCAAAAGGTTTTTCACCCAACCATGAAAGAATTGTCCCATATAAATCAGTTGTTTCTTTACTCTGTAGCCAGACAGTTGCAAAAATATATATATTTTTTTCCCAGCATTTATTTTTCTGATGCCATTGGAATGTTTTTGGCTCTGAAATTTTGAAATAGAAAAATCATTTTAACTCCTTCCTCATACAACAGTTTGTCGAAAGAAAGATATTTTATTAGTCTGCACTTACCCAAGACAAACACTTTGTAGACTCTGCATCTTCGTGCAAGGGGTCACCAGTTGGCTAATAAAAGAATAAACACACGTAAACATCTTTTATTGAATATTTCTAGCAAGGCATTCCTATGATTGGAGGCCATCCTGTAAACGGCTTCACTCATCTGAAATACATTTTTATGTGAAATACAAAAGCTGTTACAAAAAATACAAAATACAAAAAAAAACAAAAAATACAAAGACATGACATGATCCACACAATTGATTACCTTAGGCACAGCTAATTTTAAGCTCCGAGGCGTTCTTGAAATTGTCTGTTAATAATATTTTTTATTGGATTGCTCATGTGCCAGATTACTTTAATCTGTTGGATTTAATATTGTGTTGAATTCACTGTAATATATCGGTTTTGTCGTCTGAAAACTTGTCCCTTTACATCGTAAATTTAACTGTGTGTCCTTGTATTACTTATTTCTTTGTTGTGGGGTCTATTGCTGAGGAAAGAGCTGTTACACACAAACATACAAAAATAAATCCCCCTCCCCAACTCTATGGAATGCAAATCTATGGGGTTTATCCATGCTCTAACCTCTATTTGTGAAGCTTCAAGCAAGCAAGCAGCACGCACAAGTTTTCAGCTCTGATATCACGACATGTCTGTCTGTCCATGTGTTCACAAATGTCAGTTTTTGATCGAGGAATAACTTACTTTCAACTGAATGTTCTATTTTGAACACAAATCAGACCAGAAAAAAACATGAGTTTGGCAACACGAAAAAACATGAGTTTGGCAATACTTTGGCTCAGAATTCACCCCGATCGTGGATGCAGAAAGGAGGAAGATAAAAAAAATACTCTGTCTTTCCTGTCTGGCAATCAAACAAGATTGAAAATCATTCCAAACAAGAAATTTACTGTTTTTAAGGATGTGATAAAGGACATGAACAACAGGCATGAAGAGCGAATGTAACGTGTTAAATAATGTGGTGTAAAAGGCACTGCGGTAAACTTTTGTCATAAGTTAGTAAAAGTGTCAACTGCGGTAAACTTCGGGAATTAATTTTTTTATACAACCATTAAAATCTTTATTTTCTTTAAATTTAATTATACACTTGAACACAACAGGCCACAAATCGCCTCGTCACCACTTCCAAAAACCTCCAGTTTTGCAGTACTTGGACATGTTAAATAAGGTGGTATGTAAGACACTGCACAATGGCGGTAAACTTCCAGAATTAATGTTTTTCATTCAACCTTTAAAATCTTTATTTTGTTTAAATTCAATTATACACTTCAACACTGCATGGGGTAAAGTGTTCTATGAACTCTATAGTCGTAATTGAAATTGCTACTCCGTTGTTCTTATAACAGGGTTGCAGTGAGTGTGATTCTTAAGATTGTATTTGTGACAGCATTTTATTCTGAAGAAATGTCAGTCATCAGGATCTACAAACACCTGGAATCAGTTACTATCATACACTGTCTGTAAGTGCAAAAAGTAATAACTATTCTGTAGCATATATGATATTTAATATGTATATAACCTGATGGATCAAAGAAGTGGTATATCTTAATGATGTAAATGCTTTTTAACATTACTGATATGCATGTAGGTTTTAAATATCCTTTTATGGCATGAATTAAGACATGTATACAAAAATACAAATGTTCATTGCATTTTTTTTTGGCTTATCTATATTAAAATGATTACCGTTTATCAACACAAAAAATATTAAAATACTTCTTCGCAAATTAAGTCCTGAATATGTTCACAATGTAATGATTTTCGGCAGTTTCTTAAGCTTTCAAAATGATAGTTTTCATTCTTGCAGTGTTATTATATCACATAGCCAAACTTGCCATGTGCACTATGTACAGAGTATGGGGAGGAATAGGATGGGTTGGGACCATTGTATGCTGACTCAAAAGGATCAGGAGGAAGTCAAAAATTCCAGCAAACTTGCATACATAGTAAATATATGGTTCCTTACTTTTTACATAAAGCCATCACTCAAGTGGACTTCTCCAGAGATATCAAAGCTGGCCACACAATGGAGCGAAATATCCTTGTGAATCCTGGGTGATTCACATCCAAAGAATCACCTCGTCTTCAACCAACAATTGAATGTACGTCATAAGGGACGTGGCTACAAATACCTTGTTTCACTTGAACTTTGCTTGATTCGGACGGACTCTAGCATGGTTTACTCTTGGAGCGATACACTCTTATGATAGCATTCTTGTGGAGGTTTACTCTTACTATAGCAGAGATGGTTGCATCACATCCAAATTTCTCATGATCAACATGCACATGAAATTTCTACAAATTTGAACCCCCTAAGGTTAGGATACATTGAAGGATTCAGTGGAGTTGTTCACTGAAAAAAAGAATTAAGCAGATTGCATATCATTATATATTTAATTTTAAATACTCGAATTTTTATTTTTGCATACACTAAATCATCCTTCTTTCGTGTGCAACACAAGGCTTCCGGGCAGCATCGTTGGCTGAGAGCATAGCAGTGTCACTCATGAAATGCCCTCTGTAGGTGAAGAATTTGTAATTTGTTCATGGTGCTAGCAATAGCTCACCAACTCTTCACAAAGGACACCGTGGGATCTTTAACGTCCACCAACTAATGCCGACAGACCGGACTCCCAGTTTAATGTCCATCTGAGGGACGGCACACATATTGATGAATCACCTTGCCTGTAAAGCAATCATTTTGACAGTTTTGACAGGGATGACAATTTGTAGCTGGCTCAGGATTCAAACCTAGGCTAGACAGCTTGGAGGCGAGTGTGCGCACCTCGAGGCCATCCTGTCAACCCTGTAGAGGAAATGATTTCATTGCATTTGAAATTTGACATAGAGAAACATTTATTTTGACATAGACATAGTAGTTCACACCGGTTTATGCTTGTATTCTGGCTGATGAACATTATGTAATGAGCTTATCACTCTTGAATAATCTCTCTTCCTCTTATGTGGTGACTTCAATTGTCATCACGCCAGTTGGCTAGGTGTGGGTACCTCTCTCACCTGCCATGGCACCTCAGCAAAAGCTTTCCGCGACTCATTGGGACTGACTCAATCGGTCAACTTCCCGCCCAGATCTCAACCAATGGTACTCCATCTCTTCTGGATCTGATTTTGACAAATTTCCCTGACAATATCTGCTGCTCTTCCTTCGCTCCAATTGGTTCATCTGACCACGTCCTTGTCAAAGTGGACATCTCTCTGGCTGTTATCAGAGAACCACCTCACCGCTGTCGAGTCTGGCATTTCACTCAAGCCGACTGGCAGGGTCTCCGAGCAGCCATCAAACTTACAGACTGGTCTCCTATCACTACTTTCTCAAACATCAACTCATCCTGGGAATTCTTTCAAAGAAACTTGCTCTCCCTCATGCACAGATTTATCCCCTCTTGTGTTCAGTTGTCTTACCCTTCCTCCCGCCCTTGGTTTACTGAAGCTTGTGGCGAGGCAGTTGTCCTGAAACAACTTGCCTTTGCCTCATGGAAAGCAAACCCAACTGAGGGCAATCTCAGTTCTTTCCACAAAGCTCGGAACAAGTGTGTATCTACCCTCAGGAGAGCCAGAAAACAACATCTTTCTCATCTCAACTCTGAACTCTCAAACCTCTCTCCCTCCTCAAAATCCTGGTGGCGTTTAATCAAATCTGTTTCTGGTGTATGTTCCCCCTCCATCCCCTCCCTTACCTCAAATGGCCGCACTGCTGATTCCACACGTGATAAAGCTGAATGTCTAAACTCGGTGTTTGCAGCTAAATCTTGTGTGCTAAACCCATCACTATCTCTACCCACTTTACCCAGTCGCACCCAACTGTCCCTGGACTCTGTATCCTTTTCTCCTGACAAGGTGGAGAGCTTGCTTTCAAACCTCGAGTCAGATTCTGCAACCGGTCCAGAGGGCATCAGCCCACGTGTCCTCAAAGCCTGCTCTTCTGCTCTTGCTCAACCTCTCTCTGTTCTATTCACCCTCTCATTTGCCCAAGGTCATCTGCCATCTGCTTGGAAATCTGCTAACATCACTGCCCTGCATAAAAAGGTGCAAAAACAGATCCCTGTAACTACAGACCAATCAGCCTTCTCCCAATCATCAGCAAGGTGATGGAATCCATCATCGCTTCAGACATGAAATCCTTCCTCTTCTCCAATGGCTTGATTTCCAATCATCAATTTGGTTTCAGACCAGGTCACTCTACCCTGGATATGCTGCTTCTGCTCTCCCATCAATGGATGGAGGTCCTCAATGCCAGACAGGAAATCCGAGCCGTATCCCTGGACATATCACGTGCTTTTGACACAGTCTGGCACCCTGCCCTACTCACCAAACTCTCTTGCCATGGTATTCAAGGCCATCTCCACTCATGGCTCGCAGACTTCCTCTCCTGTCGCAGTCAACGTGTGGCCCTAAATGGAGTTCTTTCATCCCCTCTTCCTGTGCAGGCTGGAGTTCCTCAAGGTAGCGTTCTGGGCCTTGTTCTTTTTCTGGTTTTCATCAATGATCTCTCGGACTCTCTGGAAAATCCTCTATTTCTCTTTGCCGACGACTCCACCCTCTGCCGTACCATCTGTCATCCCTCAGACCGGCAAGCAGCAGCTTCTTCGCTCACTGCAGATCTGGATAAAATAACAAACTGGTCCAACACGTGGAACATGTCTTTCAATCCAGACAAATCTCACACTCTCACTATGTCTCTTCGAAAGGGCCGTTTACAACCCCCCCCCCCCCCATCCACTTTCTTAACAATCCTCTGGAAGAAGTCTTTTCTTTCAAGCTTCTAGGTCTCACTATCTGCCATGACCTTTCCTGGGAAAGTCACATTTCCAACCTCGCCTCAAAAGCCAGTCGCCGACTGGGAATCCTCCGTCGTGCTAAGTCCTTCCTCGGCCCTCTTGAGCTCCTGACCACTTACAAAGCTTTTGCCCATAGCCTGATGGAGTACTGCTCTCCCCTCTGGGCTGGTGCTCCTGCCTCCCACCTTTCTCGGCTTCACGCTGTCGAAACCAAGGCATTTAAGATCATCGGCATCTCCCGCAATGAAGCTGAGTCTTCGGGCCTCTCACTCAATCACCGCAGGTTGGCCGGTGGTCTTTCTGTCTTCTACCGACTCCTCTCCAGCCTTGCCCCCCCTGCTCTCTCTGCGATTTGTCCCCACCACATTTCCACAGGGCGCTCAAGGTCCGCCAACAACCCCCTTCTGGTAAAACTACCATAATCACGAATCACTGCTCATCTTCACTCTTTCATTCCTCTTTTTTCCCGCCTTTGGAATAAACTTCCTCACTCTATTCTTTCCCATTCTTCCCTCCAGGCTTTCAAAACAGCTGTTCACCACCACCTCTTATCTTCCCCCATCCAAATCCTCGATCTTTTCTACCCCCGATAATCCACCCAAGCCCACTTCCTTCATTTCTCCTGCTTTCCTTCCTGAAAGTCCCTGAAATGTCCATCTTCTCTTCGCCATGTTCCCCGTCCCATCCCCATCCCTCTCCCTTCCACAGTTCACCTAATGTGTCTGTTCCCCACTGTTTTGTCCCTTCTACTCCCGCCCCTCTTGTCTCATGCCTCCTTGCTGTGAGTTGTGTGTTCGCTCTCATACGAGCCTCGACCAAGGTATACAAAAAAAAAAAAAAAAAAAAAAAAAAACAGGATTTTCATAAACTAATTACTCCATTGAGTGGACCATGAGCTATATCATGAAAAATCAGAATAACTGACTTGGTTTACCAACCGAGCCACAGATTGCCGGATTTACATCTTATTCATTCCATGAAATCAACTTGATCACATACTGCATCCAAAAAGTAAGTAAATAAACACGAGAACATAAAAGCACAATACTTAAAAATAGACCTGTGGGGGACTGACGGTTATTTCCCCAACAGGCCAGGTGAAAATAAGGGATTAAGGGGAAGCAGTCATGCCCCCCCCCCCTTTCTGGAGTAGTCCAGTCATGGGGAGCACAACTTAAGTTAAGGGCATGGTCCTTCTGTTTCATGAAGCATTTTGTCTGCATCTGGCCATCGGTTTCTGAGATTTTTCATAAAATTACCTGAATTTGAGGTGAAACCCCCTGGGGGCAGATCCAGATGGGGAGCACAACCCCATGATACCTTACTGTCTTGACGCATTGTAGAAAATTTTGTCCGTATCGCTCAGGCAGTTGTGGAGAAAATGTTTTTGTGAAAATGGGGGATTAGGGGAGGGGACCCATAGCCCCCCTTTCTGGGGGAGATGTGGCTATGAGGAGCACTACTTCAGATTACGGAAATTGTCCCGATGCCTCGTCGCAAGTTTAGACTGAATACATATGTCTGGTGGTTTCTGAGAAGAAGATTATTGAATAAAATACAAATATTTGGGGTAAAACCCCTCTTTATAGGGGTGCATCCTGATGGGGAGCACACCCCCATAAGACCTTGCTGAGCTGATAGAGCGTACCAAATTTGGTCCATATCGGTGAGGTAGTTTGTGAGTAGAAGATGTTTGAGTCAAATGTTAACGGGCGTACGTACACATACGGATGTACGTCCAGTAGGACACCAGGATCCACTCTGCAAGCGTATTTCAGAAAATAAGCTTATAAAGTAATCTGACAGTCTGTAACTTGAAGACATATATCTATTTTCTGTATCGTTTGAATTGTCTTCCTTTTTCTCTTTCTTTCTTCTCAGTGTAACATTTTACCCCCCCCCCCCACCTCCACCCCCCATCCACTTTCTCAACAATCCTCTGGAAGAAGTCCTTTCTTTCAAGCTTATGGGTCTCACTATCTGCCAGGATCTTTCTTGGGAAAGCCACATTTCCAACCTGGCCTCCAAAGCCAGTTGCCAACTGGGAATCCTCAGTCATGCAAGGTTCTTCCTTGGCCCACCTGAGCTCCTGACCACATACAAAGCTTTCGTCCGCAGCCTGATCAAGTACTGCTCTCCCCTCTGGGCTGGTGCTCCTGCCTCCCACCTTTCTCGGCTTCACGCTGTGGAAATCAAGGCATTTCGGATCATTGGCATCTCCCGCGATGAGGCTGAGTCTTTGGGCCTCTCACTCTCTCACCACAGGCAGTTGGGTGGTCTTTCTGTCTTCTACCATCTCCTCTCTGGTGTTGCCCCCCCTGCTCTCTCTGCGATTTGTCCCCACCATATTTCTGCAGGGCGCTCAAGGTCCACCAAGAACCCCCTTCTGGTAAAACTACCAAAATCACGAATCACTGCTCATCTTCACTCTTTCATTCCTCTTTTTCCCCATCTTTGGAATAAACTCCCTCACTCTGTTCAATCCCATTCTTCCCTCCAGGCCTTCAAAACAGCTGTTCACCACCACCTCTTATCATACCCTATCCAAATCCTCAATCTTTTCTACCCCCGTTAATCCACCCCAAACCCACCTCCTTCAAATTCCTTGTTTTCCTTCCTGAAAGTCCCTGTAATGTCCATTTTGTTTACCCCATGTTCCCCAGCCCATCCCTCTCCCTTCTACAGATCTCCGAATGTCTCTGTTTCCCACTGTTTTGTCCTTCCCACTCCCACCCCTATTGTCTCATTTCCCCCTTGCTGTGCGTTGTGTGTTAGCTCTCATACGAGCCTCGAAAATGTGTACAAAAAATAAAATAAAATTGCTGACTGGTCACCATTTTGTTCCAAGGGTTATTTCACTCAGAAAGTGTGCAGCGAGTGGTACATTGTCAATAGGAAGAGGTATAATATGACTCGGTAAGCACCCATCACAGCACGACTTCCACGCATAAATGGGGTATAAAAGTGTTCATTATCAATGTGCCATTCACGTCTCTGCAGTGAATGTGAAAAATGCCGACATACTCTGCTCACATTTCAAAATGAAGTTGTTTGTCAGCTATAATCACTCAAGTGGCATCACAACATGTTAATCATAGCTTCATCAGAGCTGGATCAAAACCCTTGAATGTCCTACCAAGTATCATCACAGACAAACCATCATTTCAAGAGAATTAAAAAAAATCTCCTCCTTCACAGCCCCCTCCCCTTGCCCCAACCCCCCACCCGACCTCATGTCAGTGAAAATAATTGTGGCCATTAAGGAAGTAAAAGCAATAGTTAATAGTGGGTTTGTATGTATGTACATGCTTGTTTATGTGGATTGGTTGTTATGGTATTGATGAAAAAGATTGAGATCTTACACTGCTATGTTCAATGTTGACGGATGATGAAACAATTTCTTTGGAATAACGTATTTTATGGCAGGAGCATTAACAGCAGCTCAGGTATCCTTCAACCTGCAGCCCTTACGTCCTGAATACATCTCGTGGCAGAATACAATAACAATCTTACAGGACATAATAAAACTGTCAAAGACATTTTTAACTCCTTACTTCACAACCTCTTTCTTATCTCGATTTCGTCCCAGTTATATTTTTGGCTGAATTATTTTCTCTACTCGTATACAAACAATATTTACAGGCTATTCATAAAAGCCACCATACACACCAAAATACAAAGTGTGAACCATATTCAAAAAATGAAGGCACCACCAACTGGTTTCACTTCCCAAATAGGTTCATCTGGGAGAGTGTAGGTAGGTGTCATGTGCCAGACCCCCCCCCCCCAAAGAGGGATTTCTCATATGACTGCAATATGTAGATAGTGAGACCTAACATCGTTTTCATCATTTCCTTGCATGTGGTTTTGGATGTGTTCAGCTGTATGTGTGGGTGGTGTGGGTGGGCTTTTGGCAGAAAGAAGTCACATGAGAAAAACAAAAACACTAACCTATAATATGCTGCAATATGTCATACCATACCGCACTAATTTGAACCGTACTGCACTCTGCTGTCCAGGCCACGATGCCATCTGTTAACATCTGATCATGCACTCTGTTAACTTACTTAGCCTGTACCACAACACCTTGGCAAATCTCCTTTGTTTGTTCAGACTATGATCTACTTTCAGATGTTGACTACTATTCAAGTTAAATTTCTTTATTATTCAGGGCACGCCTGCTCAAGTGGTTGTCTGATTTCCTATATTAGCGGAAACAGCGGGTGGTGCTTGAGGGTGTCCTTTCCTATTATTATTTTGCCTTCGGGCTGAGGTTCCACAGGCTAACCCCTGCTCTAGCAGGGAAAATGGCTTTAAAATGCCTGTTGGGTGGTTGTAGGCTGAGGCTCCACGAGGCCACATCTTCGGACCAACATGATTCATGATCTACAGGTGGTGGATCAAAAAATGGAAGCACCTGGGTAAATGAGGGGCACCAAGTATATTGAAAGCAATGCCACACACGTGCGGCTCATGCGTTAATTAAGAAAATAACATCCCAGCATGCTTAGGGTCGTGTATAAAAATGCTGCACAAGCCTGGTTGCCTATAATTATGGCAAGCAAGGTTGCACGAGGAGACCTCAGTGATTTTGAAAGAGGGGGTGATTGTTGGAGCATGTTTGGCAGCTTCAGTGACAAAGACAGCTCAATTCTGTTTCATGAGCAATGGTGTCTAAAGTGATGTTGGCATGGAACCTCAGGGGAAAGACATCAACAAAGGGCAACAATGGAGAGAAGCACACTCCAGGATCGTGATATCCATACGTTAATTTGAAGTGCAAGGCAAAGCAGGCGAGCACCTGCAGATCAATTGACTGTAAATTTCAACCTGGGGAGCAAGCAGCCAGTTTCATCAAAATGGTCCATCGTGAACTCCACAGAGCGGGATACCATAGTCGGGTTGCAGTGCACAAACTGCTCATCACACCTGGCAATGCACGTTTGTGAATCCAATGGTGCAAAGAGCACAGACAATGGACTAACGAGCAGTGCAAAAATGTGATGTGGTCTGATGAATCATCCTTCACCATGTTTTCGACAAACAGCCGAGTGCACATGTGGCACCAACCTAAAGAACTCTACAATCCTGAGTGCTTGGTTCCAACAGCGAAGGGTTCTGGTGGTTCTGTTATCTTGTGGGGCACATTTTCCTGGCATGGGTTGGGTGCAGTCATTCCCTTGCAAAGCAATGTCAATCGCTACTTAATGGTACCGAGTGATCATCTTCACCCCATGTTGCTGCATTTTTCCATGAGGGGTGTCTTCCAGGATGGCATTGCCCCCATCTACAGAGCACGTGTGGTCGCCCATTGGTTTGATGAGCATGATACTGATGTTATCCACATGTCATGGGCTTTTCAGTCACCGGATCTGAACCCAATCGAGCATTTATGGGATATTCTGGAGTGACGTCTGAGACAGCGTTTTCCACCTCAATCAAACAGGTGTGAGTTGTTTGACTTTCTTGTGGAAGAATGGTGCCACATCCCTCCTGAAGAATCCCAGACACTGGTGGTCTCTATTCAATGGTGCATACAAGCCGTACTGGCCGCATGTGGTGATCCAACACCCTATGAAGTGACTTTAAATTGGTGTTTCCATTATTTTCTCCACCACCTGGATATTTATGATCAATATGGTTCTCTTGAAAACTAACTTCCTGCCTGCTGCTGAATCATTTTTCTCAGACCTAGAAAGACAAATTAAGGTGCCCGTCAGATACTTGGACCATGATAATCAATGCCACAATGCCACTTTCTTCTTCTTTTTGATTTTTATTATATATATATATATATATATATATATATATATATATATATATATATATATATATATATATCTCTAATTCTATCTCTGTCTCTCTCTCCCCCCCCCACCCCCATATCTTTCTCTCTTTCTCTCTCTTTCTCTCTCTTTCTCTCTCTTTCTCTCTCTTTCTCTCTCTTTCTCTCTCTTTCTCTCTCTTTCTCTCTCTTTCTCTCTCTTTCTCTCTCTCTCTCTCTCTCTCTCTCTCTCTCTCTCTCTCTCTCTCTCTCTCTCTCTCCTCTCTCTCTCTCTCTCTCTCTCTCTCTCTCTCTCTCTCTCTCTCATCCTTGTGGGGAGAGAGAGAATCATAATATCGAATCCCCTTCCTTGAACAGCGACTGGAAGAGGTGCAGTCCCCAAAACTCCTTGGCCTTACTATCTGCCATAACCTTTAATGGGAGGATCATATCACCAAACTGGCATTAAAGGTGAGTCACCATTTGGGTATCCTCTGTCGAGCTAAGGCATTCCTGAGCTATACCGAGCTCACCATGGTGCATGCAAAGCTCTCTTACTCCATGGACATCAACCATACTCTATGGATTATGGCTTCCACTTTGGCTGGTGATTCTGTTTCCTCCATTGCTTCCTCTTGAGATGGTCAAATGCAAGGCCTTCCACACCATAGGTCACTCTTGGACTATCGAGATGTGAGCTGGGAGAGTGACCCTTCCAAGGTCACTCTCCAACTAGTGGCAAGTTGATGGGCTTTTGATTTTGTAGAAGCCTACATCTGGCCTTACTTCTACCTCTGCCATCCCCAAGCCACCCCAAGTTAAACGCATCCCTCAATAAACTTTCATCTGTCATCCTCTCAAAGTCCAGTCGAGTTGCCCATCTGCATTCACTTGTCCCCTTATTCTCCTGATTGTGGAATTGTCTCCCTGTGTCTGTTGTCTCATCCTCTTCAATTCTGTTTTCCAAATGTGATGCCCATCACTACCTAATTTGCTCACCCATGCACATTCACTATCTCTTCTGCACGTCCTGATTTCCATTTTGTTCCTCTGGGCTATTCCTTATTTTGGCATTATGCCACCCCAAGCCCTCCCCCACCACAACGCACTTTGAGAGTCAGTATACCAGCTGACCTTTGTCATTTAGCTCCTCTATGAGGCTAAACCCTTTTACAAAAGAAACTTCCTGTTCCTGCCATGTGGCATGCAACTGAGTTGAGTGCTCTGGCTGTTCTAACCCCAACTGCTTCTTCTTGTTTTAATATTTTTATGACAGATTTTCTCAACTACAACCAGTTGTTTGTGAAGTATAACCGCACATATAAAACATATACTGTAAGCAACAGCGAATGATGTTAATTTGAGTTCAGCTCAGGCTGAATTATTTCTATCTGAGCAGCTCACTTGTTAAGCTGGGATCACAGGTTCAAATCCCATATTGATTTGTCCATTGTCTAACGATTCCCTTTAATGCATGTTCAAGTACATTGAGGTCTTTTGTTGTTATTGTCCGGCATGCCAAAGCCTTTCCACGAGTCTTAGACACAGAAGAAAAAAAAATTAACACAAGAATTAGTTGTTTTTTTGACAAAACATGCACGAAACAAATTTTAGTTTCAATCACCAAAATTTAGAAAAAAATAGCATTACATCTAGAATAATAGTTAAATTCCCTCTCAAATACTTATCTTCCAAAAGTTGAACTATCGCTTAATAGTAATTGGTGGCATCTTGGCCAGATAGCATGAGAGCCTGAATATGAAGAAAACATTCATCTGCCATGTCTATTCCTTTTTGTCTGCTCTTTTCCAAGTTACGAGAATGTAAGACCCATTGCTTCGCTGATGGGAATACCTATCTTTGTGTAATTGTGGGGAAAAGAGGTTGTTGTTAATGGAAAAATATATATAATTAAATACGGCGGTGTGTAGATACCAGCCTAGCTATACACTCAAAGAGTGATGTGGGGAGAGTGTCAATGGGATATTCATCACAGCCTTCTTTGATGCTGAATCAGAGCCATCTCCCTAGACATATCGCATGCCTTCGATACGGTCTGGCACCCTGTCCTGCTCACAAAACTCTCTTCCGATGGTATCCAATGACACCTCCACTCATGGCTTGCAGACTTCCTCTCCTGTCACAGCCAACGCGTGGCCCTTAATGGAGTTCTCTCATCCCCTCTTCCTGCCAGGCTGGAGTTCCTCAAGGCAGTGTTCTGGGCCCTGTTATTTTTCTGGTTTTCATCAATGATCTCTCTGACTCTGGAAAATCCTCTTTATCTCTTTGCTGATGACTCCACCCTCTGCCTCCATCTGTCATCTCTCAGATCAGCAAGCAGCAGCTTCTTCGCTCTCTACAGATCTGAATAAAATCACAAGCTGGTCCAACACTTGGAACATGTCCTTCAGCCCTGACAAATCTCACACTCTCACGATTTCTCTCCATCCGAAAGGACCATCTGGAACCCCCCCCCCCCCACCATCTACTTCCTCAATAATCCTCTTGAAGAAGCCCTTTCATTCAAGCTTCTGGGTCTTGCTATCTGCCATGATCTTCCCTGGGAAAGCCACATTTCCGACCTGGCTTCCAAAGCCAGTCGCCGATTGGGCATCTTCCATTGTGCAAAGTCCTTCCTTGGCACACCTGCTTTCCTTCCTTTTTTGCTGCTTTCATTCCTGAAAGTCCCTGTCATGTCCATCTTGTTTACCCTGTGTACTGCACTCCCATCCCTCTGCCTTCCACAGATATTCTCATGTCTCTGTTCCACACTTTTTTCCACACTTGATTCGTGGTCTCCCCTCGAGGAAGACTGTTAATGGACGGATGCACACAGGCACGCCAAGACCGAACTCCTCTTGTATATTAGATTTGCCATGGGCCACATGTCTGCATCATAGAAAATCACCAATATTACCCCAATTCACAGTATTGAGGCCAAAACTGACCCTCTTAACTGTAGACCAGTCAGCCTTCTCCCCCATCATAAGCAAAGTCACAGAATAGAGAATTACAGCAGAACTGAAGACTCATATTTTCCCTAAATTTTGATCTCTGACAATCAGTTTAGCTGCTGCTCAAGTCATTCCACCTTGGAGATGCTGCTTCTGCTATGTCAACAATGAATGGATGAATCAAACAAGAGGTTTGTGCTATCTCACTGGACATCTCTCATGCATTTGATTCTGTCTGGCATCCCTACCTGATTTCCAAATTGTCAACTAAAGGTATGCAAGGTTCCCTCCTAGACTGGCTATGCACTCGTAAGCAGTGGGTTGTATTGGACAGAATTCTATCCCATGCTGTACCTCTAAAGACTGGTGTTTTTCAACTTTGTGTCCTGGGACCAGTGCTGTCTTTTATATAAAATCACTGCCCTCTCTTCCATCAGTGGAAATCCATTGTCTCTCTATGCAGATGACTACACTGTGCAGGACAGCTAAAAGCCCCTCTGCCAGACAGGAAGTGGCAGAAAGTGCCCTTTCTGCCAATCTGAAGAACATAAGCAAGTGGTCATCCATCTGGAACACGTCCTTCAGCTAAAGAAAGATTATATTCGCACTTTGTCTCTTGATAATGACCGGCATGCAAATCCCACAATTTAATACCTCTGATCAGTCTCTGTGATTGAGAAAATATGAAGAAAAGTGGTAAATCGAGACAACAACCGGGAAGCTTGAGACCAGGAAGAACAACAGAGGCTATTTATATCTTAAGGGCAACACCAAGATAAGTATTTGATAAAGAAAAGGAAACTGTATCATGGTTTCATTGACCTATAGAAAGCATATGCTCGAGTACCAAGAGCAGTTGTTGAGTGGGCTCTGAGGGGGCAGCTCGTTCCTGAAGAATTGGTAAAAATTGCCATGGAAATGTATTTAAAAAATTCATAATTATGGTAAAGACCAACTTGGGATCCACTGAATTTTTTGCAATCAAGGTATTATATGGTTCCACCAGAGATAAGGTGTGCAAGGAGATTTTTTGTTTTTGCCGATATAATATGTAGAATGTGCCACGGCACTTTTTCTTTTGGATGCACCTTGTGGCTGTGGCTAGCATCATTTCCATGAGGTGCAGCTGTGCCAATGATGCAGTGCCCCTGTAGGTTAGAACAGGAATTTTGGAATTTGGCCAGTGTGCCGGTGACAGCTCTCCTACTCTTTGCAAAGTACATTATGGGATATTAAACGTCCACCAACTAATGCCGGCAGATGGGACACTCAGTTTAACATCCATCTGAGTGACGGCACCCACACTGATGTCTCGCTCTGTCTGCGAAACAACAGGCTGACAGTTTATAGCTGGGCCGAGATTTAAACCCCATGCTATCTATATTCAGCTCAGAGGTGAGTGTGCATATCATGAGGCTCTCCTGCCAGCCACTAGCATTTCCATTACAGACAGTTTATTACTTTCAATGAACACACCCCATTTCCCACCGTTTTCTCCATTTACCATGCCATGGTTGTGGACTCAAAAATAACACACCATCTGTGAAATTAAATCTGCAGCCAATCTTCATTCATTACTCAAAATTATTTGATTCATTGTGTTTAACCACTCATATCAGATGCCAAACAGCACATCAACTGGATTGCTGCTCTCTGGCATCATGCTAAGTTCAGCACACAATGAGGTAATGCTTATCTCTTTTGAATTCAAGCATTGAAGGTCACAGGGTGCCATAAAAATGTATTGAGTCACAGATTACGATTTCGTTTTTAATTCTGAAAATATAAAACTGATTGATATTGATTTTTTTGTATTTCAAAAGTTATTAATAAGAATGTATATCACGACCAACATCCGCTCCATATTGGAGTGGTAATGGAGAGGAGGGGGGTTGGGGGAGGGGGTACTTTATATTATGTTGTTCAACTTCCATAACTCCCCACTTTAACATAAATGTAAACACCTAAGTTGGAGGTGGCCATCCCAACTTAGTAGAACGTTCCCATGGACACCCAGAGTGCAACCATAACTTTTCAACTTATTTCATCCATCAGTTTAGGAGTACATAAAAGACAGAGCATGTACTGCATATAACTTGGCCAAATAGTTTTTGGTTCCATAAGGTTTTTATGGAGACACCATTATAACACTGTAAACCTCTGCGAGTTGTGATACACTCTCCCACTGGGAGCTGCGCCACAAGATGAACATTTACATCGATAATTTGCATCATCTCCTACTCCTCCTGAACCCCTGTGACTATGAATATTTTTGAATGCCTAAAACCTTCCTGGGCACACCCCAAGTCCAACCACCAAATTTAAACTAATTCTGTCCAGCGGTTTAGGAATGCATACAAGTGAAACAAACACGGCACACACGACGACATACACACACACACAC
Organism: Eptatretus burgeri; assembly: GCF_056783735.1. Classification (NCBI taxonomy): domain Eukaryota; kingdom Metazoa; phylum Chordata; class Myxini; order Myxiniformes; family Myxinidae; genus Eptatretus; species Eptatretus burgeri. The sequence continues at coordinate 52,667,186 of NC_140967.1, forward strand.
ACACACACACACACACACACACACACACACACACACACACAATTAGATATCGTATGATTCTATCTTAAAAAAGAAAAAAATCCAATATTTAGCTTATAATGTAGGTGGGATATGATGCACTTACTGTGACGGCGACACGCGCAGCATGCAGTCGGAAGGTGTGCAGCTTTACCAGTACCTGCTCGGTCTCGATCACACGTGCACTTACAGTAAACATCATGGCAAACTTGTCGATCAGAAGATCCATGTATTCCACAGGGGACACCGTGATCATTGCATCTTGCTCTAAAAAAAAAGATCAAATTTGTCCGTTTTCATAACTATCTATGGTGTCTTTATTCGGCTTAAGCAGGCAAAATATGTTTTTTTTTAATGTCAGCATTATCTTTAAAAATTAAAGTCACCACAATTATTTTGTAATGGCAACAAGTTGAAAAATCACGAGAAAATAAATGAAAAGACGTTGGCAAAAGCTTTGAATGCACTCACTATAATGAAGAGAAAGCATTTCTGGCAGAGCCTTAGCATTTCAATTCCAACATACCATGGAAAGAGACATACCTTCACAATGATTGAGTCGCATCGTGAAACATTCCTCCTTGAAGAGACCCAGGACCTTGCCTGAGCAGGCAATGACGTGACCTCTGATGAAGACTTTGACCGTTCGACTTTCAGTACTTCTGTTGGCAACTCGGACAATCACATTGAAGTTGCAACCAATAATTATTCCCTCCTGCAAGTAGACTGAAATAGCAATTTCCTTACTCTTGGTGGTCGCTCCTACTTTATTATTCACCTTGACATTGGGATCGATCGCTTTTCTCTTACATTTATTTTGATTAGAGGTCCACACTGAGTTGGAATGCTTCATCTTCGAGACATCATCTTCATTGCAAAATTCATGTCCAAGATAAGGATGTTGGTTATCATCGGCTTCACAATGTCTCCTTGCCATTGAAGGTTCATGATTGCTGGCTTTATTCCTGCAACTTTCTCGCACCCGAGAACATCCTCCTTGCCCCAACAATTCATCCCGGGAACATTTGTGCTGTAAGGTATCTCCGGCCATTTTAAATGAAAGCAAAGTATTCAACCTCTCCATATTTAATTTGGAGTGTGCCCTGCAGTTAGACGATGCAGCGAAATCATCCATGGTTAATGTTTCCCTCTGTCTGGAGATGGCATCAATGTTATAGTCTTTGCCGTCATCACAAAGCAACCTCCGAGAACAGGTATCTTTTGCATCCGTATTCAATGCATACGTGTCACATTTCCCTGTCTGTCTCCCTCTGGTGCAGGGGCTTTCCTTTGGACCACTCCTTTCTCCGTGTGCAATATTAACATAAGCTTCTTCCCTCAAGCTATCAGAGTTAGACGTCTTTTCTGCTCTGTTATCTCCCAGCGTGAAAATATGTTTGTCTCGACTTTCTTTTTTAGCTTTGACTGTGTGTACATGATGAGAAGAAACGTCGACACGGGAGTTCATTTTCTCTGGGATGCATGAGACGTATCGATTGGGACCATCTGAAGCAGCAATGTCGACAGCATGGCAAACTTTCAATTTATTGTCCATTGTTTCTGTTTCAGGGTTTACCTCTAAATGCTGAGGTGTAAATTGGGGCAGCTTTGATGCAGAAGTCTCTGAAGCACCAATAATTCCAGAGACATCACTCTGCACACTCAATTTGTCAAAAAGTTGTGAATGAGGTTGAGTCTCCTGACTTTTCAATTTTTTGGATACTTTATTTACTGCACAGCCTTGATCCTGGACTTCAGATTTTTGTATACTTTCTAAGGTATTGCTAAACTGATGTTCTTCTGCCAATATCTGTGTATTTGCATGCTCTTTACCTTCACACCCTTTCAAAGCAAAAGTACAGGTAACATCGTTTGGTATTAAAGAACCATGCGGAGAAATTCCCTCCATATCAGAGTGCTTCGCCTTTCCTGAAACACCATCAATCGTCTCCGCAGACATCACTGTCCCTTCTGCCTCCAAACCACAATGCAAAGTAGAACATTTACGACTCACAGTCATTGGCTGTTTACACTCAGGGCAATAAATTACTTGTCTCTCAAGATCCTTTCCTCCGGTGCTTACTCTTTCACTCACTGTCAATAATCGCGGCATTCTGTCGGCCACAGTACCATGTTGTGTGCTGCTGTTGTGCGTGTGAGCATATAATGCAGGAAAGTCTCGTGGTGGTGGTGAAGGAAGATGTTTTGTTGAAACCAGAACTTGTTTCTCAAGTGCTGAAGCATAATTTGGTGAATGAACCACATCTCCATCTTCCAACCTGGGTATTATTTCTCGATACCTGTCAGCATCTAACTCACTCCTTGAGGGAAATTTATCCTTAACCATTACACAGTTTCTTGCGTCGGAGACAAAATTATTATTTCTATAGTTACAGGACTCCGTAAGTTTGGCAGAAAAATCCTCAGGACTACTTGTTCCAGCTACTCCAAAATGATTGCCATTTTGGACATGCGGTAGTTCATGTTCTTTAGATTTTCCGTAAATATTTTCCACTGCTCTATCTCCTGATCCTGCAGCACAGACATCGTCCGGTTTGCAAGGCACGTGACTTGACGCGGCATCGTTGTAAGACTCATTATCATAGAAGCTCAGTTGATCCAAGCAATCTGCATTCTCCTCCAGCAGCTTGGCATACTGCTCAGGGTTTGTATTATACATGGCTGCACGTTCCACGACTCGACGCTCTTCCCACGATCCTGCATACGTGCAATGATTATATCCATCAGGAAAAGCAATGGCTTCACCGCACAATTACAACCAATTATGCACCCAGCCTCTAACAGCTCAAAAACAAGCTCACACCTTCTGGATATTTGTACAAATGAGTGATGTCCTCTCTCATGTTGCATCCAACAGCTTTCGTGCTGATGAACTGCCCGATGCTGTCTGTTTCTACGTTGACCTTTTTAAGAGTTCCATCCCTCCCGTATTGCCAAAAAATGCGGTCACTATTTACCTGCAATAAAATCATGTTATTACCATCGAGAAAAACAACAATAACAACGACAATGATGATAATAATAATAATAATAATAATAATAATACAGAAATGAAAGAAAAGATCATTGAAACTCTTTGGAACAGAGAGAAAAAAAAAGAGAAAAGAAAACCTTTGGTGAACAAATGAAGTAAAAATTGAAAACCTTGAAGGTAACGTAACAGTATTTTTCTTTTCTTACCTCAGCAAACACAAAATCAACATCATAGGGCAGATGCACATGTCCATTCTTCACAGCTTTCAGAGATGTAGGTCCACAACGATGACTCCCTGGAATTAAATAATACCAATGGTAATACTGCACCAACAACTGCAGCGGCAACAACCATTTTGCGACCGTTTTTCATGGGCGATTTGTGGAATGATGGTGTTCTTCCATACGGATCTATCCATTGCATCAGTTTTGTGTAAACCCAAACGTTCCATATCTCTCTTGACATTTTCGATCCACGACTTTTCAGGACATCCTCTCGGCTTTCTGCTTTCAACCACGAGCTTTATTGCTTTCTTTGCGGCTTCATCTCCCGATGGTTGGTGCGCATGACCGTACCGACCAAGTCTTCTCTCCCTAAATTATTCTTCATGAGTTTAACTTTTTAATCTCATCCTGCTTTCTGAGCTTGGAATTATTTCTTTCAGAGACGATCTATTCATCCATTGTATCATTCTTATCTCTGTTCTTTGGATTATTTTTACACCTTCGATCTGCAGTGCCCACAATTCACTTCCATGCCTCACTCGATACCCGTCTCATACAGGCTTTATAAATAAATAAATAAATAAATAAATAAAACAAGGGAGAACTTCTGTGTTTCGTGATAACACCGAGTTGTCTCCAATTATTCTGCGCTGACTTTATCCTTCATCTGAAAACTAATTCTGCTTTTCATAATTCCTCTTTCATGTTTCCAAGGTAACGGAAACTTTTGACTTTTTCTTACTTGAATTCTGAACTTCAGAGCGTTCATTTTTTTTTTCTTTTGCTTTCTTTCTTGTCTCCTTCACCATTTGCCATTACCTTTGTTTTATTAACGTTAAAGTGTAAACCTTTCTCCTCGATTGCACTTTTCAATATTTGAAACATCTCTTGCTTCTTTTTCATTTTCAGCATTTAATATGAAGCCGTGAGCGTACAATACCTTACATTGGAATCGCATACCTGTCAAATCTTCGCCAATTCTTTCATCAGTATCACAAACAGCAAAGGACTTAAAACTTATCCCTGTAGTCTGGTAGGAAGAGGGGGGGGTATATCATGCACCCCCCCGGAAATATACTTCTAATCAGTGTTTTGAGATTGGAAAAATTGTGTAGAAAATTATGAGCCGTGTTAAAAACTTGTAAAAATGCCCCCACGTATCATTTTTATGCAAATTAGTGCCCCCATTATAAAAAAAATCTAGTTTCACTATATCTCAGCCAATATTGCAGATAACTGAACAAATAATGTGTCTACACCCATGTTTTGAGGGTCAAAGATCATAATAAAACTATTCCTGAAGTGGCCACATGTATCTCTGGCATGCTATTATGCAAATTAGTCCTGCCATTGCTGCCATTTCCTATTTTCGTAAATGTATTCAATACCTCCGTTAATAATTCTGCATCTTCGTCGATGCCAACTGATTTTGCTGGGTATTCAACCTCCAAACCAACAAGGTAAGAAGTTAACTCAGCTACACATACACATGTGGATGTCAGTTTCTGCATGGAACCAGAAACAGGCAGCATCACAGCTGAGCTAGCTAGCACCATGTTAGCTATAGCTAGCCTCTTAAAATCTACGTAGGGTTCTAGCTTAATTGTTGTTATCACTGCTTGTATCCCAAAAACATTTGTTAGCATCAAACATTAGGCCACTGTAGAACATGATGGTTGCACTCAGAACATCTGTTATCAGATTGAGAAGTCCAGATTTCATAACAGGGCGCCTTTAACATTAATGGTGATTCCTCATTCATTTCTCTAACAGTGGTGGTAGAAGTAGACATTAAGCCGGCATGCCCAAGAGCAAACAGAGTGTAGATCCTGCAGCCCACAAATGCTCTCCCCCTGCATGCATCCTTCATGTGCCATCCATGTCTGATCATGGTCATTTTACACCCCTCACTAAAATCAAAGGAACTGCTACAGAAAAACTACAACAGCTTCAGAAGATCCGGGATCGACGTCTCCACCAATCACATGAGTCCCCATATCGTATGCAATCAGTGTGTGACCAGATCCCTACAACTCTCCCCGATGACCTGGAAAGTGTTGGGTATCACCGCAACTGTTATCAGCACTTTACTGGCAATCTTCAGCTTCTGGGAGATGATACAGAACCAGAACCATCAGCCTCACAGCGGCATCACTCCCCTCGTAAATCAGGGGGTTCTGCTGGACCCATCTTCCCGCCAGAGTACATTTTCTGTGACAAAGTTGAGATCAAAGATGGTCATCGCAAAACTGGGAGACCTGCATACTTCACATCTTATGAGAACAAAGAAAATGCATACGAGCAAATTGAATCACGGGCTGAGAAAATGGGTCTAGTTCGACTTCATAGACAGGTGAAAAGCAAAGACCTCTTTGCTTGTGAGGCCAAACACCATCCGTCATGCTTTAAATCTTTCCGCACAGCATTCGCTAACTACGAGCGCGGGACTTGCAGAGCCGAAGGAGCAAAAGATACCGAGCAGGATTGCATGTCAGCTGCCCATGAAAAGGCATTCGTCTCGGTACTGAAACACATTGAAACTCAGGTCGTCCAACAAAATGAGGTCCTACAGCTATCTTTACTTCCTTGTGCTTGCTCTATATCGAAGAACTTGAATCGAACGGGTACGAGAACTCAAATTATCGCTCCGAGAAACTACTGAAACGCCTACAGAATGACCCAATAAAGGAACATATCCACTTCACGAAGGTTGATCATGACAAAGCTGATGCCATTTCTTTCTGGCTTGTGTACAGCTCGAATATCACCGTTTCCAATGCTCTTGCACGAGCTTACACTCTCGGAAGCACAGATAAGTACCAAAACGTTGCTCTCCTACTTCGTTAGAATATTCTACAGGCTTTCAAGGAATCCAAAGACCAACCCTGGCCACCAACAGCCGACGACATGGAGCTCACTCGTGAAAATATCCGACCCCAGACCTTGTCCGGTTTCTCAGCATGGTTATGGCTGGCAAGGAAGACATGGAGACTGAAAAGATGAAGTGTCTGGTATTCTCCATTGGGCAAGACCTGTGCCATGCAGTGTCAGAGGGAAAATGGAAGTTACCAAAACACATTCCACTCTGTGTGACTGTCAGGCACTTGTTCCGAAGCAGGCAGCTCACCATGATATTACACAGGCTTGGCCACTCTGAGAGCTCCGATTTCGGCTTAGAGTTGGAAACTGCCCTGGCCCAGGTCCTGGACGAAGTCTCAACCTATCAGACACCGCAAATTGTGACAGGAGAGGGCAACCTCGTATTCCACTGTGAGTGGGATAACTTGAACAAAACCACTACCAATGTGCACGGCAGCAACATTGCCAACGTGCTTCTTGGTGATTGGTGAATAATAGTATAAAATTTTGGTGATTGGTGATGCGATTTTTTTCTTTCAGTCATATATTTTAATTTTGGTAAAATTGGTAAATTATAAGTGATTATCTGTGATTTTTGTCTAGATCTAGAATTGGTGGTGACTGAAGTGCAATGTCCCTTTGTGTTTCAGGTTGAGGTGCATGAGCTCCCCACAATCTTCAGCAACCAGGAAGAGACTGATACAAGGGTGGTACTGTACCTCCATCATGCTGCTGCCCTCGGATACAAGAATGCTGTGGTCAGAACACCTGACACAGATATCTTCATGATTCTTCTCTACCATGCTCATGCCATCAAGCTGACTGTATACCTGGATACGGGGTCAGGGAAACATCGACAACTTCTCAACCTCTCTGAGCTTGCAGAATCCCTGGGAGAAGACTACTGCGCCACTCTTCTTGGGATATATGTGTTCAGCGGAGAAGACTGTACCAGTGCCTTCAAAGGGAAGGGGAAGGTGGGGCCCTTGAAAAAGCTGGAGAAGAACCCCAGGTTTCATAAGGCGTTCAGTCAACTCGGTGACTACTGGAAGGTGAAGCCTGAGGTGCTGAGGCAGTTGGAGCAATTCACCTGTCTGATGTATGGACAGAGTCGTGAGTCTTCAGTGGACGTCGTCCGTGCCAAGTTGCTTCGCAAAATGGTTGGGGACAAGATGAAGGACAAGAAACTCACTTCCAAGTCTAAGGTCGACCTGGCTCGCCTTCCTCCATGCCACTCTGCTCTGAAGCCGCACGTCCAACGTGTGAACCACCGTGTCGCCTTGTACAAGCGAGCTGATGAAGCTATTCTGGAAAAGCTAAAACCCTATGATGAGGGGCAAGGATGGATGAGGACTGATGAAGGAGTGTTGAAACAAGTATGGTCCTGCGGTCCTGTCCTACCAACCTCGCTAGTTGATCTCCTGGACACTGGAGAGCATGAACAGGAAAAGGAAGAGGAAGGAGAGGACGAGTTGGACTCTGATGATTTCATTGAAAATGATGAGTGATTCATAGTGGAGAAGCATTTACCTGACTTTATCTGGAATGGGAAAGATGAGAAGAGTTCTATTATGATATTTGACCCTTGAACTACAAAATAAATAAACATTGGTTAAAAACACAACAGCATCTGTCTAGACACCTTATTTGTTCAGTTTTCTGCAATATGGAGTCTCTTAATTGGTAAAAATGTGATTATTTTGTAATGGCGGCACTAATTTGCATACTAGCATGACACAGACACATGTGATCACTTTAAGAATAGTTTTATTATGATCTTTGACCCTCAAAACATGGGTCTAGACACCTTATTTGTTCAGTTATCTGCAATATGGGCTGAGTTATAGTGAAACTAGATTTTTCGATAATGGGGGCACTAATTTGCATAAAAATGATACGTGAGACATTTTGACAACTTTTTAACATCGCTCATCATTTTCTACATACTTTTTCCAATCTCGAAATACTGATTAGAAGTATATTTCCGGGGGGGGTACATGATACCCCCCCCTCTTCCTACTAGACTACTGGTATAATTCTACCTTAATTTCAAACATTTTAGTGCACCCCAAGTTGGTCTTTACCATAGTTGTTGATTTTTTTTTAAAAACGTTCCCATGACTACTTTTCCTCATTTCAGGCATGAGCTGCCCCTCTGAGAGCCCATGCAACAACTGCTCTTGGTACTTGATCATCTACTTTCTCTACAGTGCCTTCAGAAAGTATTCACACCCCTTGACTTTTTCACCATTTGTTGTGTTGTCACCTGAATTTTAATATGGATTAAATTTAAGTTGTTTTTTTGTCTGTTTGTTTTTCTGTATACATTGCCGAGGCTCGTATGAGAGCTAACACACAATGCACAGCAAGGGGGGGGGGAGGATGACACAAGAGGGGTGGGATAGGGGAGAACAAAACAGTGGGGAACAGAGACATTAAGAGATCTGTGGAAGGGAGAGGGATGGGGCGGGGAACATGGGGTAAACAAGATGGACATTACAGGGACTTTCAGTTGAGGATTTGGGGAGGTGGAGTGATGATATGGAGGTGAGAGGGCAGGGGAAGAAGGCAGCTTTGTGGATGTGAGGGGGGCAATGTTGAGAAGGGGGAGTGTGGGGGGTGAATGGTGGGAGAAAGGTGAGGGGGGGAGTTTTTGAGAAAGGGGAGAGGGAAGCTTGGAAGGGAAAGAGTGTGATGGTTGCTTTGAGAGGGAGGAGTGAGAGGGGTGAGTTGGCACTGAAGTTGGAAAAAAATGATGATTGATGGAAAGCGAACCGTCATAGCAAACAGGGTTTTAAAAAAAAAAATTTAGTTCAGAAATGCGACGAAAGACATTTCTTGATGGATGCAATAAAGACGAATTAAGAGAATGGAGAGAAGAAACGCTGTAACAGTTTGATTTTTTAGACAAAGTGTGAAGGAAAGGTTGAATTGAGAGCAGTCTGTTGAAATAGAAAAAGAGTAGTGAATTATGATACAGTCATGAGAACCACACGTGTGAAAGAGGAAGATGAAGCATTATAAGAGACTGTTTTTATTTTCATTATAATTTTTTTTTATTTTTTTTTGATTGAGATTGCATAAGATTAGGTAAAGGAAAGGTTGAAGAAAAGATAAGGTCGTGAGGAAATGGTGAATTTGGATCAGTAAACGCAGAGGGTGGAAACAGATCAAGTGGTAACAGGAGAACCATGTGGTTACGGGGGACGGGAGATGTATTAATAAAAGTGAATTTATTATTATTATTATTATTATTATTATTATATTTTATAATTAGGATTGCATAATTTTCGGAAAAGGGAAGGTTGAAGTAAAACCGTAGAGGTGTATGGTGAATTTGGAACGGTAAATGCAGAGTGAAGCGGATGGATCAACAAAAAGTAGCGGGAAGAGAGTAAAACCGAATGGGAAGAGGGTAGAAGGGTAGAACCGATTGTCACCAATCTATACAAAATACCCCATAATGACAAAGTGAAAACATGTTTTTAGAAATTTTTACAAAATAATTAAAAAGTAAAAGCTGAGATGTCTTGCATCAATAAGTATTAAACCCCCGAGTCAATGGTTTGTCGAAACGCCTTTGGCAGTGATTACAGTTTCGAGTCTTCTTGGGTATGTCTGTATCAGCTTTGCACATCTAGATGTGGGGATGTTCTCCCATTCTTCCTTGCAGATTTGCTCAAGCTCTGTCAACTTGGATGGAGAGTGTCGATGAACAGCAATCTTCAATTCTTTCCACAGATACTCAATGGGATTCAAGTCTGGGCTTTAGTTGGACCACTCGAGGACTTTCACATTCTTGTTCTGAAGCCATTCTAGCATTACTTTGGCTGTATGCTTGGGGTCATTGTCCTATTGGAACATAAACCTTCACCGCAGTCTCAGGTCTTTTGCACTCTGAAGCAGGTTCTCCTCAAGGATTTGCCTGTATTTGGCTCCGTTCATTGTTACCTCTATCCTTACAAGTCTCCCAGTCCCCGCCGCTGAAAAGCATCCTCAGAGAATAATGCTACCACCACCATGCTTCACGGTAGGGATGATGTTACAGTAGATGGGTGATGCGCTGTGCTTGGTTTCTGCCAGACATAGCGCTTTCCATTCAGGCCAAAGAATTCAATTTTCATCTCATCAGACCACAGAATATTTTTCCAAATGTGCTCAGTCTTTCACGTGCCTTTTTGCAAACTCCAGGCGTGCTGTCATGTGCCATTTTCTCAGAAGTGACTTCCGTCTGGCCACTCTCCCATAAAGCCTTTATTTGTGATGTGTTGCTGAGACTGTAGTCCTTCCGGCAGATTCTCCCATCTCAGCCAAGGAACTCTGTAGTTCTATTAGTGGTCATTGGGTTCTTCGTCACCTCCCTGAACAAGGTCCCTCTTGCCCAATTGCTCATGCAGGTCGGATGGTCAGCTCTAGGAAGAGACTGGGTAATTCCATATTCTTTCCATTTTCTGATGATGGAGCTCACTGTGCTCTTGGGAACTTTCAACATTCTATAAATTGTTTAATACCCTTCCCCAGATCTATGCCTCCTCACAATTATATGTCAGAGTTCTACGGAGTGTACGTTGGACTTCATGGTGGAGTTTCTGCTCTGACATGCACCGTCAACTGTGGGACCTTATATAGAAAGGTGTGTTTCTTTCTAAATCACATCCAATCAATTGAATTGGTCACAGGTGGACTCTAATCAAGTTGTAGAGACATCTCAAGGATGATCAAAGGAAATTGGATGCACCTGAGCTCAATTTGGCGTGTCATAGCAAATGGTTCAATACTTATTGACACAAGACATTTCAGCTTTTCATTTTTCATGAATTTGTAAAAAATTCTAAAAACATGTTTCCACTTTCTCATTATGGGGTATTTTATGAAGATCGGTGACAAAAAATTTAATTTTAAATCTATTTCAAATTCAGGTTATAACACAACACATACAAGGAAACACAAGGAAATTAGATGCAGGTGGAGGCCATTCAGCCCATTATTCCTGCACCATATCAACACCATGGCAATTTATCAATCACCAGATCAAAATAAGAAAAATGCATCTTCAGAACCTCCAAACTTCATTTATTTTTTTCAGATGCTCGAAAATTTTCTCTTCTTTTCACATGTTTCAGCTTCCAAATTTTAATATGTGGAAATGCTTGAGGTCCTAACTTTTCTTTTAATTTGCAATATTAAAATCTCAGCTCCCAATTGTTATCGAACAATTAAACATTCTTCACCAGCCATTCTTTTCAATTCTCTTAAACCCCTTCACATTATTTCTATATATATATATATATATATATATATATATATATATATATATATATATATATATATATATATATATATATATATATATATATATATATATATATATATTCAATCTGACTTGTCTGCTATGTTCAATGTATTCAATCTTTAGGGGCTGCTTGGAAATACCTTTGTCACAAATTTAATCTCTTTTGACCTCAAGTACAAAGATGGAGCATGTATTGTTATTTTGTTCAAAAAAATTTTGATTTCAGAAATTAGGTGATTAATAATATAATATACTGCAGTGAATCTTAGTGAGAGAATGTATAACCTGATGCAAAAGAGTCACCATCTGTTTCAGCAAAAAGAGGGTCGAAAGTTGGGCTTGTAGCCCCAAAATTCAATTTATACGGTAAAACACTAATACCATAATTAAGAAAATCGGCCGACCCTCTGCAGCTTTGTCTTACCTTCACTCTGTTGCTGTGGAGTTGCATCGACCACCTGCCAACCACCATAGCCACGAGGCAGGTCGGGCCTCATCATCCAGGCATCACTCCAGCTATGAAAGTTCCTGGTAGAAATAACTTCCTTCAGTTGGTATACTTTAGCTGAACCCACGAGACATTATTATGTCAATGAACAATAAAGCAGAGTTTATTACAGAGTTCTACACTGCTATTTATGCCTAGTGAATTGAAAGTTGAAAGGTTCTAGTCTGATACTGACAGAATTCCCATGAGGATGCAGCAAATGGCTCGATCCTTGCAGCATGGCAATTTCATTGCCAATCATGGATCCACAAAGGCACGACCTTTCTGCCTCCACAGAAATTACTGTGAAATTCACTGAAGGTGCAATTGAGATTAAATGGTACATTTTTCAATACAAGAGGGGTGGGGCGATGAAGTCGAACATTGAATAATAGTTAAATCGAGTAATTCTCCATTTTAAAGACAAGTTTAATTTCCCTTTCACCAAATTGGGTGTTACTTTGATGGAGAACAATTCACACATTTCTTGAAGTTATTACACTACTATAAACCTGCAATTAGAAAGAACTAGCAAGTTGCCCGTGCCCGCAAGGGATTCTGAACGGGGTAGGCATGGAGGTGGCATAAATCTAAATGGTGTCTTCTGTCATCGAACCGGCAAGCTGTGAGCGACAATTCACATTTATTGCCACATCTTATGCAAGTTAAACGCTCCAATGGTGGCGAGGTGCTCCATTTCAAACTGCTTGTTTGATATATGTAGCTTTTTGATGCCGAGGGTCCATAATAAAAAAAAAAAAATTGTGGAGTGACTCATTAATTTTTGTCTCCATTTTGCTAATGTTTGGAATAAAGCAAATGTGTGAACTCTCGTGGCCAATCGGAAAGGTCCTTCCCAGGAGCCAATGGATACTGCAAATGCTGAGGGTTCCTCTTTAAAAGGAAGCTCGTCAGTGTGTCACGGGGGAGCTTGAATGCCTGTCCTTACAAGCCGGTTCTTATTCCTATTCACGAGTCACTCAACATGTCAATAGTTGGTGGTGACCATTCTTCAACATTGCCAAGACTATTGAGTGAGGTGGATTTCATTTGCTTGGCTGAATGGCGACCGTGACAACGAATGAGTTTTCTCCTCCGTTTGCCATCTTCGACACCATAAAAGTGGCGGCAGCTCGCTGCCAATACATTTTTCTTATTCCCCAGCCACCGAAGAAGTGATGAAGAAGTAATCATTAACCGGACATAATTTAAAACACATCATTCCACTCTAAATGAGAGTGAGATTTCTTCTATCCTGGTTTAAGTATCCTCATCACCTGGATTAAACATCATCATCGGAACCAGCACACTGAAAGGAATCGTCACCACAATTTGTATTGGTGTCAAAACCAGTGAGCAATTGCAAATTAAGTCAAATAATTATTTTTTTTATAATCAATAACAATTTAAATTCCATTCTCCTTTCAAAGTTCTAAACAGATTAAACATAATTATTGTGACGACATACACACGATAAATATTTGCTATGACTTGCACAAGCAACACAAACAAATTATCCTTCCTTATAGCACAAAACACAGAAGTAATTCTCATATTTTCAGCAATAACACTCCATGACAGCGGCCTGTGATTACCAAACTGAATCACTCGTAAGCTTTTTGATCGGTTTCATGTTCTCGTCCACAATCGTGTCGGTCATCATGTTTCCATCGGTGTCGTGAGCAGAGACAAAGTTGGTGACAGTGCGGCAAGGGATTCCCAAACATCGAATAACTGCAAAAAAAAACATGGCACATGGACGTTGCTATTATCAATGTGAAGAGCTTGACAAACTCACGGCACATTTCAGTACTTAGTTCAGAAAGAAATAAACCACTTAATTAAAAGTAAGGATTTTCACTAGCTTGCAAGACAATAATTGCATGCAGAGTTTACATTGTTTTTATCCAAATTATACATGTGAGATACAAACCTCAATGAGAGTTGCAAGCCAATGGGATTACCTTGTAATTGAGCAATGGCTACGTTTTGAACTGAGTGGATCGGACCTACTCCCTTTATTGATGAGCACAGACTGAATGGCACTGATCAATGTCATTCATTAAACTTGTTCAGCACATTTCATGAGGTCGATTTTGAGTTTAAATACCTTCATTCCCCTTGTGATTTTTTTTTAATCTTGCATTCACCCTTCGAGTATCTTCTTCCCACCAAGTTTCCCAGTGAGGTTGGGTTGTGCACCATTATTTCCACTTCCTCTACTGTTACAGCGAAGACCACAGAGAAAGAAAAACTCCATTCAAGCAGCGCTAATTCCTCCGGATAGCCTTTTTTTTTAACCTCTGCTACCGAAGGTGAAGGAGGTTATGTTTTCATCCCTTCCTATCTGTTTGTTACTTACAAAATCTTTAGATTTCGTAAGTATATTGATGACTTCCTTCTTTGGAAGGTATAATATGTGAGTATAAGTGGAAGTATAAGTGGAACCTGGTATAAGTGGAAGTACACAGGAGGGAAACGGAGTATATCGGGAGAAGGATGTTGAAGATGGAGCTGCCAGGCAGGAGGAGAAGAGGAAGGCCAAAGAAGAGGTTCATGGATGCGGTGAGGGCGGACATGCGGGTGGTTGGAGTGTCAATGGAAGATGTGGAGGATAGAGCGAAATGGAGACGGTTGATCCGCTGTGGCGATCCCTAACGGGAGCAAGCCGAAAGAGGAAGAAGAAGATTGATGACTTCCTTCCTCTGTTTGTGTGTTTGTGTGTTTGTTTGTGTGTGTGTGTTTGTGTGTTTGTTTGTAGGCACGATAACTCGAGAACGGAAGAAGCTACCAATGTCAAATTACACCACGTGATTCAGGAGGGTGATGGCTAGCGCTGATTAGATTTTGGTCAAAATCGGTCAAAGGTCAAGGTCACAGTGAGGTCAAACATTCGATTTTTGATGGTTTGGTACAGAATCATCGTAGAAACTTCTGGTTTGCATCGCTACCTTCTCTCGAGACAGCTTTTATTAGTCAAGGTCAGAGGTCAAGTTGACCATTTCGTAAGTACCAGTCTATGACTGCTTGTTTGTTTGTTTGTGCACAGTATATCTCAAAAAGTTGATGACGGATTCGGATGAAATTTTGTGGGCAGGTTGGGTGTGTGACAAGGATGAACTGTTTAGATTTTGGTGAAGATCCGGATCCGGATCAGACTTCTATAACTTTTTTCAGTGATTCTTCACCATTGAGAGATGGGTCTAAACATATATATAGCATGATATCTCAAAAAGATGTGGACGGATTCAGATGAACCTTTGTGGGCAGGTTGTGTGTGGCAAGGACGAATTGATTCGATTTTGGTGAAGATCCGAATCCGGATCTGGATATGAATATTATTTAATTTTAAAAGTGATTCTTCATCTTTGAGAGATAGGGACAAAAACTATATTCATACAACATGATATTTCATTCAAAAATGTATTGAGCCCGATATGTTCTCGTGGATCAGGCATTATGTGGCGGAGGTATACGTTCTACCGAGTGCCCTTCTAGTTTCATCTGTATTGCCTGTTTCAGCTTTCAAAGTTTCACAAAAAATTAAATAGAGTGCATTTGTAGTTCTAAGGTGCAAGAAACAAAAAATAATTTTGTGGGAATTTCTCCCAAGGAATCATGTCATTAAAAAAAAATTGACAAAGCGATTAAAAAAATAAACTCAAACAAGAATAGCTCATTGCAAGCTTAATGCATGGAGAAATCACAAATCAAGAGTATATATGGTGATGTCATATGTAAGCTCGAAATCTTCTTGCACCCAAGTTAATTTCAAGGGAATTACCATGTCTGCACTATCAGGGCAAAAACCCCCCAGATGGTTCATTAGTAAGCTGCAGGGGGAAATAAATATGTCTGCCTTGACTGGTGTGGTCTACATAATATGATACCAGTCCACACATTGTGTTTTTCTTGTACTAGAAACACCCGCTTCCTATGGGAGCGACCAGGAGGGGGAAGGGCAGGAAGGAGGATCATGCATAGGTGCACGACCATGCGGATGGCGGTTTGTTAATACTCTTCTTATTGTTCTTTAACAACAACAACTATTCACACATAATTGTGGGGTTGGATGGGGGAAGCTTGGCCCAAGTCTTTCACAAACCGGCTGGCCAGGCCTAACGTTCGACGAAGGTTAAGGCAAGAATTTGTAATTCAGGCGCAAACTCTCAGCCACAGAAGTGGAAGGGAAAACTGAGGAAGATGTAGCAATGGAAAAGAAAAACCCGAACAGGAGAGTAAGGGAGTGGGAAGAAACCTGATGACCTGGAAATATGGAAAGACGTAGGTTTGGGGAGGCTTAATGAGGGTAGCCAACCTCATGGGTATAGATGGGGGATGACACGATATGGTGGTGAGCAGCTGTCTTGAAGCATTGAAGGGAAGAATGTGATTGAACAGACTGAGGAAGTTGGTTCCACAGGTGACAAAAAAGAGGAACGAATGAAGGGAGGTGAACAGTGAGCCTGGATTTTGGTAGTTTTACCAAAAGTAGGTTACTGGCAGACTGCACATGCCCTGCAGAAACTTAGGGGAGGACAGAATACGGAGAGGGAAGAGGGTGCAAGACCAAAACGTCGATGGTAGAAGACAGAGAGACAGCCAACCTGTTTTTGATGTGAAAGTAATCGGCCCCAAGACTAAGTTTCATCAAAGGAGATACCAAGGATTGTGAAAGCCTTGGTTTCCATTCTGTCAATCTGAGCAAGGTGTGAGGCAGGAGCACTAGCCAAAATGGGAGAGCAGTACTCCGTCAAGGAGGAGGAGGAGATTGAGACCATACTCTGTGTAGAGGGTTGGTGCTGCTTAAGCAGTCTCCTTGGCGATTGGGCACAATCCTGGGCAGATCGCCACTCCGATACAGTATACCAGCATGCTGGCACTCATTTTGCAGACTTTAGAAGGATGACAGGCTGAGTTAATCCCACCTGGTATTAATTCAACAGCTGAGCGGGATTTGAACTCAGGACCTGAGGATCCAAAGCCCACCACCCGAACCATTAAGCCAACACCAGGCATACTCCGTGAAGCTACGCATGAAATCCTTTTAAGTAGATAAAAGGTCAGATGTGCCAAGGAGAGACTTTGCATGAAATGAGATACCCAAATGGTGGTTGCCTTTAGAGGCCAACTTAAGATATCTAGTTGCCTAAGAAAGATCATCGTTGATGGTGAGGCCCAAAAGTTTGAGTTACTGGACTTCTTCAATTTAGGTTTGTTGAGGAAGTATGTGGGAGGGTTTGCCAGACATTCCTTCCGGAGAGACAGAGTGAGAGTGTGACATTTGTCAGGATTGAAACACATATTCCAAGTGTTTGACCAGCTTGTGATTTTATCCAGGTCTGCAAAGATGAAAGAAGCTGCTGCCTATCTAAGGGATGAGGGATTCTTCAGCAGAGGAAGGAAGGAGTCTTCAGCAAAGAAATGAAGAGGATTTTCCAGAGAGTCAAAAAGATCATTTATGAAGATTGGGAACAGGACTGGGAAAAGACAAGGGCACTCCAGCCTTGACAGGGAGAGGAGATGAGAAGATCCCGTTGTGTGCTGTGTGTTGATTACAAGAGTGGAGGAAGTTAGTAAGCATTGAGAGTAGGTGGCCATGGATACCATAGGCACAGAGTTATGAAAGCAAGGTGGATGTCAGACTATATTAAATGTTCGAGATATATCCAAAGAGTAGGCCCTGATCTAATGTCTGACATTGAGGGCCTCCATCTATTGTTGAGAGAGCAGAAGCAGCATGTCCAAGGTCGAGTGACCTGGTCTGAATCTGAATTGATGATCTGAGATTAGGCCAGTGGATAAAAGGGAGGATTTGATGTCAACTCCTATGATGGATGCTGTGACCTTGCTGATGATTGGAGGTAAGCTCATATGTCTGTAGCTTAGAGGATCTGTTTTTTGCACCATGTTTATGGAATGAATTAATATTAGCTGACTTTCAATGGATGGAAGATGACCTAGGGTGAATGATATGGTAAGCGGACCAGGAATAAAACGTGGAAGAGGGGCAGAGCAGGTTTTTAAGATGTGTACTGATGCCATCTGTGCCATTTGTAGAATCAAAGTTGATGGTTCTCAAAAGCAGAGTCCAGTGCCACTGGGTAGGGTGGGTACAGAGATTGAGGGGTTGTGGACACAAGATTTGGAAGCAAACACAAAAATGAGACATTTGGCTGCCCTTATTGTCACCCCATTTCTTTGTTTGTCTATTCCGTTATATTTGTATATCTTGAGAATGGAACATTGTAGGGCCACCAAACTTGGCAGAAATAATGTGGGCCTCATGGAGTTTGTCACTGGGGGAGGGGGGGCGAGGGGGGTAGTGATAGTGGTGGTGGTGATTATGGAGGATCCTTTGAACGGTTTCCGTGACCGTAACTAAGCTTTGCATCCATGATTGGGGACAATGGGGAGTGAAATAGTGGGGGAAGGATGGTGGGCAGTGTTTTTAAGAGGCAGGAGCATAGGGAAAAGGGAAGGGGGAGTTCTCTTTATTGGGGTCCGGCTATTCATGTCAGCCCTATGGGCTGCAGTGCTACCAAACATGGCTTGCATAATAGGGTCCCTTGGGGTATTTATGGTGAAAATTAAAGCTATTGGCTTTTATCAATTTTTTAATTGAGGGGTGATTTTGAATGGGGGGAGGGAGGGATCTCCGTAACGGCTTGAGTGATTGCCATCAAACCTGGTTGGGATATTGTAGGCTCCCATGTTGGGTTAAAGATGAAAAATAAATTAAGTTATTCGCTTTAGTTGATTTTGAGATTGAGGGGCATAATTTGGAATTGGGAAAGGGCAATCAATCTATTTAATCACTTTCATTGATCATGACCAAACTTTTCAAGGGTAGTGGAGATAACCGCCTCAACACTGTGTTTTTATTCTGAGACAACCACCTACCTCAACACTGCCCTGACCAGTATGGCATCAACAGCCACCGACTTCTCAGAAAAGCAAGCCCATAGGATCACACCGCACCTTCAAAACGTTCATGTTACAATAGTTAACAGCCTGGAACTTTCGCATAACTTCCAGAATAACGTGTGAGCTTAAAGAGAAAACATATGCGAACGTCTCAGAGAACGTACTCTCAATATCAAACATTGAACAATGACATGACCCGCTTCTCAAGGTCAAAACAAAAATAATTATACACGTTCTGTATTTTATATGTATTAAAACATTAGTTATCGCTTTTAAAACACAACGTTGCTCTGTCACATACTTGAATCAATTCCAGAAAATGAAAAACGTGTCGTACATAAAAAAAATACATCCAACTAGTCTGGATTGCGGACCAAAGCATTGTCATCCACCTAAAGGTCCTCTATTATATCCTCTCTTACTCTTCCAAAAGAAAAGCATTGATGTAGAATGGAAGTAGTTGTAAAAAAAACGAACAAAAAAGAACATTGTGCACAACCTGTAATTAGTGTGTTTTGATATATAGGAGGAGGGGGACCAAAGGGGAGGTGGTTCAAATTTGCTGGAATACATTTCATTGAGATTAATTCGGATTACTTTGGGGTTTTCCCATACTCTCCCCATAGATGGGAGAGATTTCTGGTGCTATTGGAATACAAGTCTTGTTTTCGACTCTAAAAAGTTTTGAAAAGGGGAAAAATCTTTTGACTCTCCCTCAAGTTATCGTTTGTAACATCACAATGTTACACATTACAATAACCCCATGGGATGTAGAATAGAGGAGTGAGGGAGGGGGTGGAGATTTATTAGAAGTCGAGCATGGAGTCATATCTATGAAATCAAAATCAATAACAACATTAACCTGATAAAGAATTACCCTGAGGGCATTAAAATTCAGGCACAAATAGTCAATTGCACCACAGGCAGAGAAGACCAGGCAGGATATGCAGATTTCCTCCACTATAAAGGCCATTAGTGAGCCAACTGGGTTTTTGACAATCTAGTAGCAAAATTTCATTTCTGCGAATATCTCAGGAAAGCCACGGTATGAAGTATTCAAACCAGGAGAGCAATTTTGACCAGAAGCTTGGAATCCAAACTTCATACCAACCACTGCTTTTAGTTATATTTTAATTCACCCCTTTTTGAGACACCAGTCCAATGTCCTAAACACTATCAAGGTCAGCATTATACGTGTTGCGGAAACCTATACAGAGATGTATGATAGCTGTGTTGTTGACAAAGATGTTCAACAATGAATATCATGCAGCATATACACAAGAGAAAAATATGATTGAACACATGATAAGCACATTCTGTATTGTTTGCATTCTGTAATTATTTTTTGCAGATTATTGTAAATGTAAAATACAGCAGTAACAAATTAATTAATTGTATACACAACTATAGGTTTCAGGATGAAATGCATGATCGTTACCAGCAGTGGTTGTGCCTGAGAACACCCAGCACTGAGCATAGCAGACTGGCTTGCATTTGCGGTTGAACTGCCTCAGGATATTCACACTGCCGTCCCACATCGTTGGTGCGAGACCACCTGTGTAGTCGTCTTCATCCGACCACTTTCCCACCAGAACCCCAGCATCATCATTGGCGTTCACCTACAACCAACACTGCTGACTTACATTTTATTTATTTGGGGTTTTTCACCTTGTTTTTACAAAAGTTGTATAGTTCCCAAGAAATTATAATGTTCTCACAAAATGTGCACATGTTTATTCCATGATAAAAACAATTGCAGTACACAAGCTAAAATATAATGATCCGAGCTCATTCATTGGGATGACAAGGCATTAACGAGTTACCCAAACACCGTGCACTAGTACAGTTATTAAAATGCTCTTGGGGATGTGCAGAAACAGATTTATCATTGATGCAGTATTGTTTATCAGTTGCTCACTACGGCAGCGATGGTGCGGACCACCATGATGGGATTGCCACGTTCACACAGCGCACACTTCCCATGTTCCAGGATGTACAAACAGGCATCCAAAACATCCTTCTCAAACTGTCAGCAGATGGGAGAAGTAGAAAGAGAGGGTAGCCCATTAGTTTACAAGATAAATGTAATGGATTATTTCAAAATAATGTTTTGTAAGTTTTCAAGCAGTTTTTCGGTAAACCGTTCTTATGAACCATAAGTGCAGTATTTCAATCAATTTTTATGACGCTACAGAAGGTATGAAAAACTAAGCCTAAACATATACGTATATGTAAAGCGGGTCTTCCGAGAAGTCCTGAAGAGCAAAAGCAGAAGGGTGGTAAAGAAAGAAGTGCAAGGAAAGACAAAAGTTGGAGGACAGTGTATGTAACTGCACATATTAATACATCAGATATTAGTTGCATATCCAACTATATTATATCCACAATAAATCCACAATAGATGAAATTGAAATCTTTAGTACAGTAAACCAAGGAGCTTGGAAAAAGCGATTGTAGCCACATTCATGTAAAGACCAAAACAAGCATAATGGGCCAAATGACGCCATCCTGTAAATATAGGGTGAGTCAAAAGTCCGGAAACGCAAACATAGGAAAAAAAAAACTTTCCTATGTTTCCAGACTTTTGACATATACAAGTATTGAATTATGATGGGGACCTAGCACTCTATTATGAGGAGTACTAATTTATCAAATATAATTTAGATCTACTCTGGGATTTACAGATAAACGATGACAGTTACGACACAAACTATTTTACTCTCGGAAATATCAATCAAAACAAGATTTTGTGATGTTTCAAAGGTACATATAAATTTATCGAGGGTAAAGTTATTCTAATAAGTACAATGAAATCCTCGCCTGCATGAAGGCTCATGTTGGTCTGCATCAGTGGACAAGTTAACCAACTGAGTTTATTAACTGAAAGCGAATTGGAGTATGCTAACAGACGAGAGAAGCGAATAGCGATTGATGTTTCAAGCATTGGCCTCTTTTGTACTGACAAAGGGCTAATGCTCAAAACTTCCATGTTGGTTAACATACTATCGCCAGCATTCAGTTGACAAAATTATTTATTCCAAGGATTGTGTGTGCACTGTAAAACATGCCTGTCCATAAATCCAGGACCTTGAGATGATATCA
>NC_140967.1:52694090-52756590 GCF_056783735.1 Eptatretus burgeri
ACAATTTGGAGAACAGAGCAGGTTATCATGGAAAAGGGAAATTTTACCATTTATTTTGTAATGCATGAAGCCTCAGAAATCTGGATGAAAAATATCACTCTAGGGAATGAACCATTCATGAGACCAATGTTAATTTCTCTGATCCTTCTTCGCATCCTTGCCAATCAATGTTCGATTCCCCCATTTTTAAATTTTGCAGTTGTTGAAAATTTCTTCCTCAAAATGATTATTTACTAGCAGAGTACCTGCCCTACGGGCGATCTTGTTCCAAGCATGTAACACCTTCTTCTAATGCATACCTTTATTTGGGTGGTGTATGGGCAACTGATAGCTCTGTTTAGACAAAAAAAAAAACATAACCCAGGTTACATGCATGAAGCAAAATCATACCTACTGCTTAGTTGGGACAGGAATCTCTTCTTCTTCTTCTTTCGGCTGCTCCCATTCGGGGTCGCCACAGCGGATCATCCATATGATCCGCATAGTGATTTGACACATGTTTTACGCCGGATGCCCTTCCTGATGCAACCCTGGTCGCCTCTTACGACACAGGGATATGGTACACCTATTTTAACCGGGGTATACACCGGCCCAGTGCACTGGTACTCACTTCGCCGACCTCGGAAGGATGACAGGCTGAGTCAACCCCCTGGTGTATTAATTCAGTGGCCCAACGGGGCTTGAACTCGGGACCTTTTGGATCCCAAGCCGCTGCCCTAACCACTGCACCAACACCAGGCTTTAGTTGGGACAGGGATACTGTACTATAAATAGTGGAGACTTGTAATACCCTCCCCCACCTAAAGGCGGCGCTACACAATACACACTTACATAGAGAATTTGGACCCCCTCCCACCCCTCACTCCCCAAGACCACCGGAGAAGATAAAAACACCCTTAAACATAAATGGGGGTCATGCTGATCCTCTGCGGCAGGTCTGGATGTAATCAGCCCGGAACTGTATGAGGAGTAGCGCGCCAAACAAACACACAAGCCGGTAGGTGACATGGGTGGTCGCTATATACGTAATTGCATACTCGTCAAACAATTTTTGACGGATCAGGCTGAAATTTTTTGACAAAGAGATTGATTATAATGCGCATAAAAGCGCAGAAGCCGATTTTTGATTTTAGAAAAAATATATATATAAATATTTTTCTGATTTTTTTCAAAAATTTCAAAGTCCGGTTGCGAGGCAACGGTGGCGTCCATAGCAACGGTGCTCAAAAGCATACAACTCGATCCTGGTATGAACCTACCAGTCAAGTTTCAACAAAATTGGTTGACTCCTCTGGCCTCCAGAGCTGTCCATTGCATACAAACAGATAGACGGAAAACCTGAGAATAACGATAGTCTTGCGACCACCCAATAAACGCACAAACACTGGTCAGTGAATTATAGTAAGGATTTGTATGCAGCTTGTGACTGCTTGGCTACATCATCTTCTGGGGGCGTGGCTGTGCCGCTGATGCAGTGCCCCTGTCACCAGCACACTGGTACTCATTTTGCCTCTGCGGAAGGATGACAGGCTGAATCAACCTTACCTGGGGTTAATTCAATGGCCCAACCTAGGATCTTAAGCCAACCACCTTAACCATTGAGCCAACACCAGGCCTTCCTGAAAATGTATCAAATTTAACAAAATTAATTTATAGAAAATGTAATTATAAATGTTTATAAACCAGCAGTACAATAGAGAATAGACCTACAAAATAGAGCTAATTTTTAATAGGGGATATTAAGTGTGGTGTCAAAGGTGGGGGGGGGGGGTTGAAGGGGAGTGCAGAGAGATTTGCAACAATGGCCAAAATAATGTGATCTTGAATAAATGAGGGTAAATATCGCTCAGTTTTTCAAGATGATGCAATGCAAGAACACAGTGTTGTGTCCACATCATAGCAGAGACTGCAGACTGTGGATGTTAAAATGTATATAAAAACCCTTGACAATTTCGATGAGAAAAATGACATCCAAATTGTGTAATCTGGATGCCTGGGGGGGGGGGGGATGTACCAATTGTTCATAAAAATGTCAATGTACAGGTTTTCCACAAATACCGCAAGAAGGATAATCCAGGAAGCTGAAGTCAATCAACTAAACTGGCAAGCATCGTCATCTTCACAGCTGTATGAGGGAAATTTAGTAGTTTATTGTTGTACACATTGAGTTTATGCAGATTTATTTATTTCCAGTTTATCACATTAATAATTGCTTGGTTAAAAGCCTAGTATCAATCACTACATTTGAAAGATAAGTCAGCTAGGTTTATCCGATACACTTGACCTACTCACAGTGTGTGATCATCACGGTCAATGCAAAGGCTACTCAATATTGCCGAGGTAGACATCAAATATCTCGCAGATAGCATAATTATGATAATAAAGACAAGGCAAACTGCACTTATATGTCTGGTGCTGGCTTAATGGTTTGGGTGGTGGGCTTGGGATTCTAGTTGGGATCCTAGGATCCTGAGTTCAAATCACACTCAGCTGTTGAATTAATACTAGGTGGGGTTGACTCTGCCTGTCTTCCTTCTGAGGTTGGCAAAATGAGTGCCAGCTTGCTGGTATCCTGTGTCGGAGTGGTGACCTGTCCAGTATTGTGCCCAATAGCCAAGAAGACTGCTTAGGCAGCACTAACGCTCTGCACAGAGTATGGTCCTGATGGATGGATGGAAACTTTACTTGCTTGTTTGGATTTTCAGTATCGGTACCATTGATAATATCAAAATATAGAATTAAAAATATAGTAATATAGTGCACATTAAATCTGTAATAAAAATGTCAGTGTGCATTAGTCGGTCAGTGTGTCTCCTCCACAACTCTAAAACCATGAAACCTAGCGGCACCAAACTTTTCATGCATACCAAGGGAACTCCAAAGAAGCGCATGAATGAAAATTGGGTGTTTGGGTAGATTAAAACACCCATTTTGAAGTTAATTAATGGCCTTATTTAATTATATCCTTCATTAGGAGATCCTCGGCCACATCACCGTCTGGGGTCTTAATTCGCCATTTTTTGGCCTGCTCAACAACGCCTTGACTTGGAACAGACCGCAACGATTTCTTAACAATAAAGTTTTTTTCACTTTCCTCACTCATATCATCGAATGCCTGATCATCATACCTGTGAATTGCTGGATAATTGCAGTGCTTGTAAACGTCCGGAGATGCCAGAGATTGTGGCTTTATTTCATTTTCGTGCCATAACATCTACAATCTTTTAAACTGAGCTGAAATTACAACATTTAAGCACCAGAATTGAACAAATCCGACTGCTAAAAAAAAAAGTGTTCATTTGTCCAATTCAGACAGAGTTTGACATCCTCGGCGTCTCCAGAAGGTGTTGAATATGACAGATTGGCGATCGCTAATCGCTTGGCAAGCCAGCTGTTCCTTATCAACCATTTCATTGGAGTGTTTCCTTGAGTGCTTAAGCCACTTGGAGAGCACTCCACAATATTTGCACTGTCATGGAATACTGTATTTCAATTGATTTGAATAAAGATCAGGAGCCAATCACCTGCATTTGGCCCCACATTGTTATGTGGTGCGTTGGGAGGTGGCTGGCTCTCTAAAAATGTGCAATTTTACTTTACATGACATTTCCCCTTTTTGTAAGATCTTCTTTCATTACATGACCTATCAGTTCAACATAAATAAATACATAAAATTAAACATTTCATTTTTAAAAGTTTCTTCAACTGTTTCATTGGAGTGCTTGGTTGAGCTACTTGGTGGGTGCTCTTCAAGCTTTGATGGCGATATTGCCATTCGATACCAGAGTTAGGAAGGTAAAATAAATTATATGATTACAATGAGTAAAAAATATTTTCAGTTGTTACAAAGCAATAAATTGCCACATCATGGCAGGATAGCTGAGAGGTATGCATGGTCACTCTGAGCTGTCAGGACTGGGTTTGAATCTCGACCCAGCTATAAACTGTTATTCTGATATTTCACAGGCATGGTGATTCATCAATGTGTGTGCAGTCTCTCGGATGGACGTTAAACTGGGCGACACATCTGCCGGAATCCCCCCCTCCTCTCCCCCCCCACCTCTCCTCACCCTCTATCCCCCTCTTCTCTCCCACTTTCTCCCTCTACTCTTCCCCCTCCCCTCTTTCCCCCTCTCTCTCCACTCTCTCCACTCTCTCCCTTCTCTCACCCCTCTCCCCCTCTGACTCTCTGACCCCTATCCCACCTGTCTCTCCCTTCTCTCCCCCCTCTCCCTCCGTCTCTCTCACCCACCTGTCTCTTTCTCTCTTTCTCTCTGTCTCTCCTCTGCATCCATCCCCTCTCCCTCTCTCCCACCCCTCTCCCTTTCTCCCACCCCTCTCCCTTTCTCCCACCCCTCTTTCCCACCCCTCTCCCTTTCTCCCACCCCTCTCCCTTTCTCCCATGCCTCTCCCTTTCTCCCACCCCTCTCCCTTTCTCCCACCCCTCTCCCTTTCTCCCACCCCTCTCCCTTTCTCCCACCCCTCTCCTTCTCTCTCACCCCTCTCCTTCTCCCTCTCCCCAACCACACTCCCTCTCTCTATCTCTGACTCCTCTCCTTCTCTCTCTCTCACCCCTCCCTCCTCTCCCTGCTCTCCCACCCCTCCCCCTCTGTTAAGGGGACTGTTAAGGTCTGACGGTTTAGTTTTGAATTTAAAACTGCCTCCCCAGAGGGTAGCATGTATGAATCAGATTGGGAGTGAGCTGACCGGAGGGGTGCAAAGATCGCTGAATGTGCGAGCATACATACATGCAGGCAGGCCTTTGCCAGGTCACACTGCCTTTTATTTGTATTCACTGTCGAGGTTCATATGAGAGTGAGCACACATAAACACACCACAAGGGGAGCAGTAGACAAGAGGGGTGGGAGAGGGAAGGAAAAAAAACAGTGGGGAACAGAGACATCAGGAGATCTGTGGAAGGGAAAGAGATGGGGCGGGGTACACAGGGTAAACAAGATGGACACCACAGGGACTTTCAGGTCCTTGCATGTCAGGGACTTTCAGGAAGGAAATGTAAATATACATATATATATATATATATATATATATATATATATATATATATATATATATATATATATATATACATAAATATACATTACTAAAACTCTCATCTTGTCTGTATGTATGTATGTTCCCGAAATACAGCCAAAACGGTAAACGACAGCGCAAAATTGTAGTGCCACCTTACCATTCTCATGTGGTGTGCAGTATCAAGTTTCATTCAAATCGGGCAACGAAAAATTATTTTAAAAAACCATTCCCGATTCGTTCTTGTTTTGGTATGACGATCCATAAAGCACAAGGACAAACATTGGAGAATGTGTTGATATACCTCGAGAAACCGGTTGGCCGAACGATGACTCCTGAGGTAAATGCTCAAATTTTCTTCAAGTTAAAGTTTGACCACTAAATAATATTAAATATATATATATATATATATATATATATATATATATATATATTTCCCATCAACCGCTGTCACAACAGGAACCCAACGGGTTCACAGGTCGTCTAGTATATATTAAAGAACCCCCCTTTAAGGGGTTATTGAGTGGTGCACAGACGGTGTAATCAAGGAGCGGAATACAATGGAATTGAGTGGAACGGAGCACGGAACAGAAGAGCCCAGTGCCCGAATGCAGTATCAGACAGAATAGTGTTACATTTACAAACTTCTTTACACATCACTAGCCTATCTTCTCACATTATTTTATTTATTTCTGTGGACGGCTAAAAAGAGAATCAATGCTTACCGTGGTCCACCGAACAACATCTTTTACACTTTCCTCTGTACATATCATTTGCATATCACTGCACCCTCACCGCATCTCCCTCCAACCATGCACGTTAGACACCCTCAGTTTTCCTCTTCCTTCCCACTCCTCAGTGAATGGGCTGCACAGGTCCATCAACTTCACCTGATAATTGAGAAGTCGAAACCACCTCAAACTTTTTCTCATCTTCTTCCTATCCAATGTCCTCAAATATGATTCTGATGGTGCCTTTCATGCTAATGTAAGTTAAGATTGTATAAGATCAGAACGGGTTCGCTCTGCACTGTCCTCTTTTGTAAATATGTGCATTTTATTTTGCTGCACCTCACAAGTCGTTGCTTTCCCCTGCTGTGCGAATATTGCTTTTGTATTAAAACCTTTGATTATATTGTGCCACATACTTTTCCTCACCCTCACTTGTAATAAATTGCTTGTATTATAAAAGGACCCAGATTGTCGTGTCTTTTCCTCCATTGGTCGAGTGTAGTCCGCACGTTAGTGTTAGCTGGGAAGTTTTACCCAACCGATCGGCTCTTGTTAGCTGGTGCATACTTGGCAGCTCCGCTGAGCTGCGCGTGATCAAATAAGTTAATGCAAGTATGCATAGATGGCACGAAGTTCACTTGGTGCACTTAATCCACCAGAAATGGTAACACGCGTAGTAGTGACACCCTGTCAGGATTGGCAGTCCCAATCGGCATTCGTGGTTGCTTAACAACCCGCTAGAGCATGGAATTATCTGCGGGTGGTGGCCTCAGCATCAGGAGTTTCAGAGAAACTCAATTGCTTTCCCTTGGGGTGAGCCAAGAACCCCAGCCTGTAACAGTATCTTATGTAGATGGACTTTACTACAGGTATCTGTAATGATCTCTCCCTCCAAAAATGATATTTAAAAATGATATGCAACTTTATCTTTAAGGGGTTTCAATGAAAAATGATCAGACACACACCTATGTCCAGCACCAGAATGATGGCATCTTTGCTTGGTTCGTATGGCCGGTTGAAGTTGAGCTGCACCTGGAAAGGCTGCCCCCGGCGAACCAATAACTCTTCACTATCATAGTGTGCAGTGTGGTGTGCACACCTGTTGAACTCATCCCTCCTCGAATAGAGCTGCACTGAGCGCACTTTGAGCCGTTCTGTTTGCAAGGAAGGCATGACATTGGCTGGGTTAATATTGTATAAATGCAGTTATAACATTGTACAACTCAACAGTAAGCAACTCAACAAAGCATATTGCCTGCTAAACATCACCTCAAAGGCAAATTTTATACAATAGAAAGCTAAAGCTATGGGTGGAAGTGTGAGTGATGGTAAGGTTGTGGTGTGCATGCAGATAGGGGTGCAGTGGTAGTGACAACGTTGGCGGTGTTTAAAGTAAGGGTGATCTCAGTGGGGTTGCAGTTGGTAGCATCGGTGTTGGGGATGCTGGGGGTGTGGGCAGCAATGGGGGTGTTTTGGGTGTGAGTGGCAATAGTGGTGCTGTGGAGTGCACAAGGGTTGGTGTGTGGATGATGAGTGGTGGTGTGGGTACACACGGTGGTGGGCGTTTGATGGGAATGGAAGGGGAGGCCAGGGAGATAGCTTTTGTCAGGAATGAGGCTATTCATTATTGGGTATGTGGATTATACATTCTGTGGCACATTTGAAAAAAATAGAATACAGTATTGCGTTGTTTCAGAGGTACTACGGTGAGAGAAAGTGATTCACGGCCAGCCAATGGGGCCATAGTCTGAAGACTGGGGAAGGTGGAGGAGGTTTGTAGTGTAGGGGTCTTCCTCATCAGGCATTCTTCATCCACTGGTTGTACCACAATGAACATGTCTCTTCCGCTACAACTACGTATATACCAGGAGTTTTAATAATGAAATGGAAAAACTTGAAGCTAAAGTTGATAGTGAAGCATATAACATATTTGTAGTAAGCAAGACGTGATTTAATGGGGAATTAAACTGGATAAATAGGGATTTAAGGCTACAAAAGATTATGGGTGTGATAGGAAAGGGAAAATGGGAGGGTATGTGGCAATCTGTGTTAAAGACAATATTGTGTCGAGAGTAAGGAATGAAATTAAGGAGGGGGTTAATGTCGACGATTTCACTCTGAGGACTTAAGGATATGGAAAACCTTCAAGACTAAGAATAATGTATTGAGATTAGAGATTGTAAGAATAGCAAGATACTTGTACAATGCATCTATATGGCTCCTGATACGAGGGAGGAGCAGGAGAGAAGAGTACCTTAAAAACTCAGGATGGCCTGTGGAAAGGAAAGGGTATTGATTGTGGGGGATTTTAATTTGCCAGGAATAGATTGGGTCCATGAATGGAGAAAGAGCAGAGCTGAGGAGGATTTTGTCGTTCTAGTCTGGCCAAGATTGCCTTTTGAGTCAGTTTGTGGAGGGGCCCACCAGCATGGTGATCTTTCTTGAGCAATAACCAACATTGTGGAGGACGTGGAGGTCCGAGAACATCTGGGGACAAGTGACGATAACATAGAGTGAGCAACTATATCGTTGGGGTGTGCAGTTTGGGATTGTAGGGTAAGGCTGTTCAATTTCAGAAAGGCAAACTTTGAGGGTATGAAAAGAGAGTTAGGTGCTCTCGATTGGGAAAAGCTAACAAGTGGGCAATCTGCATCAAAAAATGGGCAACCTTCAAGGAGAAAATGTGTAGAGTGCAGAGTTGCTATATTCTAGTGACGTGTCAAGGTAGAGGCAGAAAGAGACCATGTAAGCAGTGTTATTGTGGATAAGTAGAAGAGGATTCCTTGGCAAGGGAAAAGAGAATATGAAAAAGTAAGCCAAAACTATTTAACATTCTTCAAACAATATTCTTAAATATTCTTCCTTCGAATATTAAATGTAAAAAATATGAAACAGCAAGGAATTATTTAAGTATATAAAGGGTAAAGAACAGGTTGAGATCAGATTGGGCCCCTTGAGAAACAGCACAGCGGGAGAATTGATGGATGATGAAGGTGAGATGGCCGACTTATTAAATAAAAAAAAATTGGATTCTACATTTACACAAAAACAGTCACAGGAAATTCCAATAGCTGAGAGCACCTATCTCAGAGGTGAGCCATATCTTTTCGAGCAGATCCAAGTAGAATTGGAGGAAGTAAAGTAATAGAGAGAACAATTAAAGGATGATAAAGCACTGGGACCAGATAACGTGCATCCAATAGTATTGAGGGAAATGGGAAAGCAGATACTGTGATGTATGTTGATATCTTCAACAGCTCAATGGGGATGGGACAGGTTGCAGAGGATTGAAGAGTAGCAAATTTAACACTCATTTAAGGGATTCAGAGAAGAATTGGGGAAATGTAGACCTGTTACTTTGACTTCAGTTGTGGGGAAGGTGTTGACGATGATTAAGGAATGGATGTGGAACCATTTAAATACTTTCAAACTAATTAAAGACAGTCAGGGCAGATGTACGAAAGAAAGGTCATGTTTAACAAATGCATTGGAGTTCTATGAGGTAGGCTTGATTTGGTGGATGAGGGAAGTGCATTGGATGTAGTTTATCTCGACTCTCAAAAAGCTTTTGTCAAGGTACGACAAAGAAGTCTGTTGGTTAATGTGAAGGCTTGTGGATTTGCTGGTAGACTAGCCAACTGGATTGGAAACTAGCTTAGGGGTAGGAATGAAAGAGTGGCTGTGAAGGGGGAGGATATCCGGCTGGGAGGATGTTAGTAGTGATGTACCTCAAAGATGAGTTATGGGACGGTTATTATTCAAAATTTACTTCAATGATTTGGATATTGGGTTTAGAGTAGGCTTTCCAAATTAGCAGCTAACACTGAACCTGGAGGTAAGGTAAACATCAAAGAGGGGAGTGATCAGATTCAGGAAACTCTGGATACTTTAATGGATTGTGCAAAAGACTGGCGGATCCAGTTTAGCATAAGGAAATGTAAAGTGCTCGAGTTGTGTTAGAATAATGAAAATAGTGATTACAAAATGCAAGGGGAAATCTTGAAGTGTGTGACACAGGAGAAGGATCTGGGGACTGAGGGTGGTAATCGATACGGTGGGTAAGCAGACAACACAGGACCAGGCAGCAAAAGTTAAAGTAAAGAGGTTTTTAGGTTGTATTTGTAGGGGGATCATTTATAAATCAAAAGTAGTGGGGTGAATTACTCTGTTCAGGAATTTGGTGAGACCACATCTGGAATATTGTGGTGAGTTTTGACCACATTTGAGAAAGGACATAGCTGCCATAGAGAGGGTACGGCATAGAGCAAATTTATTAATTCCCGGCCTAGCTCGACTGAGCTATGAAGCGTGGCTGAAGGAGACAGGACTTTTTACTTTAGAAAGGAGGGGATTACGAGGGTATCTGATGGAGATGTTCAATATAAGAAAGGGTATAAACTAAATAAGTGCAGAAGAGTTTCTCAGCAAAATGAACACCGACAGGACCAGGCGTCACGGTTTCAGAGTGAAGAAGAGGATAGTTAGGATGGTCGTAAGACAGGGGTCCTTCAATCAGAGAGACGGTAAATGCATGGAATAGAATAGATAAATGCATGGAATGATAGCAGAAGCAGTGAATAGTTTTAAAATAGAGTAAGGAATTTTGTAGTAGTGGGGAAAGGGGTGTATTTTGATATTGGCAGGGTTGCGCAGGCTTGACAGGCCTAATGGCCGCCTCCAGCATTGAAGTTCCTTCAAATTCCTCGAAAGTTCACTCAACATTAAAGGTGTCTTCATTATATTTACATACACTGATGGGATGAAGAAAAGTTTGTGGTTGGTGGTGGGGGGGGCAGAGGGGAGGGGGGAGGAGGATGTGGTCAGAGTGGTGTCAGCTGAAAAAAAAGAAAATTGAAAAAAAAACAGAGGTAGGGAAGTAGAGGACAACAGAACAAACAAAAAAAGGTCATTGAGTCGGGGATGAAACAGTGGGAGCTGAAAGAAAGCTTCAAAAGAGGAGAGGAATGCACAGGACATGGAGGTTATGGAGAATGATGAGCACATACAAATGCAGACAGCAACATATATTTACTTCATAATGTCTTCTCTGAATTCACCAAACAGCCCAAAATACTTGGTTCTGTAAATTTAAATTCCAGAACATTTATATTTATTCATATACAGCCTGTGGCTGCTTGGCAACATAATATTTCAGGGAAAGTGGCTGTGCCGCTGAAACAATGCCCCCGTTACCAGCAAGCCGGGACTCATTTTGCCAACATCGGAAGGACGACAGGCTGAGTCAACCCACCTCGTGTTAATTAAACGATAAAAAACAGGGGCTCAAACTCAAGAACGGAGAATTTTAAGCCAACCACCATAACCGGTAAGCCAACACGAGGCTAAATTCCACAATGTAATTCAATGACATGCAGATTATCCCAAAATGGAGTAGACCTTGGGAATGGGTCCCACTCCCTTATTGTTTGATATCCAGTGCTGGAGAGGATCACAGAGTCGGTATATGTTCACATATCGTGTCTGCAGTCATCTTTTGGTAAACAACACGATTTGCATCACGTAATCGCATTGGCTCTGATCGAAAGCCCATTACTTCAAAATTGAAGAATCCCACTAATAGCTCGACCATTATCCATCACCAGTGGGAAACGAACACAACCTCAGAGCAAATATGTCATTTTAATTGGTGAAAGACCCACCATAAGATTAATTTGGAAACACCACCAGAACAGACACGACCATTTGCCAAAAATCAGCAGAAAGTTGAATTTCTTTCCAAAACAACATGCCAGAAAGTATATATTTGTCAAAATTTTTTATTTTCTGAAACAAGAGTTTTGGCAACGAGTTAAAGGATGTTGAAGGAAACAGCACATAGTCCAATCTGATGGTTCTATACGAAAAACAGCTCGTTCCAATGATTGCCATAACCATTTATAGGTTCCTTGGGTGTCACAAATTTTCCTCCCAAAGACAGCATTGTTATGTTAGACTATATTTAGGTCGATAAACACAAAGACGAACAACTGGGAACTTACAAAAATCAAGGAATAAAGGATTCAAGCTCACTTTTGCCAAACATGTCCAAAGAAAAAGGCGATCCGAGTAACCCCTGCTCTTTTTCCTGCTCAATGCAGAGCGAGCAGGACAGCCGGCTGGAATGGACCCGGATCAGCCAAACGGTGACGTTAAGACATGAAAGCAGAGGGGGAAAATACAATAGCCACGCCCCGTTCATAGCACTAGCCACGCCCCATTCATAGCACTAGCCACGCCCCATTCATAACACTAGCCACGCCCCGTTCATAGCACTGTCGATTTTGGCTTTCCTGGAGTCGTTAAGGTGACACCGACATTTTAAAATAAAGCTTGGTGTAAATTATTTCAACTTTTACGGTTTCCATTAGTTTGTGTGCAAAATTTTTTCTCGACAAAAGCCAGGATATGTGTAGACTGAAGTATTAATCGCTGTTCTTTTAAATAATGCTCTGCAATTATTTAAAATAAGTTTAACTGCTATACTTATAGTGAGTGCATTGCCAAAAAGAAAAAGAAAACATTCCGTGAAGCTTGAGCTGAAGGAATTACAGGCATGAGGACAGAGACAGAAAACAGTTACAGGACCTCATACATCATATAAAGACTACATACACAGATATATATATATATATATATATATATATATATATATATATATATATATATATATATATATATATATATATATATATATATATATATATATATATATATTCATCGATATGTATACATTGATAGATATAAACATTGATAGATATAAACATTTATAGATATAAACATTTATTTTATATATATATATATATATATATATATATATATATATATATATATATATATATATATATATATATATATATATATATATATATATATATATATGTATAAATATATGTATATATATATATATATATATATATATATATATATATATATATATATATATATATATATATATATATATATATATATATATATAAATATATATATATATATATATATATATATATAAACATATATCGATATCTAAATGTGTGTATACATATGTATATATTAATAGATATGTATATATTGATAGATATATACATTAATATATACGAGTAGGGCCCGTAGGAGCGGGCCCGTAGGTGTGTGCCTGTAGGTGAGTGCCAGTATGTGTAGCCCTCTCTCATATACAGCCTATATATCTATATAGACTGTATATCTATATAATCTCTCTCTCTCTCTCTCTCTCTCTCTCTCTCTCTCTCTCTCTCTCTCTCTCTCTCTCTCTCTCTCTCTCTCTCTCTCTCTCTCTCTGTGTCTCTGTGTCTCCGTGTCTCTGTGTCTCTGTGTCTCTGTGTCTCTGTGTCTCTGTGTCTCTGTGTCTCTGTGTCTCTGTGTCTCTGTGTCTCTGTGTCTCTGTGTCTCTGTGTCTCTGTCTCTCTCTCTCTCCCCCCCCCCTCTCTCATATACAGCCAATATATCTATATAGGCTGTATATCTATAGAGGCTATATATCTATATAACCTATATATCTCTCACTCTCCCCCTCTCTCTTGCCCCCTCTCTCCCCCCTAGTCTCGCCCTTCCTCTCTCCCCCCTCCTCTCTCGCCCCCACTCTCATCCCCCTCTCCCGTCCTCCTCTCTTGCCCCCTCCTCTCTCCCCCTCTCTTGCATTGTGACACTCCCTCTCTCTCACCGCCCTCTCTCCCTCCCCTCTCTCGCCCCCCTCTTGCCCCCCTCCCTCGCCCCTCTCTCCCCCCTCCTCTCTCGCCCCTCTCTCCGTAAATGTATTCACAAATGTCGACCAAGCACAACAATTAATTCAAACCTTTGGAAAAAACAGCTTTCAAACCCTTGGGAAACAGCTGTTTCCCTTGGGAGAATTCAAACCTTTGGATTAATTAATAATTTGAACAATTAATTCGAACCTTGGGAAAAAACAGCTTTCAAACCTTGGGAAACACTTGGGAAACAGCTGAAACAGATAAAGAACGATATCACACCTTGAAAAGGTACATACTCAAGTCCCCAGCATCGATTGTGACGTCATACCAAACGAAGAAGAAGAAGAATTGTGACGTCAATCACGCAAAAAAAATAAAATAAATAATTGTGACGCCATTCGTGATGTCATAGCACCGTGTCCTGTCATTGGTGGGCAGATAAATGGCCGTAACTTGGGAACCGCTCGTCCGATTGATATCAAACCTTGAAAAGGCACATCCGCGGGGCCCCGCCAATATTCCTGGCAAGTTTCAATCAGATCGGACCGTCAATCGTGCAAAAAAAAAAAAATAATAATAATAATAATAAATGAATTAATGAATAAACATTAACTGTGACGTCATTGGTGACGTCATAGCACCGTGTCTTGTCAATGGTCGACAGATAAATGGCCGTAACTTGGGAACCGCTCGTCCGATTGATATCAAACCTCGAAAAGGCACATCCATGGGGCCCCGGCAATATTCCTGGCAAGTTTCAATCCGATCGGACCGGAGGTCGTCAAGAAACTGCGGTCACAGACAGACAGACACACATACACACACACACACACACACAGCTGGAATTATACATATATATATATATATATATATATATATATATATATATATATATATATATATATATATATATATATATATATATAGTTGCAGATTCGCGCCCGCCGGCGTGCGAACGGCCACGTAACTCGAATCGCGGCACGTCGGCCACTGGACGGACAATCCCGTCGTGACCCTCTCGGACTAACGCCGGGAACTAGTCACGGGTGGACCTTTCGGCCTCACCACGATCGTGCCAATCGGCCCCCCGCGTGGGATAGGGTTGCTCGCCAAATTCGACCTACCTAAGTACCCACACGGAGGGTAGACCGGGCGATCGCACCTCGCCGCAGGTCGACTTCGGACACGGGCCACTTTAAGCGACCCGTTCCGTACTATCGGGATAACCGAGCGGTGTTATCGTCGGCCTCGACGGTTCGATTAATTATCGGGCGTTTTAGCCCACGACCAACCCTTTACGTGAAGTAAGATGGAGATTCAATAGAGGAAAAGACGAAGCGAAGCGGGAAAACAGTTCAACATAAAGCACATTTATTTCACGATGAACGGAAAGCACACATATACAATTACACCAAAAGCAAATGTAAAAGAAGAAGAAACACAATATTACATAAAAAGCAAATATAAAAGAGAAACAAAATGCAGATCTATTACCGACTACGCGAGCACACGGCAACACTTATGCAGTTTTACTTCACAGACGGCGCCGACAACACATATACCCAAAGCAAAAGAAAAGGACCACCCTCAAGGATGAGGCGGGCCTGGGGCCGAGACCGCGTCGGGCCTACCCGTCTGGTGATGAGCCGCGAAACGGCGCTGGCGCCCCGACTCCGCGGGCCTCGCTGGGACTGCCTGGTATGGGGTGGGGACGGGGCCCCCTTCTCACACTATCTCAGTGCGGGGGGAAACAGGAGGGGGTTGTTGATGCTCGGGGGAAAGGAGGATATCTCCCTGTCTCGGGTCCCGCGACGAGCGTCTCCACCACGACCTCGGTCGCGCCGCCGGCCTCTCCCTCCGCAGCTCCCCGACTCCGACACGAGCACCCCCTCGACCGCCTTCGCCGCCGCCACCTCTCCACAGCTCCGTCCTCTTCACTCTGACTACTACCACTTCTTCCCAGCTCCACCGACAACTCCCAACTGCGAACTGCCTTGACTGACGAACGCAGCCGTTTATATCCCCCGTGGCCTCGCTCCTTCACCTTTGACCCTTTACCTCCAACCCTTCCCCTCTAACTGGCTCCCCATTGGACCGAGGAAAAGTGGGCGTGAATGCTTTTTGATCCATGAATTTGCATATAGCGACCACACTCCAACGTACCTGGAGGCGGGGCCAAATCGCCCCACGCTCACCGATAGGACGGAACAGAAGTGGGCGTGAGTCGTTTTTGATCCGTTTTCTCCGGAAAGGCTGTGCCTCTGTACCCGCTGCTCGGTGCGCGCCCTGCACGAGTCCAGTATCGGTGCCCACAAGTGGCGTGGGAATAGTGGTGATGCGATGGTTGCGAGGGCGAGTTGTGACGGTAAAGGTTGTGGCTGTTGTTGTGAAGCGGCGTTGTGGTTGGTGGTTGTTGTGTGATGGCTGTTGAGACGTGGTTGGTGGTGGTAGTAATGGCAGCTGGTCCAAAATAAAGATAGTAAAAGAAAAACGGCTATCTAAAAGGGTCGCAGCCCGCATTAATGACATTTATTCCCTCTAAACAACGGGTTTGGGCCTAACTACACATATACTTACAGAGATATCTCACCTAAGGGACCTGAATGGTGGTTTGCGAATTTCGTCAACCACAACAATATATATATATATATATATATATATATATATATATATATATATATATATATATATATATATATATATATATATATATATATATCGATATCTAAATGTGTGTATATATATAAGTATATATTAATAGATATGTATATATTGATAGATATATACATTTATACAAATATATATTGTTGCGAATTCGCGCCCGCCGGCGTGCGGACGGCCACGTAACTCGAATCGCGGCACGTCGCCCACCGAACGGACAATTCTGTTGTGACCCTCTCGGAACAACGCTGGGAGCTAGTCATGGGTGGGGGTTTAACCTCACCACGATCGTGACAATTGCCCACCCGTGCAGGATAGGGTTGCTCGCCAAATTCGATCTACCTGAGTACCTGCGCGAATGGTCGACCAGGCGACCGCACCACGCCACAGGCCGACTCCAGACACGAAACGCTGAAGCGGTCCGTTCCCTGCTACAGTGATAACCGAGTGGTGTTATCGTCGGCCTCGACGGTTCCGATTAATTACCGGGATGTTGCATCCACTACGAACCCCTTACGCAATAGAGAAAAGGCAAAGCGAAACGGGCACAGTTCAACAAGCAAGCATTTTATTTCCCGGCACACAGAAAGCACGTATCTACAGCCAGACAGAATCAAAATGCACATAAAGCAAATGTAAGAGTTAAAACCGACTACGCGCGCACACGGCAACACTTATACAGTTTTACATCACAGACGGCGCCAACACACATTTACACAAAAGCAAAGGAAATAAGCCACCCTCACAGACAAGGAGGAAGACAGGCCCGTAGGCCAAATGTGCGCGTGACCTGGAGGAGCGGCCAGGTCCGCGAGACCGGGGAGGTCTTACCCGCGTCCTCGTGACGCGTTGGCGGGCAAGCTGCAAATGTGGCCGCGCCGCTGTGCCCCGACTCCGTGCCCCTTGGCGGTTTTCGTTGGCACCACGTTTGGGGTGGGGTGGGAACGGGGCCCCCTTTTGCACTATCTCAGCACGGGGGAAAGGGGGGGATTGTTGATGCCCAGGGGGAGGGGAGTGGCTGGCTGGCTTGGGTCCCGCGACGAGATGAGCGATCCCCCACACCGCAACCTCTTCGCCGACCGCCGTCCTTCTTGCCTCGGACCCGAGCTCCCTTGCTTGCAGTTCCACTGCGCGCACTCAACTCCGCCAACGCAATGCTCCTTGTCCCCAAGAGCAACCTCTCGACGACACTCTCCAAGCAACTCCAAAACCCAACTCGCTCCAATTCGCCTTGCGCTCGCCTTTTTATACGCGGTAGGAGCAACCAATATGCAAATTTTAGGATCAGAACACGATTGGAGGCAGGGCAACGCCGCCCCCCCCCCCAATCAGCCATTGGTCGGGCAAAAATGGGTGTGAACCTCTCCTGATCCTACAATTTGCATATACGGACTTCACATACACACGCTTGGAGGCGGGGCCAAGCCGACCCACGCTCGCCAATTGGACGGAGGAGAAGTGGGCGTGAAGTGTTTCTGATCCGAATTTTCCGCTCGGAAAGGCCGCCATTCGCGCTCGCGGCTCGGTGCGTTCGGCACCAATTGCCGAACGGGCCTGAGACAGCCCGACTTTCAGTGTTCCCAGGTGGTGCGGGAATGACTGTAGAAGCGATGATGTAGAATGAATTCGTGAAGGTAAAGGCGAAGGTGGTGGAGGGTCTTCCGTGGTGAGGGTTCGCATTGTGGTTGTTGTCTGTGGGTTGGAGCGTGGTTGTAATTGGTGACGATGGCTCGCGTGGTGGTTAAGGTAGTTGTTGTGTGATGGCAGTTGAGACGTGGTTGGTTCAAAATAACGACAGAAAAGAAAAAATGGCTAACTCAAAGCGTCACAGCCCAGATGAAACACATAAATTCCATCTATACAACGGGTTTGGGCTAACTACACATGTACCTATCGAGATATCTCACCTGCGGGCCCTTTCTGGTGTAAGGCGAATTTCCACAGCCGTAACACTATATATATATATATATATATATATATATATATATATATATACATATATATATATACATACATATACATATATACATATATACATATATATATATATATATATATATATATATATATATATATATATATATATATTTATCTACTTCTTCTTCTTCTTTCGGCTGTTCCCGTTAGGGGTCGCCACAGCGGATCATCCATATGATCCGCATAGTGATTTGGCACATGTTTTACGCCGGATGCCCGTCCTGACACAACCCTGGTCGCCTCTTACGACACAGGGATATGGTACACCTATTTTAACCGGGGTATACACCGGCCCTGTACACTGGTACTCATTTCACCGACCTCGGAAGGATGACAGGCTGAGTCAACCCCCTGGTGTATTAATTCAGTGGCCCAACGGGGCTTGAACTCAGGACCTTTTGGATCCCAAGCCGCTGCCCTAACCACTGCGCCAACACACCAGGGTATATATATATATATATATATATATATATATATATATATATATATATATATATATATATATATATATATATATATATATATATATATATATATATATATATATATATATATATATGT
This sequence comes from Eptatretus burgeri, assembly GCF_056783735.1. Classification (NCBI taxonomy): domain Eukaryota; kingdom Metazoa; phylum Chordata; class Myxini; order Myxiniformes; family Myxinidae; genus Eptatretus; species Eptatretus burgeri. The sequence continues at coordinate 52,712,758 of NC_140967.1, forward strand.
TACGAATTCTGGCCCGCCCGGCGTGCGATCAGCCGCGTAACTCGAATCGCGACCGCGTCATCTAACGGAACGGACAATTCAGTCGTGGTCGCCCGAGGGTCGCCCGTGCCCAGTACACTGCCCCCGTGGCATATGGCGCCCTGGGCCCCCGCATCATGCAGGCACACCCGTGCCCACTACACTATCCTGGCCCCCCATGGACCATTGGCCTACCGCGGCCGACTAGCCCGGTGCCCGGGGTACCCACTCAGCGATACTCACTGTTCGTAGCCATGCTCGCAGCCCATCAACAGGGCTCCTGCACCCCTCCAAGCAGGTATCGAGCCTCCTTTCCCACCAACAACAAAACGACCTCCATTTTTGTCAATTTGACTAAGCCCCTAACTCGCATTACTCTGACCCCGGGGGCCCTTGGGCGGGAGCCACTCCTCCCCCCAATCACTCATCGCACCATGCATTCCACCTTCACTCCATACACACAGGCTCGCTGGCCTCACTCACTCAACATGTTTCCTTTTCGCTCTTCAACTCACACCGCTGAATTCTGCCATCCTGCTCACTACATCCCCTAACTACCGCGTGCTCCCACGTCGTCCCTTACACTACAGCACGTTCCTTTAACAATACGTAGCTAAGCTACGTCCCCACTACACACTCACAGTCTGTCACTGTCTCCGAAATGTCATTTCCCATCCTAAATCTGAACTGAATCCCTCTACCTAATCCATTCCACGGGCCCCATGAGGACTTACCCCTGCCCCATGAAGCCGGTCTAGCTAAGCTAACCCTTCCCCCTAACTAGTGTCCTGTGCCCTGGACAAGGGGATCTTCCACCCCTTGCCCAGGGAATCCTGTTCACCCGAAGCGAGGCTTGCTTTTTTTTTTAAATGCGCACGCACTCGCGCGGCAACTCGCAACCTGTGCACTAGCGCGGAAATTCACAGCCGCGCACCTTTGGCGTGACGTCATGGCAGCTGTTTGCGTACCTCGTCCCTCTTGGACGGTACCATCGGCAGGGGTTCAATCCCTCCTGCCGGATTCCAACCATACGTGCAGCCATGACGTCACCCTGCGCATCAAAAAAACAAGCCTTGCGTTTCGAGCGGTTCCCCACACGAACACATGTGCTCTGCCCATCGGAGCTTTACACACGCTCGCGTGGAGAACCCATCCGGTCCAAATCCGTTGTCCAGCCTAGCTTTTGTCCGTCGCGGGATCGGCAACATTCACCCCGGGCGTTTCCAGACCGGGTTTCACTCCTGCAAGCGCGCACGTGGCGGTCCCGTGCGAAGCACGACCCGAACCTCGCGCTCGCCGCTGGGTAAACCAAGCACGGTCCCATTACAGCTACGGCCGCTACCCGGCTTTTGTCCATCTGTCGCCGTCTCCCTCCACATTCCACCCACGCGCACCTGCGTGTTACGATGCTGACACACCATGTCATCACACCCCGACATGCGGCTGCGTGCTCCCTCATGCCCACCGTCATCTTCCTCACACACAGCGACCTCACACACGCCGTCCCTCTCACACTCGGGGTTTCTGTCAAGCACACCCCTTCACTCACGCACGGCGTGCTGGGAAGCAGGCACTTCGGCACACTTGCCACCACACCACTCACACGTGGGGTTTCTTCCACACACAGGGTCTCACTCATACCCGGGGTCTCATCCATACACGTGGTCTCATCCACACAAAGCTTTTCACTCACGCTTGTGGTTCCTCTCACACAACGCCTTTCACCCGCGCTATGAGTGCATTGCAGCACACATTTCGCCATACTCGTAAACACACACCTCGACACCACACACACCGGGACAATCACGCTGGGGATTTGCGTCACCTCTCGGGCTCCCGGGGCCTCCATACCCCCCAAGCTGCACGTGCACCTGTCTGCAGCACTTGCTCCCTCCACCTTGCTTGGCACCACCGAACTCACCTGGTCGCGATCAGCTTCAAGGGAGAATAGTCTCACTCCGTTCCCGAAGGAAGCTATCCAGCTGCTTGCAGCGGGTCACCAAACAGTCCGCCAGCTCACCCCCATTAAGCCTCGCTACCTCTGTGTGTGTGCTCGTCCTTAACCCCGTCTTTATCGTGCAGTCTCTCCTCTATTTTTCTATCTCCCGCATCTCTGGCAATACTTCTCTCTTCTCTAGTTTTATTTCTGTCTCCTTTATTAGTTTTGGTCCTAGTTGTTCTTTCATCCAACAAGTGGTGTCAATCAAGTCCTGCACCACTAACATTACTCCTTGTGGTGATGTCACACATCCCACATTATTGCGCTGTTCCATTTCCTCGCTCCTTTTGAGTCGTTCATCCTCTCGGAGCTTTTTGAGTTGTTCGTTCTCTTTCCGGAGTTTTTCGATATCCGTGGACTCAATTTTTGCTCTCCCCTCGAGCTGGTTAATTTCAAACTCGTATAGTTTTTGTTTTCTCTCCCACTGTTCCTCATGCTTTTCAGTCTCCAATCTCATCGTTTCTTTCATTTGGATTAGTTCTTTTTCCTGTTTCGTTCGTTGTTCTTTCATTATCCCTGCGTACTTCAACCTTGCTTTCTTTTTTAATTGTTCTTGTCTTTCTTTTTAAAATTTCTTTCACCCCCTCTCCCTCATTCTCCAATCTCATGGTTTCCTTTAATTGGTTAACCTCAAATTCATGTTCTTTTTGTTTTCTATTCCACTGTTCCTCTCGTTCTTCCCTCTCCAATCTCGTTGTCTCCTTCAATTGACTGATTTATTTCTCCTGTCTCATTCCTTGTTCTTCGTGTTTTCTATTCCACTGTCTTTCTTGTTCCTCATTCTGCAATCTCGTTATTTCCTTCAATTCACTGATTTCTTTCTCCTGTCTCATTCTTTGTTCTTTGTGTTTTCTATTCCACTGTCTTTCTTGTTCCTCATTCTGCAATCTCGTTTTTTCCTTCAGTTGGCTGATTTCCTTCTCCTGTCTCACTCAGTTCTTCTTTCATTACTATTTCTTTCATCTCATTCTTAATCTGGCCTTGGCTTCCAGCTGTTCGATCTGCACAGTGTGGTTCCTTAACGTTTCATTCTCTGTTCTCGTTCTTTCCTCTCTTAACATCCTCAGTTCTTTTTGTAGTTCCCTCTCTTTGTTTTGGTGTTCACGTAACTCAAGTTTTTTTTTCCATTTTTCCTCTCTCTGTCTCTCTTCCTCCTCACTCATTTCATCCCTTTTATTGCTCATCTCCGCATAATCCAACCTTGCTTCTTCTTTCAATTGTTTCTGATTTTCCTGTTCTCTTTTTACCTTCTCTTCTAGGCTTTTTCTGTCCCGATTGCCTCTTCCTACCTCCTTCTTCAGTTGTTCCAATTCCCCATCTTTTTCACTTTTTTTCTTTTCTCAGCTTTTTTCCATTCTTTCTCTCCTCTTTTTATCGTCTCTTCTCGGATTTCTAATATATTTTTGCCTGCTTCTACGTCTCCCTTCAGTTTTTTTAATTTCAAATCGTGTTCGCATTTTTGCTTTTCTGGCTTTGTTTGCCTTTGTTCTTCCTCCCTCCTTTCTTCCTGTACATCAGCCCATCGTTGTGACTCCGTTCGCACGTAATCCTCATGAACCCTGTCTATGTGCCGCCGTGCCTCGTCCAATTCAGAGGAAAACAAATGCAATTCCCCGATACAGTTGTCACCATTCCTGCACCGCTGCAAGTATTTCGACACTTGTCTCCAAAGCCCGTCAATGCATGCTCCAGCATCCTGCCACGCCTGCCATGGCGCCTGCAGCGACCACATGATCTGAAGTGATAACCGAAAGCACTCGCCTCATGTCGTGCCGTTTGTTGTGCTAATAATAGCAGCTCGCTCCGTGTTGCGCTGATATGCGATTGCGCCGCCATTGTGCGACTTCGAGTTTGTTTGTCGGCAAAGTTCGTGCTCAGTGTATGAGGGTGAGCTCCCCCCGAAAGAACCATCCCGGGCCATGGACTCTACATTAAAAGACATACCGATGCCACCCGGCACCCGTTCGCCTTGAAAAGCCATCTTATTTCGTGGAAAGAATTAATTTAGCTCACTCGTAATTTTGAGGGAACGGGGGCTTGCTTCGCACACCCGTGGTTCGACTCCCGTAAATTTAGTTGAAGACCAAGGTGGATTTGAATCCCACACTCCTGTACACCAGTGTTACGAATCCTGGTCCGCCCGGCGTGTGATTGGCCACGTAACTCGAATCGCGACCGCGTCGTCCACCGGAACGGACAATTCTGTCGTGACCCTCCCGGAACAACGCCGGGATCGAGTCACGGGTGGGTCTTTCGACCTCACCACGATCGTGCCAATTGCCCACCCGTGCAGGATAGGGTTGCTCGCCAAATTCGACCGGGCGATCGTACCTCGCCGCAGGTCGGCCGAGGACACGAACCGCTTAAGCGGTCCGTTCCGTGCTACAGTGATAACCGAACGGTGTTATCGCCGACCTCGACGGATCAGATTCTCTTCTTTACCCGGGTGTTCAAAACCCACTACTAATTTATTCCACGATTCAAGATGGCACTTTCAATGGGGAAAGAGACGACGAACGGGATACATTTCACACAAGGACATTTATTTTACACGTACACATATACAGTCAATGCAATATACAGGCGACAAGCAAACAGAAAGCAATACAACCGACTACAATGAGAATGTACATGTACTTAACAGTTTTACTTAACAGGGACACGGCGCCACATCATTCACACAAAACAACAGGAAAACCCTCCCCATAGGCAGGGAGGTAGACGGGGTTCGTAAACCTTTATGGTCGTGGGCCGTGGATGACCGAAAAGGCCCGCGAGACCGTGCTGGTTACCTGCCCCCTCGAGGGGCGACGGTCAGCAAGCCATCTCCGGCACTCTCTCGTGCGCGCCTCAACCCGGGACCACTGCTCGCAACCCTCACGACTTGGCGCCCAGAGGGAGAGACGAGCCTTCGACGAATCCAAACACGACGATCCAGAGCCCGAAGAGTCCAAACACGACAATCCAGAGCCCGACGAATCCAAACACGACGATCCAGAGCCCGAAGAGTCCAAACACGACGATCCAGGGCCCGAAGAAACCAATCACGACGATCCAGGGCGAAGAAGAGGAGAGCTCAAACCGACGATCCAGAGCGAAGAAGAGGAGCGCTCAAACACGACGTCCACCAAGAGAGAGGAAGAATCCAACACGATGATCCAGGCATGAGAGAGAGAGAGGAAGAATCCAACACGATGATCCAGGCAGGAGACAGAGGAAGAATCCAACACGATGATCCAGGCAGGAGAGAGAGGAAGAATCCAACACGATGATCCAGGCAGGAGAGAGAGGAAGAATCCAACACGATGATCCAGGCAGGAGAGAGGCCGAACCCACGCACGGTCCAGGGACTGCGCCCCTTCGCTTCACCCCCTTTTTGGCTCCGCCTCTGCTGTCGCCCTTTCGAGAAGCTCCTCGAAAAGGGGCGTTTCCTCCTCACGGCCGCCTCACACCCCGTATCCACCAATCGCCAGCGAGCTCTTGCAGCCTCTCCCGTCAGCCCCGGCGCCGCAAAAAAAGGCGGGAAAACTCACGCGCCATTGTAGGCCTTTCACGGGGCCTTCGTTTGAAGTCTTCGGACGGTTCAAAATAAGGATAGAACAGAAAAACTGCTATCTCACAGAGTCGCAGCCTGGTGAATCACACAAATTCCCTTTAAACAACGGTGGGGAACTATCTGCACATAAACTTAGCGTCATAACTGATCTCAGGACCCTTTATGGTGTATTGCGAATTTCCACAGCCGTAACAATATATATATATATATATATATATATATATATATATATATATATATATATATATATATATATATATATATATATACATATACATTCTGTATATATATTGTTGTGGTTGACGAAATTCGCAAACCACCATTCAGGTCCCTTAGGTGAGATATCTCTGTAAGTATATGTGTAGTTAGGCCCAAACCCGTTGTTTAGAGGGAATAAATGTCATTCATTCGGGCTGCTACCCCTCTAGATAGCCGTTTTTCTTTTACTATCTTTATTTTGGACCAGCCGCCATTACTACCACCACAACCACCACCAACCACGTCTCAACAGCCATCACACAACAACCACCAACCGCAACGCCGCTTCACAACAACAGCCACGACCCTTGCCGTCACATCTCGCTCTCGCAACCATCGCATCACCGCCATCCCCGCGCCGCTTGTGGGCGCCGATCCTGGACTCGTGCAGGGCGCGCACCGAGCAGCGGGTGCAAAAACACCAGCCTTTCCGAAGAAATCGGATCAAAAACGATTCACGCCCAATTCTGTTCCGTCCTATCGGCGAGCGTGGGGCGATTTGGCCCCGCCTCCAGGTGCGTCGGAGTATAATCGCTATATGCAGATTCGTGGATCAAAAAGCATTCACGCCCACTTTTCCTCTGTCCAATGGGGAGCCAGCCAGAGGTGAAGGGTCGGAGGTAAAGGGTCGAAGGTGAAGGAGCGAAGCCCCGGGGGCTATAAAGGGCCGCGTTCGCTCGCCGAGCAGTTGAGTTGGAAGGAGTCAGTCAAGTTGAGTTGGGAAGAGTCGGAGAGGAGTTGGAAAGAGTCAGTCAAGGAGAGTGGAGAAGAGAAGAGTCGGAGAAAGCAGTTGGACGGAGCTGTGGAGAGTGGGAGAGTTGGAGAGGTGGCGGCGGCGAAGGCAGTCGAGAGGGCGCTCGTGTCAGAGTCGGGGAGCTGCGAAGAGGGGAGGCCGATAACGCGACCGAGGTCGCGGTGGAGACGCTCGTTGCGGGGGTCGTGGTGGAGACCCTCGTCGCGGGACCCGAGGCAGCGAGATATCCTCATCCCCCCCCCCCGAGCATCAACAACCCCCTCCTGTTTCCCCCCGCGCTGAGATAGTGTGAGAAGGGGGCCCCGTTCCCACCCCATTCCAGACACTGTCCGCGAGGCCTGCGGAGTCGGGGCGCCACCGCCATTTTGCGGCTCATCACCAGACGGGTAGGCTCGACGCGGTCTCGGCCCCAGGCCCGTCTGCCCCCTCATAGTGGAGGGTGGTCCCTTTTTCTTTTGCTTTGAGTATATGTGTTGTCGGCGCCATCTGTGAAGTAAAACTGTATAAGTGTTGCCGTGTGCTTGGTAGTCGGTGGTAGATCTGCATTGTGTTTCACTTTTACATTTGCTTTTTGTGCATTATTGTGGTGTTTCTTCTTTTAGATTTGCTTTTGGTGTATAATTGTATATGTGTGCTATCCGTGTGCCATCGCAAAATAAATGTGCTTTATGTTGAACTGTTTTTCCCGTTTCGCTTCGTCTTTTCCTTTATTGAATCTCCATCTTACTTCACGTAAAGGGTTGGTCGTAGGCTAAAACGCCCGATAATTAATCGAACCATCGGGGTTGACGATAACACCGCTCGGTTATCCCGATAGTACGGAACGGGTCGCTTAAAGTGGCCCGTGTCCGAAGTCGACCTGCGGCGAGGTGCGATCGCCCGGTCTACCCTCCGTGTGGGTACTTAGGTAGGTCGAATTTGGCGAGCAACCCTATCCCACGCGGGGGCCGATTGGCACGATCGTGGTGAGGCCGAAAGGCCCACCCGTGACTAGTTCCCGGCGTTAGTCCGAGAGGGTCACGACGGGATTGTCCGTCCGGTGGGTGACGTGCCGCGATTCGAGTTACGTGGCCGCTCGCACGCCGGCGGGCGCAAATCCGCAACTATATATATATATATATATATATATATATATATATATATATATATATATATATATATATATATATATACATATATGTATGGGTGGAAATTCACAGAACACCATTCAGGTTCCCCAGAGATCAGTTATTTTGATAAGTATGTGTTTCAGGTTGGATTCCCCCACCGATGTATAACAGCCTTGTTCGTGTGCCGGGCTGTGAATCTTTGAGGTAGCCGTTATTCTTTTCTGTCTTTTATTTTCAACAACATCTCAACAACGCCATCAACTCCACAACACCGCCATCTTCCCGCCACAACACCGCCATCAACACTGCCACCCCCCCATTGATTACGTGCTTACTGCGAATAAATGCTCCATTGTTTAAACTAGTACGGGCCCACAGGTGCGTGCCCGTAGGTGAGTACCAGTATGTGCAGCCCTCTCTCGCCTCCTCTCTCTCGCCCCCCCTCTCTCGCCCCCCCTCTCTCGCCCCCTCTCTCGCCCCCCCCACTCTCATCCCCCTCTCTCGCCCCCCACTCTCATCCCCCTCTCTCGCCCCCACTCTCATCCCCCTTCTCTCGCCCCCTCTCTCTCGCCCCCTCTCTCTCATCCCCCTCTCCCCCTCTCTTGCCCTCCCCTCTATCCCCCCTAGTCTCGCCCTTCCTCTCTCCCCACTCCTCTCTCGCCCCTCTCTCTCGCCCCCACTCTCATCCCCCCCTCTCCCGTCCCCCTCTCTCGCAGATATTGGTCGACAGATAAATGGCCGTAACTTGGGAACTGCTCGTCCGATCGACATCAAACCTCGAAAAGGCACATCCGCGGGTCCCCGGCAATATTCCTGGCAAGTTTCAATGAGATCGGACCGGCGTTCATCGAGAAACGGCGGTCGCAGACAAACAGACAAACAGACAGACACACAGACACAGAGATTGCTGGAATTATAGACAGATGTTGATCTGCTCGTTTGCGTCATTTTCCTTACATTGATTGCCACTACGCTGATAAAAGTGATAATCTGGTCCGACGGAAATTGGCGATTTAAAACCGCTCGGCAAAACACACATGGGAGGAGCACGCCTAACGGCTCGTTCCTTACAAGTTCCCGTCGAGGTACAAAGTCTCGGTATTTCCGTCCGCACGAATAGTTAGGTATATCGACAATTCGGCGACTAACCGTGCAACAAGTGGACAGAATAATTGACAAGTTCATGGTGCGTTAAAAGGCACCCGTAGCTGGTTTCCGGGGTTGTCTGGAAAGCTATGACTGGATTCCGGCCTTCGATGGGCGCGCGACTGTGATTGGACTGAAGCAGTCGTGCGAACGCCGATGCCGGCGGGAATCTGCAACAATATATATATAAAGAGCCTGGTGTTGGCGTAGTGGTTAGGGTGACAGGCTGAGTCAACCCCCTAGTGTTAATGCAGTGGACAACGGGGCTTGAACTCAAGACCCGAGAATCCCAAACCACCAACTTAACCGCGAAGCCAACACCAGGGATTTTATATATTAACCACAATCCTGGATGGGTCACCACTCGAACAAAGGATACCAACAAGCTGGTACTCATTTTGCTGACCTCGGAAGGATGACAGGTAGTGTCAACCCCACCTGGTGTTACTTCAACAGCCGAGTGGAACTTGAACTCAGGATCCTCGGATCCCAAGCCCACCATCGTCGCCATTAGGTCAACACCAGGTATATATATATATATATATATATATATATATATATATATATATATATATATATATATATATATATATATATATATATATATATATATATATATATTGTTGCGGATGTGGAAATTCACAAAACACCATTCAGGTTCCCCGAAGATCAGTTATTTCAATAAGTATGTGTTTCAGGTTAGAATCCCCACCGATGTGTAAAGGGTTTTGTTCGTGTGCCGGGCTGCGAATCTTTGAGGTCGCCGTTATTCTTTCTCTATCTTTTATTTTAACAAACATCGCAACGCCATCATCTCGCACAAACATCACAGCACCATCATCTCCCACAAACATCGCAATGCCATCATCTCCCACAATCATCGCAACGCCATCGTCTCCCACAAACATCGCAGCGCCATCTTCTCCCACAAACATCGCAGCGCCATCATCTCCCACAAACATCGCAGCGCCATCATCTCCCACAAGCATCGCAACGGCATCATCCACAAAAATCGCAGCGCCATCATCTCCCACAAACATCGCAGCGCCATCATCTCCCACAAACATCGCAGCGCCATCATCTCCCACAAACATCGCAGCACCATCATCTCCCACAAACATCGCAACGCCATCATCTCCCACAAACATCGCAGCGCCATCATCTCCTACCAACATTGCAGCGCCATTATCTCCTATCAACATTGCAGCGCCATCATCTCCCACAAACATCGCAGCGCCATCATCTCCCACAAACATCGCAGCGCCATCATCTCCCACAAACATCGCAGCGCCATCATCTCCCACAAACATCGCAGCGCCATCATCTCCCACAAACATCGCAGCGCCATCATCTCCCACAAACATCGCAGCGCCATCATCTCCCACAAACATCGCAGCGCCATCATCTCCCACAAACCACAGCGCCATCATCTCCCACAAACATCGCAGCACCATCATCTCCCACAAACATCGCAACGCCATCATCTCCCAGAAACATCACAGCGCCATCATCTCCTACCAACATTGCAGCGCCATTATCTCCTACCAACATTGCAGCACCATCATCTCCCACAAACATCGCAGCGCCATCATCTCCCACAAACATCGCAGCGCCATCATCTCCCACAAACATCGCAGCGCCATCGTCTCCCACAAACATTGCAGCGCCATCATCTCCTACCAACATTGCAGCGCCATCATCTCCCACAAACATCGCAGCGCCATCATCTCCCACAAACATCGCAGCGCCATCATCTCCCACAAACATCGCAGCGCCATCATCTCCTACCAACATTGCAGCGCCATTATCTCCTACCAACATTGCAGCGCCATCATCTCCCACAAACATCGCAGCGCCATCATCTCCCACAAATATCGCAGCGCCATCATCTCCGACCAACATCGCAACGCCATCATCTCCCACAAACATCGCAGCGCCATCATCTCCCACAAACATCGCAGCGCCATCATCTCCCACAAACATCGCAGCGCCATCATCTCCCACAAACATCACAGCGCCATCATCTCCCACAAACATCGCAGCGCCATTTTCTCCTACCAATATCGCAGCAACCGTCATCTCCTCACCATCGACAAGCAACGCTCCCCAACGCCACCACTGCACCAACCGCCATGGTGCGTGAACGGCCGCAACGCGAGAGCCAATTTGCATAATCGGATCAAAACGAGGGTTTCCCCGACACCAACCCGTGACGTCGGACTTGGGGTTCCCAGCGAGGCTTACCAGGGGTGAGAGGTCGGAGGTGAAAAGTGGGCGGAGCCCGGCCTCGGGTGAGAGATCAAACAGCGGCTCGCCCCGGGCCAATATTAGGGCGGAACTCAAACGAGCTCGTGGCAGATTCGTCGCTCTCTGGAGACGAGCAGTCGCGGGACAGGAAGGCACTCGGGGCGCACTTTCGTCAGTGGAGTGTCGGTGGCGGAGAAGAAGGGAGCGCCAGACGAGAGCCGGAGGCCGTTGGAGAACAGCTGGAGAGGAGTGTGCGCCAGAGGTTCTGCCAGCGGTGGTGAAGTCGAGCAGGCTGCGTCATGGTCAGGGCGAACGGCCCTGAGACGGTCGAGCGACGCTGAGGTAGTGAACGGGCCCAAAGAGCATCAACTCTAAAAGAGCAAAAGACCCGTTCACTCCTCCGAGCGCGTCGCCGGCCAGGCCTGACTGACCAGGCGGCAGTGAAGGCCGGACGACCAGGGGTAACCGAGCAAGCCGCTCGCCAAGCTGCTCAAGCCGCCCGGCCGCTCAAGCGACTGGCGCGTTGCGACACAAAGGCCAAGCAGGAACATCCGGGGTCACCAACCCGAAGACCTTCGAGCCGTCACAAGGGGCGGTCAGGTAACCTGCCCAGCCTCTTGTGAGCCCTCGGTCATCCAGGCTCCGAGTTGGAATAATAGTACAGGCATTGCATGACATTCCCTCACACAAATTGCAACAGAAACTCTTTCAACTGGTTTATTCTCATAAATATGTCCTGTATGACATATCAAAAGTCTTAAGGAATCCAAGTGGTGGAAACTATTAAAAAGTACTGAAATCGGTGATGGCATTTTTCTCCATTGCCTCCCATGTTAAAATGATGGATTTTATTACGTCTGCTTGTCTGATGTCCACACAAAAGGGTTCAGTACTATCCACAATCTACCAGAAACTTTGTTTTAAATGAGACATGATATTGGGTGCAGTACAGTGCATGTTCAAAAGGAAATTCACAACAAATTGAAGAGATTTGCATTGTAAAAACGGTCAAGTTGAAAGTATCAGTGAAATTCATGTGTGGTTATTTGGCACAGTTACTGGACTTTAAAAATGAATACTCATGTTTTTTTTTTTTACATTATTGCAGTGCCATCACATCCTGAACAATGAGTGGCCCTCCACGATGTGCCATTTGTAAGGACCCTGCAGAGGGGAGCGGACAGCCACCATCCACACTTACTGAAAAGGGGAGTGACGCCATCAACTGAGCAAGTAAATCTTGAAATGATGACATTCTTACATCACCTGGAGAACTGGTTCATCAAGTCTGCCGCAAGAAATATACTAACCAACAAGAGCAAGTCGACAGGCATGTGCGACTACGCTCAGCTGATGAGGAGTTCCATTATGACAGAGACTGTCTGTTCTGTGGGAGGTCGGCACATGTTGGGACCTAGAGGAAGAGTTCTGATTGGACTGTATTCCCAGTGAGGACAGTTATGTTCAATGATACGCTCTTGAAATCTTGCAATGAAAGAGCAGATGCCTGAGCAGTCATAGTGAAAGCTCGTGTGTTGCATGTGCATGACCCGCATGCTGCAGATGCAGTGTATCACCAAGTGTGCAGCATAAATTTCCATACCAAGAAGCAAATGCCAACAGCTCATCAGACCAGCGAAACTGAGGTAAAGAAAACAAAACTGCATCAGCCACAAGACGAAGAAAGATTTAATGCCTTTCTGGAAGTTGCGAACTTTCTCGAAGAAAATGACAATGAACAGATCACGATCAATGATCTTGTTCGTCGGATGGAAAACAATCTCAAAGGCTCAGAATGTCAAGCATATGGCTACACGCAAATGAAGTTCAAACTGAAGGAACAGTTTGGTGACAGAATCATCCTCACCGAGATTAATGGGAAGCCAAATGTGGTTACCATCAGAAGTACAGCCAAAGTGATCCTCCAGGACTTTTATGCTCACAGAAAAGCTGATCCCAAAACAGAGAAGAAGAGGATTATTGAAACTGCTGCCAAACTTATCAAAAATGATATCAAATCAGTGGAAACATACCATGATGTATATCCTGACTGTGGATCACTGAAGTCTGAAGAGGATGCCATCAACTTTCTTCCAGAAAGCGTCAGGGTTCTACTGAAAGGGTTGCTTGGGGTAAAAAAAATGCCAGCATGAAAACTGCCTCCGTCGGACAAACAATCATGCAGGCGACCCGACCAAGAGTTATTCTGACGCCACTGCAGATTGGGCTAGGAGTCCAGGTCCACCACCACTTTGCATCACGCTTCCTGGTCGATACGCTTCACAAGCTTGGATTCTGCTGCTCCTACAAGGAGGTGCAAAGATTTGTTCACAATTCTGTGGTGTCGCTTAGAACTGACATTCCTGGCTTCTCCGGTGAGTTCGTCCAGTATGCCGCTGACAATGTGGACCACAACATTTGCACCCCAGATGGCAACAACACCTTCCATGGTATGGGGATGATTGCTGCCGTTACACCAGCTACCAAGACCATCAATCCCATCCTCAGAGCAAAGGTCACCCCTGATGTACCCATGGTGGGAAGAGTTCAAATTCTGTTCCACAGGGAAGTAGATGGTGGAACAGATGCAGCGACGTACCAGAAGCTTGTCACAATGGAGACACAAGACCCAACGGCATACCTGGATCTTATATGGAAGACGGCCATCATGTTTGCTTCACCAAGGCCAGCATGGTCTGGGATGATGCAGTTTGTACAGCATGGCAATCATCCAGGGAAATCATCCTTCGTCTTGCTTCCAATGATTGACATGAATCCCAGTGACACCATATTCATCTTCTCAACACTGAAGCTTGTAAGTGAGCATGCCCGCTGCGACAATGCCACACCAATCATTACCTTTGATCAACCAATATGGTGGAAGGCCCTCTTGATCATCGATGCTGAACCGGAAGAAAGTGACTTGAGCAACATTGTCCTGAGACTTGGAGGCTTCCACACTGAGATGAATTTCCTGGGGTCCATCAGGCATTTAATGGCTGGATCTGGGTTACAAGAAGTTCTGGAGCTCGTCTATGCAAACAACGCCGTGGTGCACTTGCAAGAAGCACGACATTGAGTGCTCTGTTGCATGTAGCAACTGCAAAGGATCAGGGTGTGCAAATTCATTTCAGACTGAATGGGATGACGATGACTGTGATTAAACCAGTGGTTGAGTCACCAGACAACCTAAGTCCTAAAGTATTATGTTGCTTTATATAGTATAATAGTGCTGATACTTTAAAATAATGTCTTCAGAAGCACATGACTTTTTATCGTTACACATTATTAGTTGTGTTGAACATCAGTGCATGCACAATTAAAGTATTGTTGTGGTTGACGAAATTCACAAACCACCATTCAGGTCCCTTAGGTGAGATATCTCTGTAAGTATATGTGTAGGTGCTCGCGTCGGTGCCGGGAGCTGCAGAGGGAGAGGCCAGCAACGCGACCGAGGTCGAGGAGGTGACGCTCGCCGCGGGACCCGAGGCAGGGTGATATCCTCCTTCCCCCGAGCATCAGCAACCCCCTCCTGTTTCCCCCCGCGCTGAGATAGTGCGACAAAGGGGGCCCCTTTCCCACCCTCTACCAGACACTGTCCGCGAGGCCCGCGGAGTTGAGGCACCACCGCCACTTCGCGTCTCATCATCAGACGGGTAGGCCCGACCCGGTCTCGGCCCCAGGCCCGCCTCATCCTTGAGGGTGGTTCTTTTTCTTTTGTTTTGGGTACATGTGTTGTCGGCGCCGTCTGTGAAGTAAAATTGTATAAGTGTTGCCGTGTGCTCGGTAGTCGGATAGCTCTGCATTGTGTTTCTCTTTTATATTTGCTTTTTGTGTAATATTGTGTTTCTTCTTCCTTTACATGTGCTTTTGGTGGAATTGTATATGTGTGCTTTCCGTGTGCCGCGAAATAAATGTGAATTATGTTGAACTGTTTTCCCGCTTCGCTTCGTCTTTTCTTTCATTGAATCTCCATCTTGCTTCACGTAAAGGGTTGGTCGTGGGCTAAAACGCCCGATAATTAATCAAACCGTCGAGGCCGACGAATAACACCGCTCGGTTATCCCGATAGTACGGAACGGGTCGCTTAAAGTGGCCCGTGTCCGAAGTCGACCTGCGGCGAGGTGCGATCGCCCGGTCTACCCTCCGTGTGGGTACTTAGGTAGGTCGAATTTGGCGAGCAACCCTATCCCACGCGGGGGCCGATTGGCACGATCGTGGTGAGACCGAAAGGTCCACCCGTGACTGGTTCCCGGCGTTAGTCCGAGAGGGTCACGACTGGATTGTCCGTCCGGTGGGCGACGTGCCGCGATTCGAGTTACGTGGCCGTCCGCACGCCGGCGGGGTGCGAATCCGCAACAGTATATATGCCAGGTCATAATAAATGGATTTAAATCATTTGGAGGTCTTATCTGAAGGCACGGGTCATCTCAATAATAAAACCAGACCATCTTCCTATGGAAATATGTGTTTAGTATTACATATCTATCTATAATTCCAGCAATCTGTCTGTCTGTTTGTCTGCGACCGCCGTTTCTCGACGACCGCCGGTCCAATCTGATTGATACTTGCCAGGAATATTGCTGGGGACCCGCGGATGTGCCTTTTCAAGGTTTGATATTAATCAGTAAGCAGTTCCCAAGTTACGACCATTTATCTGTCGACCAATGACAAGACACAGTGCTATGACGTCACAATTTATGTTTTTATTTATTATCTTGCCAAAACGAAGTTTTTGCAAGATATTGTTGCGAATTCGCGCCCGCCAGCGTGCGAGCGGCTACGTAACTCGAATCGCGGCACGTCGCCCACCGGACGGACAATTCCGTCGTGACCCTCTCGGACTAACGCCGGGAACTAGTCACGGGTGGGCTTTTCGGGCTCACCACGATCGTGCCAATCGGCCCCCCGCGTGGGATAGGGTTGTTCACCAAATTCGACCTACCTAAGTACCCACACGGAGGGTAGACCGGGCGATCGCACCTCGCCGCAGGTCGACTTCGGACACGGGCCACTTTAAGCGACCCGTTCCGTACTATCGGGATAACCGAGCAGTGTTATCGTCAACCTCGACGGTTCCGATTAATTATCGGGCGTATTTAGCCCACTACCAACCCTTTACGTGAAGTAAGATGGAGATTCAATTAAAGAAAAGACGAAGCGAAACGGGAAAAACAGTTCAACATTAGGCACATTTATTCCGCGGCACACGGAGAGCACACATATACAATTACAACAATTATGCACCAAAAGCAATTGCAAAAGAAACAACAATGCAGATCTACTACCGACTACGCGAGTACATGGCAACACTTACACAGTTTTACTTTACAGACGGCGCCGACAACACATATACTCAAAAGCAAAAGAAAAGGGGCCACCCTCAAATACAAGGGGACAGACGGGGCTGTGGGCCGAGACCGGGTGGAGCCTACCCGTCTTGTGATGAGCCGCAAATGTCGCGGCGGTGCCCCGACTCCGCGCTCCTCCGTGGGTTTCGTTGGCACTGCTTGGAATGGGGTGGGAACGGGGCCCCCTTTCCGCACTATCTCAGCGCGGGGGGAAACGGGGGGTTGTTGATGCTCTGGGGAAAGAGGATAGCTGGCTTGCTTGGGTCCCGCGACGAGCGACTCCACTGCGACCTCGACCGCGTTCCCGGCTTCCCCTCTCTGCAGCTCCCCGACAGACTCCGAACCCCGACAGACCGACTCTCCTCCAGACCCGTCTTGACTGCTGCTGCCACACTCCGCCGCCGCCACACCTCTCCAACTCGCCCGAGCCCAAAACTGCGACTGCCTCCAACTGCTTCTGACTCAAAACAAAACTGACTGAATTCGCCCCGCGCTCGGCGCTTTATAGTGCGGCAGGAGAACCCATCTGCAAATTTCCGGATCAGGAGCCATGCTCGCCCATTGGACGGAGGAAAAGTGGGCGTGAACCTCCCCTGATCCTCAAACTTGCATATATCGATTCTACTCTGACGCGCCTGGAGGCGGGGCCAATTCGCCCCGCGCTTAATGATTGGACGGATCGGAAGTGGGCGTGTATCATTCCTGATCTGACTTCCCCTTGGAAAGGCCGCTCTTTGTACCCGCAGCTCAGCGCGCGCCCTGCACGAGGCCAGGACAGCCTGACGCTCGGCGTTCACAAGTGGTGCGGGAATGGCTGCAGAAGGAGAAGAGGTGAAGGTGGTGGAGGGTCTAAAGTGGCAGTCCCTGGCCACGGTGATGCTTGGAATGGCGGTGATGCGATGGTTGCGAGAGCGAGTTGTGAAGGTAAAGGTCGTGGCTGTTGGAGTTGTTGTGAAGCGGTGTTGCGGTTGGTGGTTGTTGTGTGATTGCGGTTGAGACGTGGTTGGTTCAAAATAAAGACAGAACAGAAAAACGGCTATCTTAAAGGGTCGCAGCCCGAATGAATCACATTTATTCCCTCTAAACAACCGGTTTGGGCTAACTACACATGTACTTACAGAGATATCTCACCTACGGGACCTGAATGGTGGTTTGCGAATTTCCTCAACCACAACAATATGTTCGTCAGCTTGTATGTTTTTTTTTTTTGTTTTTTTTTTTGTCTGTAATCACGTATAAAAAATTCTGCAGAGCACAGTTATCATTGGAAATTTTTGTAACTTCGCATATCAGAGGCCTATAGAGGTTCCTTTCAGCGCACAAAATTTTGAAAGTCAAGGTCAAAGGTCAAGGTCACTTTGTCGCAAATCAGGGGAGTCGACGAAACCCTTATTTTTTTGAGTAATTTTAATCGAATCGTCTCCAAACTTTATGGGAATGTAGTATATGGTCTGGTGCTCAGCTGATTAGTTTTTCGTGGCGATTGGCCTTGACCTTCATGGTTAGCGCCTGAGGTCAAACATATTTGACCCCAAGGTCAAATTTTCAAGTTTTAGGAACCATATCGTGTTGTACCTCAAATTGAACACCTCTGAGTGCTTTCTAGATATGTTAAGCTTGAGACATTATGACGTCATTTGGTGACGTTATGAGGCAAACACATATTTTTCATGGTTACTCTGTAGAACGATTCTCATCGGAATCTCTCGTAGGCAGATATTCCTCAAGGAGTCGCTCCTGGTGGATAACAGCTCTGTTCACCTCAGTGTGACCTTAAAGAAGTCACACGTGGTCACCTTTTGGCAAGATATTGTTTTTTTTTTATATTTATTTGCACGATTGACGGTCCGATCTGATTGAAACTTGCCAGGAATATTGCTGGGGACCGGCGGATGTGACTCTTCGAGGTTTGATATGAATCGGACGAGCGGTTCCCAAGTTTCGGCCATAAATCTGTGAGAGACTCGGGGCGAGACTCGGGGGCATCACAATTATTCTTCGTTTGATATGATGTCACAATTGACACTTACGACCTGAGTGTTTCACAAGTTATGGCCATTTATGATACGGTTGGTCCGATCTAATTGAAAAAATGCCCCAATCCAGTCGTCGTTTACGAGAGTGAAGGAACGAAGCTGCACATACTGGCACGCCTCACCCACGAGAGAGGGTACTGGAACAAGAGAGGGGGAGAGATGGGGGGGGGGGGAGGTTGGGTGAGGGGGGGGTGAAATAATGCCCCAATCCAGTAGTTGTTTACACACATACGGGCCTGCACTAGTATAGTTAAAGCGTTGCTAAATATCCCATTATAAAATAGCAAAAAGTGGTACCAGAGTACAGTTAAGAAACATTTTGTAAAAAAAAAAAAATTATAATAATAATAATTAAAAAAGAATTCAAAATAATTTTAATTTATTAAAAAAAAAATTCCCAGCACTTGGATTCATAAGGACGTTTTATATGTTATAGAGGACACATTTATGAGTAATGAACAGTTATAAGATTTTCTGTTGCAATTTGTGTGAGGTTCAGTCCTTATTTGTCATTTAATGCCTGGACTATAAAGGCTCACAAGCCCGTTTCTTTTCCTGGGTTTTGTATGAAAGTCTGTGGCGCCTTGTCTTTATAAGTAGAATTGTGGTTAAGTGCGTGCCTGTACATAATAGACATCGGCTGTAGGCTTTGCTCGTGTCTTGTTCCTTTGCCCCCATTGATTGCTTGCCTATTTGCAATAAATGCCCCCATTGTTTGAATGTCAATCTGCTCGTTGCGTCATTTCCTCCCATTGACTTCCACGGCGCGTTCGGGAAATGAGCAGGCTATTAAAGGCAAATAAAAGTGGTCATTTGGTCCGACGGAACTTGGCGATTAAAACCGCTCGGCAACGCACACGGGACGAGCGCGCTTAGCGGCTCGTTTCCATGCGAGTTCCGTCGAGGTATAAATTCTCGGTATTTCTGTCTGCGTGGATAATTAGGTATATCGAGATTCTGCGATTAACCCTGTACCGCGTGGACAGAATATTGACAGTTTATGGTGCGTTAAGGCACCCGTAGCAGGTTTCCGCAGTTGTCCAGGAAGCTACGACTGAATTCCAGTTTTCGGCGGGCGCGTGACTGCAGTTGGGCTGAAGCGGTCGTGCGTAGGCCGTCTGAGCCGGCGAATTCGTAACTATATACACACACTGTATATGGATACACGTATACATATATTTAGATATACGCATATATTTTTTTTATTTTTAAATAAATGTCAGCATGTCACCGTGTCAATGAAACCATGTCCTCTATAACCATAACTCCATAACCATGAAACCTATCAGCCTGAAACTTTGCATGCATACTCAGGGAACTCTAAAGGAGAGCATGAGTGAAAATTGTTTGTTTAGGTTTATTAAAACACCCCTTAAGATAATTAAAGGCCTTATTTAATTTTCCATTATCAAGACTCATCCTTGGTCACCTTGCTGGGGTCTTATTTGGCCTGTTCAACATTTGTTCATAATTTGCCCCCCCTCTCACTCCCCTCCCTCTCTCTTTCTCTCTTTCGTAACCCTCTTTCCTCCCACCCCCTCTCCCTTTCTCTCTCACCCCACTCGTTCTCCCATGCTCCCCACTCCCCCCTCATCTCCCACCCCTCCCCATCTGTTAAGGACTGATGGTTTAGTTTTGAATTTAAAAATTCCTTCCACAAAGTGTAGCATCTACGAATCATATTCCGAGTGAACCGACTGGAGGAGTGCAAAGGTTGCTGCATGTGCAAGCAGGCAGGCCTTTGCCAGGTGGATAGCACAAGTTTTAAACAAGCCTGGTGTTGGCTTAGTGGTTAGGGTGGTGGCTTGGGATCCCAGGGTCCTGAGTTCAAGCCCCGTAGGCTGCTGAATAAACACCAGGGGGTTGACTCAGCCTGTCATCCTTCCGAGGTCGGCGAAATGAGTACCAGTATACTGGTCCCGGTGTATGCCCCGGTTAGAATAGGTGTACCATATCCCTGTGTGTCGTAAGAGGCGACCAGGGTTGGCGTCAGGAAGGGCATCCGGCCATAAAACATTGCCTCAAGAAAAAGCCAACCCCTGCACAGCAGGGAAAAATGGCTGTAAAAACGGTCATATAGCACGAGTTTTAAATGCACCCAAACGGTTTTATATGGAACCCAGCAGTTAAAGATAAAGTGTTGCTGTTTAGTTGTGTTTCATCGCTATTCCCTTCCCCACCCCTCATGCCGCCTTCCCTTCCCCTCATGCTTGCCCGGGTTTATACAAATTTGGCTGAGATTCTAGAGGTCATGGCATGTGTGGAAATGAAATAGTCATGGACGCTGATGTCTCCGGGCATTTATAAGAACTGCAATGTATCCAGCGATTCGGAGGTATGATGATCGTGGAAAATTGCATCATGTAATGCGTGAAATCGCTCTGAGCTCCTAATTTGAAAACTATAGCACTTACAAAAGTGATGTTTCTTGCAATGATGAACAGGCATTCGATAATATGAGTGAGGAAAGTGAAAATAAAAACACATTATCATTAAGAAATAATTGTGGCCTGTTCCAAGTCAAGGCATTGTTGAGCAGGCCAAAAAACAACATGGTGAATTCAGACCCCAGTGAGTGACTGTGTGGTGACCAAGGAGGAGCCTTGATAAAGGATAATTAATTATCTTCAAAAGAGGTGTTTAACTTCAACCAAACACCCAATTTTCATTCATGCACTCCTTTGGAGTTACCTTGGAATGTGATTAATGAAAGCAGATCTCACAAAAAGGTTAAACAAAGCGATGTGCCACGTCATCTAAAAAATAGAATTGCGCAACATTTTCAGCAGGTGAGGCACCACTCGAAGCACTGCAGAGCACCGCAGGCCCAACACAGTCATTCGATGTGAGATGGGTACGTTATTGTTACGGATTCGCGCCCGCCGGCGTGCTGACGGCCACGTAACTCGAATCGCGGCACGTCGCCCACCGGACGGACAATCCAGTCGTGACCCTCTCGGACTAACGCCGGGAACCAGTCACGGGTGGACCTTTCGGTCTCACCGCGATCGAGCCAATCAGCCCCCGCGTGGGATAGGGTTGCTCGCCAAATTCGACCTACCTAAGTACCCACACGGAGGGAAGACCGAGCAATCGCACCTCGCCGCAGGTCGACTTCGGACACGGGCCACTTAAGCGACCCGTTCCGTTCTATCGGGATAACCGAGCGGTGTTATCGTCGGCCTCGACGGTTCGATTAATTATCGGGCGTATTCACCCCACTACCAACCCTTTACGTGAAGCAAGATGAGGATTCAATGAAAGAAATGACGAAGCAAAGCGGGAAACAGTTCAACACAAAGCACATTTATTTGCGATGAACGGAAAGCACACATATTCAATTCCACCAAAAGCACATAGAAAAGAAGAGAAACACAATGCAATTTTACACAAAAAGCAAATGCGACAATGCAGATCTAATACCGATTACGCGAGCACACGGCAACACTTATACAATTTTACTTCACAGACGGCGCCGACAACACACATTCCCAAAAACAAAAGAAAAGAACACCCTCAAAGATGAGGCGGGCCTGAGGCCGAGACCGGGTCGGGCCTACCCGTCTGGTGATGAGACGCGGAGCGGCGATGGTGCCTCAACTCCGCGGGCCTCGCGGACAGTGTCTGGTAGGGGGTGTGAAAGGGGCCCCCTTGGTCGCACTATCTCAGCGCGGGGGGAAACAGGAGGGGGTTGCTGATGCTCGGGGTATAGAGGATTTCTACTCTGCCTCGAGTCCCGCGACGAGCGTCTCCACCTTGGCCAGGTCGCGCCGTCGGCCTCCCTGGTGTGCAGCTCCCGGCACGACGCGAGCACCCCCTCGTCTGCCCTCGCCGCCTCTCCACAGCTCCGTCCCCTTCGCTCCGACTCCAACGCACACGACGACGACCAACTCCTTCTTGCTTCTTCTTCCCAACTCCACCGACTGCGAAGTCTTAACTCTCTCTACTGACGAACGCGGTCGCTTATATAAGCCCCGTGGCTTCGCTCTCTCATCTTTGACCCCCTGCCTTCGACCTTTCACCTCGCTCCCCATTGGCCCGAGAAAAAGTGGGCGTGAATGCTTTTTGATCCATAAATTTGCATATAGCGATCGCCCTCCAACGCCCTGGAGGCGGGGCCAAATCGCCCCTCGCTCACCGATTGGACGGAACAAAAGTGGGCGTGTGTCGTTTTTGATCCGTTTTTGAAGTGGAAAATCCGTGGTTTTGTACACGCTGTTCGGCGCGCGCCCTGCACGAGTCCAACACCGGTACCCACAAGCGGCGCAAGAATGGTGGCGATGCGACGGTTGCGAGGTGTGACGTGAAGCGGCGCCGCGGTGGGTGGTTGATGTTGTGGTTGGTGGTGGTAACAATGGCGGTTGGTCCAAAATAAAGATAGTAAAAGAAAAACGGCTATCCTGAAGAGTCGCAGCACGCATGAATAACATTTATTCCCACTAGACAACGGGTTTGGGCCTAACTACACATATACTTACGGAGATATCTCACCTAAGGGACCTGAATGGTGGTTTGCGAATTTGGTAACCACAACACTACCCCCTCCCCTTTTTACAGACTCGTCCCGAGTCGTCAAATTCTCGTGTGCCATCATGTGTAGTTTTCCCCTAGTACATTTTACCTGCGGATCCCTGAGTGCGACATTCATGGTATTCGTGTCCCCAAAATAAATAACCTGAGGGCTGCGTAACTACCTAAACAAACTCACTCACACGGACGACTTAAATAAAATTGCCGGCGCTAAGACATACATGCCGGGGGCGCACTCATATTTACAGTACATCTTAACCTTAACTTACAAATTTTACACTAAACCATGGCCCAGGGTCACTAAACTCTGCAAAAGAAAACAGTTAGGAGGGAGCCAGGCTGCTCGCATGCAGTCTCTGGCTCAAAACAATGCAGGTGACAGGGAACGTGGCTGGCTGCTCACACGCAGTCCAAGGCCTTCCTTTTTGAACTGAACGCAATGAACCACAACGGTGCATGGGCTGCACAACGCAGTCTCCGTGCCAGCTCAAGTGGCACACGCAATGAGCACAACGGATGGATGGATGGACACAAACACGGTGCACGGGCCGCCACTGCAGGCCCGTGTTGTAGCTGCCAACGGGGCAGTTCTTGCAGCTTGCAAACTGTTGCCTTGCGGATCCTGGCGCACATGGAAATGAACAGGGGGGGCAAAGCAAAAATTGAACGGGGCTGGTGAACATGGGCAGTGGGCATGGCATGGCAAAGGCAGCAGGCAAACACAGCCCGCAGAAGAAGGCCGCTGTAGGCAAACACAGCCGGCAGACGAACTGGCCGGCACAGGCCTTGAAGAAAACGGCCAGCCGGCAGATGAAGTGGGCCGGCACAGGCCTTGCAGCACAGCAGCTGCAGACGATCCAGCCGGCACAGGCCTCGCAGCAAAACAACAGCTGCCGATGAAGTTGGCCGGCCTCCGCCTTGAAGCAAAACACGGCCAGCCGATGAAGTTGGCCAGCCTTTGCCGTTCAGTGGAGGTTGGTGGAGGGAGTGCGGTGGTGCTGGCCACTCGGAAGGCGGGCTCGGACCTACCTACCTGTCTTCCTCCCAACCTATCACCTTTGCCTGTCACTGTACATACCCACTCCCTTAATTTGTCAAACCCCAATTTAGCCCCAACTTATTTTTTTGTTGTTTTTATTTTTACTTCCCCACTATAAATCGTCCCCTAACCCCCTTTATCGTCTTTGTTCGGCTAACCTATCCTGTCACCTAGCCTACTCCCAACCCCTACGTTCCCTTCCCGGAGGGGAACAAGGGAGAGCTAGCGTCCTGTGTCGAGGCCCAACGAAGCCTCAGAATGGCCTCCCCAGAGTTCGGCGATCGAACCCAAAGTGGGTCCAGCGGCCCACAACGAGAGCGAGGGGATGGATGGTGCGGAGGGGTACATCTCCTAATCTACCCTAACCATTTAACTGTTAAACTACCCCAGGGCTTTCAACAAGCACCTCTCGCTTAAACTATTGGTTCTAACAACCCAGATTCCCGTCGCCTGTGTTGGTGTCCTCACAATTTCGGGCCTCGCCCCCCAATTTTCACTCCTTGCCCTCACACGGTCTCCTGGCTGGGACACGTGGCCCCCTTTGGCAGGCACGACCCTCTGCCGAATCTCCAGCTATGGCACCCCCGGGCACTACACTGCCTCCGAGCCTACCAGCTCCCTAACACCGGGGAGTGCCCCCCATGGCACCTCCCCTGAAACGCACACGTGGCAGGCTGGCTTCCCAGGCCCCTTTCCGAGGGTCACCCTTGCCCACAACACTGCCCACGCGGCTCATGGCGCCCCGGGCCCCCGCACCAAGCAGGCGCACCCGTGCCCACTACGCTATCCCGGCCCCCCATGGGCCCTTGGCCTACCACGGCCGACGAGCCTGGTGCCCGGGGTACCCACTCAGCGATACTCACCTTTCGCAGCCACGCTCCCAAGCCCGTCAACAGGGCTCCTGCACCCCTCCAAATGGGTCTCGAGCCTACTTTCCCACCAACAACAAAACGACCTCCATTTTTCAATTTGACTAACCCAGCTAACTCACTTTACTCTGACCCCGGGGTCCCTTGGGCGGGAGTCACTCCTCCCCCCAATCACTCATCGCACCATGCATTCCCCATTCACTCCATACACACAGACCCGCTGGCCTCACTCACTCACCAAGCACATGCCTCACAACTCACCAACTCTTCAACACACTCACCGCTGAACTCTGCCATCCTCCTAACTACATCCCCTAACTAACTCGTGCTCCCACGTCGTCCCTTAAACTACAGCACGTTCCATTTAACACTACGTAGCTAAGCTACGTCCCCACTACACACTCACAAGTCTGTCACTGTCTTCTAACTCAAAAAATCATTTTATTTCCCAACCTAAATCTGGCTACAATCCCTCTAACTAATCCATTCCACGGACTCCATGAGGACTTACCCCTGCCCCATGAAGTCGGTCTAGCTAAGCTAACCCTTCCCCCTTACTCGTTTCCATCCTGTGCCCAGGGTCAAGGGGGTCTTCCACCCCTTGCCCAGGAATCCTGTGCACCCGAAAGTGAGGCTTGTTTTTCCTTTTTTTTTTTTTTTTTTACATGCGCAGCACCAGCGCGGCAACTCAGAGCTCGCGCACTTTGCACCTGCCCGTGACGTCATGCAGCTGCACGTGTACCTCGTCCCTCCTTGGACGGTACCATCCGGCCGGGATACCCCTCCTGCCGGATTCCAACCACACGTGCAGCCATGACGTCACCGTGCGCATAAAAAAAACACAAGCCCCACGTCTCGAGGGGTTCCCCACGCGAACACATGTGCTTTGCCCGTTGGAGCTTAACACACACGATCGCGTGGAGAACCCGTCCGGTCCAAATCCGTTATCCTGCCTCAACTTTGTCCGTCCGCGGGATCGGCAAATCCACCGCGTGCGTTTCCGGACCGGGACTTCACTCTCGCAAGCGAGCACGTGGTGGTCTCGTGCGTTGCACAGCACGGACCGCGTGCTCACTGCTGGGTGAACCCGGCACGGTCCCCAAAACAGCTACAGCCGCGACTCGGCTTTCTTTCTTCTGTCGCCGTCGTCGCCATTCGACCCACGCACACCTGCGTGTTACGACGCACACACTCCACTCCATTAAATTCACACCGGGAGACGCGGCTGCGTGCTACCGCATGCCAACCGACATCTCCCTCACATACCGCTCTCTCACACACACGGTCTCCCTCGCATAACCCATACCACTCACACGTGGTGCTCCATTCAATCGCGCGGGGGCACTCACCCGCGGTGCCTCACTCACACACGCGGGGGCACTCACTCGCGGTGCTTCACTCACACTGGCCGTTTCATCCACACACCCGGCCTCACTCACACACCGTCCCTCACTCACACACGCGGGGGCACTCAACCGCGGTGCCTCATCCACACACGGTGCCTCACCCACACACGCGGGGGCACTAACCCGCGGTGCCTCACTCACACTGGCCGTTTCATCCACACACACGGCCTCACTCACACACGGTGCCCCTTTTACACACGGCGTGCTGGGAAGCACGTACTCTGGCACCATCGCCACCACACCACTCACACACGGGGTCGCTTCCACACACGGGGACGCACTCACACCTTGCACCACACACACAGGGACAACCACACTGGGGATTCGTGTCCCCACAAGGGTCTCCGGGGCCTCTATACCCCCCAAGCTCTCCGTGCACCCGTCCACAGCACCCGTCCTCTCAACCTCGCAAAGCACGACCGAACTCACCTGGTCGTGACTCGCCTCAAGGGGGCATACTCCCTCCCCTCGTTCCTGGAGGAGGCCATCCAGCTGCTCGCACTGGGTCCCTACACGCTCCGCGAGCTCAACCTCACTATCCTCCACTACCTCCGTGTGTGTGTGCGCGTCACTTACCCCGTCTTCATCGTGCAGTCTCTCCTCTATTTTTTCTGTCTCCCGTGTCTCTATACATTTATAAGTTTCTGTTGTCATCACCTCGTGTCTCGTCTCACACGTTTTGGTCTCCCCCTTTAATTTTTCCCTTTTCGTCACCGTCGATTCCTCTGTCACGACCCTCGCCCAACACGCCCCCCGAATTATTTTTTTACCCGCCTCCACCGCGGGCCTGCCAGCCGTTGCACCCCCTTCCAGCTCGTTTGCTTCCACACGTGGAGTCGCCATTCCCAGCTCCCTGGTCACGGCCTTCATGCCCGTCTGCAGGCATCGGCCCATGTTCTGCGTCTCACCCCGTAGCTCTTTCATTTCTTCCTTCATGTTTGGTTCCATTCCGTTCATTTGTTGTGTATTCGCATCCAATTTTTGTGTATTCGCATCCAATTTTTATGTATTCGCATCCAATTTTTGTGTATTCGCATCCATCTTTTCGTTCATTGCCGCCAGCATGGCGCATAGCTGGGCCATGTCGGGTGCGCTTGGGTGAGCCGTTTCGGCAGGGATCGGGGAAGGGTTTTGGTGGAGGGGGGGAGGGGAGGTGTCATACACCGCGGCCGCTGCCGCACCTATTTCGGGCTCTGGGTTCAGTTGGACGAGTTCATGTTCCTGCACGGGCATTCCATCCTGGGCCATGGATTCCACACATTCTACATCCATTTCTAATACCCCCGGCTCCCGCTCGCCTTGAGACGCCATCTTGCTTCTCTTAAAGGGTTAATTTGAATCGCTCGTAATTTGGAGGGAATCGGGGGTCGCTTCTCTCACCCCTGGACCGATTCCCGTGAATTTAATTGGAGACAGGAGAGCTCGTTTTCCTGTTCTCCGATACCAGTGCCGCGAGGAGGGCGATGGATTTGTATCGCACGACCTGACACCAGTGTTACCGATTCGCGCCCGCCGGTGTGCTGACGGCCACGTAACTCGAATCGCGGCACGTCGCCCACCGGACGGACAATCCAGTCGTGACCCTCTCGGACTAACGCCGGGAACCAGTCACGGGTGGACCTTTCGGTCTCATCGCGATCGAGCCAATCAGCCCCCGCGTGAGATAGGGTTGCTCGCCAAATTCGACCTACCTAAGTACCCACACGGAGGGTAGACCGGGCGATCGCACCTCGCCGCAGGTCGACTTCGGACACGGGCCACTTAAGCGACCCGTTCCGTTCTATCGGGATAACCGAGCGGTGTTATCGTCGGCCTCGACGGTTCGATTAATTATCGGGCGTATTCAACCCACTACCAACCCTTTACGTGAAGCAAGATGAGGATTCAATGAAAGAAATGACGAAGCGAAGCGGGAAACAGTTCAACACAAAGCACATTTATTTGCGATGAACGGAAAGCACACATATTCAATTCCACCAAAAGCACATAGAAAAGAAGAGAAACACAATGCAATTTTACACAAAAAGCAAATGCGACAATGCAGATCTAATACCGATTACGCGAGCACACGGCAACACTTATACAATTTTACTTCACAGACGGCGCCGACAACACACATTCCCAAAAACAAAAGAAAAGAACACCCTCAAAGATGAGGCGGGCCTGAGGCCGAGACCGGGTCGGGCCTACCCGTCTGGTGATGAGACGCGGAGCGGCGATGGTGCCTCAACTCCGCGGGCCTCGCGGACAGTGTCTGGTAGGGGGTGTGAAAGGGGCCCCCTTGGTTGCACTATCTCAGCGCGGGGGGAAACAGGAGGGGGTTGCTGATCTCGGGGTATAGAGGATTTCTACTCTGCCTCGAGTCCCGCGACGAGCGTCTCCACCTCGGCCAGGTCGCGCCGTCGGCCTCCCTGGTGTGCAGCTCCCGGCACGACGCGAGCACCCCCTCGTCTGCCCTCGCCGCCTCTCCACAGCTCCGTCCCCTTCGCTCCGACTCCAACGCACACGACGACGACCAACTCCTTCTTGCTTCTTCTTCCCAACTCCACCGACTGCGAAGTCTTAACTCTCTCTACTGACGAACGCGGTCGCTTATATAAGCCCCGTGGCTTCGCTCTCTCGTCTTTGACCCCCTGCCTTCGACCTTTCACCTCGCTCCCCATTGGCCCGAGAAAAAGTGGGCGTGAATGCTTTTTGATCCATAAATTTGCATATAGCGATCGCCCTCCAACGCCCTGGAGGCGGGGCCAAATCGCCCCTCGCTCACCGATTGGACGGAACAAAAGTGGGCGTGTGTCGTTTTTGATCCGTTTTTGAAGTGGAAAATCCGTGGTTTTGTACACGCTGTTCGGCGCGCGCCCTGCACGAGTCCAACACCGGTACCCACAAGCGGCGCAAGAACGGTGGCGATGCGACGGTTGCGAGGTGTGACGTGAAGTGGCGTCGCGGTGGGTGGTTGATGTTGTGGTTGGTGGTGGTAACAATTGCGGTTGGTCCAAAATAAAGATAGTAAAAGAAAAACGGCTATCCTGAAGAGTCGCAGCACGCATGAATAACATTTATTCCCACTAGACAACGGGTTTGGGCCTAACTACACATATACTTACGGAGATATCTCACCTAAGGGACCTGAATGGTGGTTTGCGAATTTGGTAACCACAACATTATTTTGTACATGTATCCATGTCGAAGTAATGGGTGGATATTGAAAGCAGATCACACAAAAAGTTTATGGTTAAGAGATTCTATAGGCTATCGCATGAGCAGAAATGAAATAAAGCCACGGACACTGGCGTCTCTTGCCATTTATAAGGAATGAAGATGAGTCATTCGATGATATGAGTGAGGAAAATGAAAAAAACATTTTTGAGCACTTTATGTTGAAGAAATTGTTGCGGCCTGTTTCAAGTCAAAGCACTGTTGAGCAGGCCAACAAAATGGTGAATCAAGACATATACATTTATATATATATATGAAAAGCACAGTCCGTCCAACAGTCAGTCAATCTGTGAAGTTGTGTGACTATATTCCTGATAATCACGTCCTGTTTGAACTTGGTTTCAGACAACACGAACGTCTATAAATTAGGTACTATTGGAATGTTCCTTTCACAGTGAAGCCGTGTGATTATATGTCCATTAATTACGTACTGTTTGAACGTTGGTTGCACCCTGACTTCACACACGTACAGTACGTCTATTCATTACATACGATTGGAATGTACCTTTCAACGTTTTAGATTGCTGAGACCACTTTGACCATTGAAGACCCTTTAGACACCAAGGACCAAAAAGATCCAAAAGACCCTGATGACCCAGATGATAAAAAAGTCCCTGAGGACACAAAAGATCCAAATGACCCAAAAGTCTCTGATAACCCAGAGGATCCAAAAGACCCTGATGACCAAAAGGCCCCAAGGAACCAATACAGGGAAAGGAGAACAAGGGACATGAGAGTATTTACATAACAGTACTATTTGCAACAGAATCTAGAATTTACAACGTCCCGGGTATTGTACATGAGGAAGGTCCTTTTAAAATATATGTGTGTGTGTGTGTGTGTATGTGTGTGTATGTGTGTGTGTGTGTGTGTGTGTGTGTGTGTGTGTGTGTGTGTGTGTGTGTGTGTGTGTGTGTGTGTGTGTGTGTGTGTGTGTGTGTGTATCATTGTAAATTTCTATGTTACTGCAGTCACGTCAGCCAATCAGCCCAAACACAACATGCCAGACTGAGGGCCTATTTGCTCCTTTATGAAGCTCAATGTGGCGTATCTGAGTTTGATTGAGTGACACGCCGCAGTTCTCCTCCACACCGAGCCACTAAAAATGGTGACTATAGCGGTTTGTCACACTTGGCGAGGTGAAAGTTTAACATGGATGCTAATCATCCCACCAATCTGTCCTTTATGGGATTGATAAGATCAAAAGCTATAACTCATTGGACTGACTCAAAATAATTCAAAGGAGTCCCTGTGAATTATTGTATTTAATGGATCAGGAATGGAGAACAAGGGACATGAGAGCATTTCATATAATTATTTATAGTGCCCCCCAAAAAACATTTAAAACAAAATATGTACCCGGGTATCGTACATGCAGAAGGTCCTTTAAAAACAGCCTGATCGGGCCCCAATCATACCACAGGAGAAAGACCTGGGATAAATCTGCAAGACAATGGAATACAAGTCGCAACCCAGACATGGGTCACATGACCAACCAGAGCTAGCCCCAACTCGTGGGCTACAAAGTGGATTAAATGGCAGAAATTGAACGGGAATCTCTGCGGCAAGAGGTCTGGACCAAATGAGGTCTGCAGCAAGGACCAAACCTGCGGCAAAAGGTCTGCAGCTCCTTCTGGCCCTGTCTGACTCCTGCTCCGACCCCATCTGGCTAACGGCTAAACCAGCCTGAGCTGGACTGGCAACGAACAGACCGTGGAATGGAATGGGGGCAAGGAACCATGAACCAAAGATGAGAAAAACCCAAGACCGGAACCCTGGAAAAGGTTCCTCAGCGGGATGCGCACGTGGCTTTTATGGCTCCCCAGATGCACTACCCCATGTTGCGACCCCGTCTTGTCTGCTCTGCACCAATAGTCGGTTCGGCAGCAATCAAGATGAACCCCTCCCCGGAGACTCTCAAATGCTCAGGGAAATTGGCCAGCATGCCCTTTGCACCAAAACCTGCACCTTGGCACCAAACTGTGTGCCTTTGCAGCCTTGTGAGGTTGAATCTCCCCAATAATTGCACATGTAAGACAGGAAGGAAAAACTGGAAATTTGGAAAGAGTTGAGTTTGGGAGACGGGTGGGTTAACAGTGGTAGAAAAGACCAAGGTTTTGGATGGGAGATAATCTGAGATTGTGCTGAACACTTCTCTTGAAGACCTGGAGGAAAGGATGAAATTGAAGAGCATGGAAGTCGATTCTACATGCAGGAAAACAGAGGAATAAACGAATAGAGGTGAGCAGCGATTCTGAATTTTGGGAGTTTCACCAGAAGGTGTTGATGGTAGACTGTGTGTGCCCTTAAGTAACCTGGGGGGTGGGGTACAAATCATGGAAAGAGCAGAGGGTGCAAGACGAGAAAATGGAGATGGTAGAAGACAGAGAGACCACCTTCCTGTCTGTAATGGGAAAGTAATAGGCCCCATAGTCTCAGCTTCATCGCAGGAGATTCCAATAATCTTGAAGGCCTTGGTTTCCACGGCATCAAGCTGAGAAAGGCGTGCAGGGATGCCAGCCCAAAGGTGAGAGCAGTATTCCATGAAGCTGCAAATGAAGGCCATGTAGGTGGATAAGAGTTCAGGTGTGCCAAAGAAGGACATTGCACGACAGACAATGTCCAATCGGCAGCTGACTCTGGAGGCCAACTTTGAAATGTGGTTTGCCCAAGAAAGATCATTGCTGACAGTGAGACGCAAGAGTTTGAGTGATAGAACTTCATAAAGAGGGTTGTCAAGAAAGTCGATAGGAGGGTTTTCCAGACGGTCCTTTAGAAGAGAGATGGTGAGGGTGTGAGAGTTGTCAGGATTGAAAGACATATTCTAAGTGTTTGACCTGCTTGTGATTCTAGCAAGGTCTGAAGAGAGGGAAGAGGCTGCAGCCTTCCTGTCTGAAGGATGAGGAATGTCATGCCAGAGGGTGGAGTCATCAGCAAGAGAAAAAGCAGATTTTCCAGAGTTAGAGAAATCGATTGTGAAGATCAGGAATAGGGCAGGGCCTCAAGCACTGCATTGGGGCACTCCAGCCTTAACAAATAGAGGAGATGAAAGGATTCTGTCAGAGCACCACACTTTGGCTACTTGAGTTGAGGAAGTTGGGAAGCCATGTGTGGAATTGGCTTTGAATGTTAGAGGCAGAGGGTTTGGAGAACAAGGTAGGGTGCCAGACTCTATCGAGAGACAACTCTGATCGCATGTCTGACATTGATGGCCACCATCCTTTCTTGGAAGAGTAGAAGCATGTCCAAGCTACGGAGACCTGGTCTGAATCCAAATTACTGATTTGAGATAGAGTCCATTGGAGAAAAAGAAGAATTTCATATCAACTGTGATGATGGATTCCATGACATTGCTGATGATTGGAAGTAAGCTAAGGGGATCCATTTTTGCACCTTTTCGTGAAATGCAGTTCTTCTTCTTCTTGTGTATGGCAGCTCTGCTGCTGGGTAGCTGTCATTTTGTTGGGGTGCAACTCTGCCGCTGATGCTGTGCGCCGATACCAGTCCACTATTACTCATTTCACCGACCTCAGAGGTTTGTTTAGAAAGTAGATGGGAGGCTTTGCCAGATGGTCCTTTCGTGGAGAAAGTGGGTATGTGGAATTTGTCGGGTTTAAAGACACATCCAAAGTGTTGGACCAGCTTCTGATTTTGTCAAGATCTGAAGAGGGGGGGGGGAGAGGCTGCTACCTGTCTGTGAGAGAGATGAGGAATGTCATGGCAGTGTGTGGAGTCATCAGCAAGAGATAAAGAAGATTATCCAGAGAGTTAGAGAAATCGTTTATGAAGATCAGGAATAGGACAGGGCCGAGAACACTGCCTTCGCAGGGAGAGGAGATGAAAGGGTTCCGTTGAGAGCCACACGTTGTCTCAGAGTGGAGGAAATCAGGAATACAAGAGTGGAGTTGGCCTTGGACTCCATAGACAGACAGTTTGGAGAGCAAGTCAGGATGCCAGACTGTATCAAAAGCTCTATATATGTCCAGAGACGGCCCTGATGTCATGTTTGACACTGAGGGCCTGCATCCATTGTTGGGAGAGTAGAAGCAGCATGTCCAAGGTGGAGTGACCTGGTTTGAATCCAAATTGGTGATCTGAGGTGAGGCTATTGGAGAATATATTCAGTGTTCTAGCTCTTCCATGAGCCTCGACTTTGTTTTCAAAAAAATAACAATAAAAGGAACTCATTTTTTGCGGATATTTCAAAAGTGTGTAATATTCTCATGACCGTTCACAAGGTTAGTTATATCATGTCTGTCCCTGGAGTTTATATAATTTTGCCAGTCATGCATGCATCTTACCCACACCTCTTTCATCCAACCATTGAGACCATACTCTGTGCAGAGCGTTGGTACTGCCTAAGCAGTCTCCTTGGCTATTGGGCACAATCCTGGACAGGTCAGCACTCCGACACAGAATACCAGCAAGCTGGTACAGTACTCATTTTGCCAACCTCAGAAGGATAACAAGCAGAGTCAACCCCACCTGGTATTAATTCAACATCTGAGTGGGATTTGAACTCAGGATCCTCGGATCCCAAGCCCACCACCCTAACCATTAAGCCAATACCAGGCATTAGAAAGAGCTCAAAAGACTGGAATTGAAAGGGAGAAGCAACTTTCACAGGTCAGGTGATCTCTATTCAGATCAACAGCACCCTTGACCAAGGAGTAGAAACAGCTGACACTAATTAGGGATAAAAAGTCAAAATCAACCATCAGAGTAAATTAGATGAATATAAAGCAATGTGATAGTTTAAAAGATGTACCAACTAAGCTAGCATGTGTGCAAGATTTGAGGAAAATTGGCCAAGAAGTTGTTGATCTTGAAGTTGAAGGCAATACACATGTGAAGAGACCCCAGAAAACGTCGGTGTTCAGGGCATCATAAAGTATTGTTATGGTATCGACACACACACCAGGCTCACGAGGTGTATACTTGGACGTGCTGCCACAAGCGACCCTAAGGCCACCGGCCACAGATAAGTACATGGCCCGACGGGTTGCGAAGCAACCACGAACGTCAACCAGATGGCCAAATCTTCCAGTGTTCCTCCGTCTAACACCATTTACCTGGGTGTAACATGGCTCAACTTACTGAGATGTGGCCCACTGATGTGGCCCTCAGCACACACTCTGATTACTGCAGAGCGGAACAGAAAGTGCAGTGCTGGCTATTTAATGGAGCAAAACAGTGGAATAAAACTTCCCGGCTAATGCCAACTATGTTTGACCAATATGGAAAATACACCATGCAGGTTGGAAGAAAACATGTATGGGTTTATCTATGTTGGGGGGACATGGGTAGGGGGGGGTTCACATGGCCCATATATGCAGTAAAGGTTTTATTCACAAGGAATGGCAAAGCACATATGCAGGGTGTTTGTGAGGGTATGACACGTATACAACGGGAGAGATTCGTATGGCATGTATATACAGTAAATAGAACAGAGACACAGAGCAGAACATGTTTGCTCGTCACTTATGAGCCCTTTCTACAATCTTACTTAATTATCTACACATGAGACTCGGCACCAATCAGAATCACAACTGGAAAAATGTAGAGAGCAAGAAATGAGAATAAGATGTAGAGCAGAGCATGAACGCAGCTCCTTCCTGCCTAAATCAGATGCATGTAAGCTCGTACCATGTGCATACTCATGTAAGCTTCCCCTTGGTGGCTCTCGCAGTCCGAACAGGAAAATGTGGGTGCAGGTTGGCCAAAGGACTCGTGGTAAGGAGAGCTTGAGAGATCAAACACGTTAGATCAAACGCTCGGTAGATCAAGATGCCTGGGATATTGAATGCTCGGTAGATCAAACTCTAGGTAGATCAAGATGCTCGGTAGATCGAACGCTTGGTCGATCAAAATGGTTGGTGGGTTGAATGCTTAGTCGATCAAATGCTGGGTATATCAAGATGCCTGATAGATCGAACGCCAGGTAGATCAAACGCTGGGTAGATCAAGATGCTAGGTTGATCAAAATGCTCGATTGATCAAAGTGCTCGCTAGATCGAATGCTCGGTAGATCAAAATGCTCGGTAGATCAAAATGCTCAGTGAGTCGAGCGCTCGGTAGATCATGATGCCTGGTAGATTGAGATGTTCAGAAAGGCTGCTTCAATGTCCCTTGTTCAAGGGCTTCCACAAATGCTCTCCCAACATAGAGGTCAAAAGTATCTGCTGCTGTACTGAGCACGGAGGCTGAGCTTCTGTGCCCTGCATGGAGATTATGCTGTTTGTTCTACACAATCGCTTTCTCCACTTGGTTTCACATCCTTCCACAATGGAGGTCAAGCTATTCTGTCTTGTTGTTCCAGGGAGCGCACAAACACACACTGTTTTTACCTCCTCTCACTTTGGAGGTCAAGTTCATCGGCTTGTTGCTCCATGGAACCACGAAGATGCTAAATGCAGGTGACATGAACATCAGCTGAATGATCCTGCAGCTCTAAAGGTGTTTTTGTTTTCCAAGCAAACAAAATAACCAAGAGACCACTGCATAGCTAATATAATTACCTCCATTGTGTCCAAATGGGAGTTTTGCATGAATTGAAAAAACGATTCCATTTACTTTCTACATTTTCAAGCACCTGCCTTAAGAATCCTTTGTGTGAGTGGAACGGGAAATGTGGTCCATTGTTTTGAAGCAATGGTGATACATGATGTGTGGACTCATGACAGGGGTAATCTGTGATGTGGTGGTAGAGGGATGGTGTTCGTAAAATGGAATGGAAAAGGATGATTGGGAAGGTTTGAAGAGCGAAATACAGGATCGACGGGGCACTAGCAGCCACGGTCTTGAAAGGTGAACATGGCGAGGGACCGGCGATGGATGGGCAGGTGGAGCCGTACAGGGATCCAAAGATAGATCGATAGATGGAGGCGGTAAAGAAAAACCAACCATTCTAACTAACGATGCATATTCTTCCAAAGGCCCTCCACACGAAAGGTGGGCAAGGAAACACGAAAGGTCTCACATAAATTGAAGAAATATCTGTCTGGGGAAAATCCTATGTGTGTGAATTCATACAGGGGTCATTTCCATAACACCTCCATGTCTGTGGTTGATATAGATTGTTACTTACAATGGCTCACCAAACTTTTGAAATAAGTTGAAAATACTTGGGAAAGTACCTGAGAGAAAGGGCTGTACCCATACACAACAAAAGACTTGGAGAACTTTCTCAGATCACCCAACGGGCAGCTGCTCGTAGTACAAACTCCTGACCATGTGGACCGGTGCAAGGCCCACGGGGTTGGGCGTGTGCTACACCACAAACTCCCGACGGATCGCTACTAATGAAAGGACTGTTTATCTTGATTAGTCGCTTCCTAACACCAATGGGAAGGACATATATGGGGCTTTTGAATGCAAAGGGTAAGTTTAAAAGGATGATTTTTACTATTAATCTTCTTGGGATGGGGGAAGGAGGGGGTGTGGGAGATGTGAGAGCTGTTAAAATATATTTCTCTTGTTTGGTTCCAGCGCCACAAGATTAATTATACTAGAGTTTTGCTTCTATTGCGTAAAGTTGAAGTGTGTGTCTGTGTGTTTTATGTATATATTCACTGGAGCCACTGATTATGTTAAGAGGAAATGAAAGGAAATCAACACCTCTCAGTGTCATCCACGGATATTTGTCGTATTTCCTCCACTTCCGTGAGACCGACTTTCATTGAGGAACAGAGCAATTATGTTTAACCATTTTGAAATTGCCACTCTTTCGTTAAAATGCTGAAAATTATGTTTAAAAGACGATTTGGATTACAGATTTCGTGCTGGTAATGGCAGGTTA
This sequence comes from Eptatretus burgeri, assembly GCF_056783735.1. Taxonomy (NCBI): domain Eukaryota; kingdom Metazoa; phylum Chordata; class Myxini; order Myxiniformes; family Myxinidae; genus Eptatretus; species Eptatretus burgeri. The sequence continues at coordinate 52,750,093 of NC_140967.1, forward strand.
AAAAGTTCCCATCGAGTGGAACTGAGTCAGTGTGAACACACACATGCGCAAAAGGCCTTATTTGGCATCCGTACGTCATTTTGAAAGTCATGTATTCATCATAAAAGCAAAAATTAATTCCTGAAACAACAAATTGTAATACTGAATTATAAACTAAAACAATTTTTTTTTCATTATACTACATCAAATCACAAACCAACCATAACTTATCAGAAAAGAAACATCATGGCATGAGTCTGCACCTCCCTCTCGTGCATTCGTGTTATACTATGACCTTGGGTCAGTCATTCATTATTCATGCTATCAAATGAATTGAAGGACATGATCAACTACACTTCTGAACCCTTGACTCTACCCCCCTTCCATATTCTCACTCACATGCCCTCTATTTTCATAAAAACTCGAGGCTCAGTGAGGAGTAAAATGAGGGATTTTCAACTGACACAAAAGGGCAAAAGTTAGCAGCTGTTGATACATTTTCTTCCAGAAAATTTAGGGTATGGCAAGAGATTAGTGGAAATGGAAGTTGGCATGAGATGGTGGTGCAGGGAGGAACATGATTCGACAGACATAGGGAGATTATTCCACAGGTGGGAAAAGAGGAATTCAGGTGAGAATCTCGAGGAATTCAGGTGAGAAAGAACGCTGGACTTTGGGAAATTAACAAGGAGAGGTTTGGTGGATGAAGACGTTCAGCCTTGTAGAGTTGGGAACAGCAGATGGCTGAAATCACATGGGGAGCAAGACAAGAAGAAAGACAGTTGAAGATGGAAAGATGAATCCGTTTACTGTGACAAAGGAGTAAGCCATGTAAAACAGTCAAGCCTCCTGATTGGTGATATTATTTCCATAGCCTTGGTCTTGTTAGCTTCCAGCAGCAAGGGGTGGAATATGCAAGTGTTCCAGTCGACAAGGAAAAATGACGTCCATTGTACTTTGAAATATTTATGGGTTGTTACAAGTTCTCAAGAAGCAAGGGGTCTGGGGCAAAATGCCCAGTCTGTGCCCAGTTTTAGCAGCCAGCTTGGAGACGATTCGCCCAGTCGAGGGAATGACTGATAGTGGGGAACACAAAATAGTGGGGAACAAAGACAATAGGATATGTGTGAAAGGGAGAGGGATGGGCTGGGTTACATGGGGTAAACAAGATGGTGCTACGGGGACTTAACATATGAGATGGTGGTGAACAACTGTTTTGAAGACCTGGAGGAAGGAATGGGATTGAAGAGAGTGTGGAAGTTTGTTCCAGAGGCGGAAAAAAAACAGAGGAATGAAAGAGTGAAGGTGAGCAGTGATTCTCGATTTTAGCAGTTTCACCAAAAGGGGTTTTTTGCAGACCTTGAGTGCCCTGAGGAAATATAGGGGGGCAGATCACATACAGAGCAAGGGGAGGGGGGCAACGCCAGAGAGGAGACGATCAAAGACAGACCACAGACCTGCCTCCGGTGAGACAGTGAGACGTCCAAAGACTTATCTTCGTCACAGGAGATGCCAATGATCCTAAAATCCTTGGTTTCCACAGCGTGAAGTCGAGCTAGGTGTGAGGCAGGAGCACCACCCCAGAAGGTAGAGCAGTACTCCATCAGACTGCAGATGAAAGCTTTGTAAGTTGTTAGAAGCTCAGGTGTGCCAAAGAAGGACTTTCCATGACGTAGGATGCCGAGTCGGCGACTGGCTTTGGAGGGCAGCTTGAAGATGTGGCTTTACCAGGAAAGATCGTGGCAGATAGTGAGGGCCAAAAGCTTGAACGAAAGGACTTCTTCAAGGGAATTGTTGAGAAAGTAGATGGAGTTTTCCAGAAAGTCCTTTCGGAGAGACATGGCGAGGTGTGAGATTTGTCAGGAGACCTCCATTACCTTTTCTCTCCCTCCCTCTCATCTAACCTCCATTCTCATGTTGCATTATAGTTCACCTCTTTTCTGCAGGCCAGCAGTCTCATTAGAAGCATAGTAGACCACACATTTCCCAAGGGTGGAATAATCCTTTGGGATGCCAAGCTGCAGAAAGGAAGATTCATCATGTGAGTGATATGAAAGTTAGTTTTATCATTGCCAAAGTCTTATTCCTTTAAGATTATATGCATTGGGCAGCCCAATTACCTCCCCCCCCTTTGTTCTTTCAAACATTACAATTACATTAGAGCAACTTCATGTTGAAATTGCCACTTTCAGATTCTGCATTCACTACAAGTTATCAGACCCATGATGGATGTTTTATTGTGGTGAAAGAACAAGTCACCGACATGCATGCATCGGCTTCTGTGATGGAAAATACATTGACGTTAACATTGTCATTGCAGCATGCATCTGGCAATAGAACACCAAGGCCTCGTCCCACTAGGTGCGAGACATTAAAACAAGAAAGGGTACTCTGAAATCGGCAAGCAGCCACACCGTGTCCTGGCTTTAACCATCAATATCAAAAAAAATTGATACAACTTTTTGCTTGCACTCAGCAGAATCCATGAAGTCCTGTAATGTATTTTCATTTACTCTCCAGGTGATTTCTCAAAGCAGACACCTGCATTGCATTTTTCCCATGTTCATTCCACAAAAACACGCGTCAGTGCAGCAATTAGAGCTAATTGCGTTAATGACGTCCACACCTCCTTGGTGTTTATTGCCGTACAACTAATAAAAACAAAGAAGCCTTCGACACATTTTGTAAGTATTGTTCCCGCGGGGTGTGAAAAATGTACGGTTAATCCTTTCGCGCAATGGCACCACAGTGCCACTAAAGCTCCAAACAGCTGTGGTGCATTTTTGGTAATCCTGGGACATTTAACAGGCACGTGCAATGTAGAGATTATAGTCAAACTTTCCCACAATGATAAATACTCAAACAATTCACGAATGATACTTTCGTATTGATGCAACTCCTCACCTGGTTCACCTCCATAATTTGGTACAATTTATAGGACTTTGACAGACCATGAATAATGAGAATATTAATGTAATCTACTGGATGGAACATTTATTGCTTTGCTTCAACTCAACAAGTTGAAACTATTGTCACTTGAATTTAACCAAAATTATACAGCCCCGTTTGGTGTTCCGTTCTGAGTGTTTACCTTTTGAATCTGTGGTTGAAGGTTCACACACCATCATCGGTGTTGATTTGGCCATTGAATACGACTGTGTTTGTAAATCATAAAAATTACAGTCATCGCTTAATTTGACCACATTCGGTGGTGTAATGGTTTGTGTCCACTGTGAATCTGAGAGGTCGGTGGTTCAAACCCCGGCCAAGCCAAGTCATACCAAAGACGTAAAACGTGCTGCTTCCTTACTTGACCCTCAGCATTTATAAGGACAGAGAACGGACGAACAATCTTATGTTGACAATACGAGCGCAGCCTTTGAGATGCCAAATCGCCTCCATGCCCATCATAGTTCCTTGTAAGGAAACTCATGTTAATATCTTTGTCTTGCATTGAATACTGGCTCGTCAAGATTATCTTCCCCTTGTGGCCTTTCTGGAAGGAGCATTGAGTTTGTGGGTTAAAATCCTGCTAAATACAGAACTATTTCCTATTCAAAATTTAGACGCTAGCCTTTTGGAAACCCAGGGAGATCCTCAGCGACAGAAACATTTGACAACTTGTTACCCTCGCCGAAGGATTCGGAGAGGGTATTGCATTTGGGTCCGTCTGTTTGTTTGTTTGTTGGGTCGCCGAAATAGGTGACCCTTATTGTGAGTAATTCTGTTTGTTTGGATGTTTGTTTGTCCGCACAGAACTTTTGTGTTATTCTCCACAACCGCTTGTCAGATTGAGAGGAAATTTTCACCATTGGTGCAATTACTCATGAAGAATTTTTTTTTAATAAAAATTATGACGTCAAAGGTCACGTGGTGTGGCAGCCATATTGGAAAAACGGAAAAAATTTTGGACCTCTGTATCTCTGAAACCACACCAAGGAAAAAATTGAAACTTGGCACATGGCAAAGACTCAAAGGGAATGAGTGATTTTTTTTATGACATCATAGGTGCCCTCGTTGTGACGTCATAACTGCATATGTAGAACGCCACATCCAATCAGTATATCTCAGGTCAACCACGTCTCACAGTGTTTGTGTCGTTGATTGGTATCTACATATGCGGGTATCAGAATGTGGAATGGAGTCCTCCCAGGGTGGGCTCAAATTATCCACCTTCAGTTCGGTAAGGGGTCACGATTCATGGACCGAGCTTTGAAGTTTTCTGTTCTCAAAGTTTTTCACCGAATGCTCTCTAAAGGATCGTCGCTGAGCCCCAAACAGCTTCCAATTGTGGTTCGTTTGTAATAATATTCTCAGGGATGGTTTTTAGCTCACCTGTAAAGTAGAACCGGGGAGCTGATGGGATGGCACGTCGTCCGTCCGTCCATCCACAAATACTTACAACTTCTTCTCAGAAACTACACACACGATTTCAATGGAATTTGACCACAACCTTCATCACCCATGATGGCATAAAAAAGAGAGAGGATCTGAAGGGGTCTACAGAGAGAGTTTACTTGGGTGGGGGGGGGGGAGTTGCCTCCCTAAAGAGGTATTTGCTTTCCTCTTAATGATACACACAATTCTGATGAAATTTCACAACAACCTTCATCACCTATGATGTACCAAAATTTGTTCATGACATTAGAAAAAATTGGCATCTTGGAGAGTCGATGGGGACAGGGGGTTTGCCCCACAAAATATGCATTTGCTTTTTTCTCAAAAACTACACTACAATTCCGATGAAACGACCACCATCTTCACCACCCATGATGTACCAAAGTTTGTTCACGACATTAAGAAAAATTGGGGTCTAAGGGGATATACGGGGATGGGGGGGGGGGTTTGCCCCACAAAATATGCATTTGCTTTTTTCTCAAAAACTACACTACAATTCCGATGAAACGACCACCATCTTCACCACCCATGATGTACCAGTTTGTTCACGACATTAAGAAAAATTGGGGTCTAAGGGGATATACGGGGGTGGGGGGGGGTTGCCCCCCAAAATATGTATTTGCTTTCTATTCTGAAGCCACACACAATTTTGATGAAACTTGAGCACAACCTTTATCACCCGTGATGTACAAAGGTTTGTTCATGGCATTAAAAAAAAATCCATAGGTGTTTACTTTCTTCTCCATTATATATTTTGTGGGTCATGCATGCCTATCAGTGGTTGCCTGATTATCTTATCCAGCCACTACCAGGTGAGCACCCAGGGGGACTGCCCCTATGTTTAATATCTCTGTGAGGTTCTTTGTTATCATTCCTGTAGGTCCAGCAATCACTGGTACAACTTTGGCATTCTTCCCACATGAACTTTGGTTCATGTTCCCACAAATTTTCTTGAACTGGGACATCAAAGCTTTTGCAGATGTGCCAGCGGATTACATTATAAACTCTGCTGTGTCATTGTGTGTACAGCTGTTCTGACATGAGTATGTTTTCGTGTGTGTGTTCAGTCATTAAGCATAACATATCATTCTCTTTACTAACCCCACCTCCAGCCCTCACCTTTCTCTCTTCTTTTTTCATACTTCTCTTTGTCTCTCTCTGTCTCTCACCCCCTCCTCACATCCATCCCTCCAGCGGTATAGCAGCGTTTGGTGAGGCATATCTCTCCCCACCTCCCTTGCTCGCTCTTCCTCCCTTCCCCTCCCTCTCTCCTCTCTTCCCCTCTCTCCCTTCCCTCCCTCTATCCTCTCTTCCCCTTCCCTCCCTCTCTCAACTCCTATCCTTAATACCCCCCGACAACAAAGCGACGGGTTGTATTTGCTAGTATCCTAATAAAAGGCAGTGTGTGTGTGTGTCCTCCATAACACCAAAACTATAAAACCTTGCAGCCTGAAACTTTGCATGCATACCAAGAAAACTCCAAGGAAGTGGACGAGTGAAACTTGGGTGTTTGGGTTAATTAAAACACCCCGTTTGAAGATAATTAACGGCCTTATTTAATTATATCCTTCATCAGGCGATCTACGGCCACCTCGCTGTCTGAGGTCGAAATACGTTTCCTGGGTAACCTCACTGGGGTCTGAAGCCGCCATGTTTTTTTGGCCTGCTCAACCATACTTTGACTTGGAACAGGCCGCAACAATTTCTTAACGATAAAGGTTTTTTTTCCCCCACTTGTGTTATCTTATCTTATTAGCTTATCACCCAGCTCCACACTCGGCTTGCTTCCTTCATTCCTACTGCCTTCCCACCGAACTATGAGGAAATTATGGTCTAAAGTTGAGGTGCCTCTACACACAGACTTAAATACAGATAAGGGGAAAATGAAAGAAAAGCAAATCCTCCCTTTATTCTGGCACTTAGCTTTGTCCAGAGATGGTCTCCAATGAACTTTGTGATCGATGCACTTCATCCTGCGTGGGTCGATGCCGAGCTGCTCTCTGGGCGGGAAACGTACGTGAGGTGATTTGTGAGGTGGTATTCAATACCAGGGCTCACCAACCACCGTGCGGCTTCCTTGTTGATCTTGCTTGTCGATGCCATGGCTTTGCAGAATGACGC
>NC_140967.1:52764090-52816590 GCF_056783735.1 Eptatretus burgeri
CTCAGTCATATCATCGAATACCTTATCAATATACATCTCCACAAATAAAAGGGTGTGTGTGTGTCGTTGGTTGGTATCTACAAATGTGGGATTCAGAATGTCGAATGGAGTCCTCCCAGGGCAGGCTCAACGTATTCACCTTCATCATGGACCGAGCTGTGAAGTTTTCTGTTCTCAAAGTTTTGTGCCGAGATCTCTCTTCAGGATCGTCGCTGAGCCCTGGACAGCCTCCAACTGTCGTTCGTTTGGAATAATATTCCCAGGGATGGTTTTTAGCTCACCTGTAAAGTAGTTCCGGGGAGCTTATGGGATGGCAGGTCGTCCGTCCGTCCATCCACAAATACTTGCAAATTCTTCTCAGAAACTACACATACGATTTCAATGAAATTTGACCACAACCTTCATCACCCATGATGGCATAAGCATAATAAAAAGCTGGATCTGAAGGGGTCAACAAAGGAAATTTACGGGGGGGGGGTGGAGTGGGTTCCCTCCCCAGAGATATTTGCGTACTTCTCAAATGATACACACAATTTCGATGAAACTTCACGACAACCTTCATCAACCATGATGTGCCAAAGTTTGTTCATGACATTAGAAAAATCTGGCTCTAAGGAAATTTAAGGGGGGTTGCCATCCAAAATATTTATTTGCTTTTTACTCCAAAACTACACAAACAATTCCAATGAAACTTGACCACCACCTTCACCACATGTGATGTACTAAAGTTTGTTTGCCAAGGTTTGTTCATGGAATTCAAAAAAAAAAAAATCCATAGCTATTTACTTTCTTCTCCATTATATATTTTGTGGGTCATCCATGCCTACCAGTGGTTGCCTGATTATCTTATACAGCCACGACCAGGTGAGTGCCCAGGGGTACTGCCCCTATATTTAATATCTCTGAGGTTCTTTGTCATCATTCCTGTAGGTCCAGCTATCACTGGTACAACTTTGGCATTCTTCAGCTTCCAGGGTCTTCTCACTTCATTCTTGAGGTCTTGGTGTTTGGTCATTTTCTTGATTTCTGCATCGTTTAGTCCAAAATCACTTGTATTAACACCTCAATCAGCAATGCCTTCTTCTCTTTTTTTGTAACTAAGTATGATATGTTGTCGCAACGCTTTGTTTTCAATGTTTACGCTCAATGGGATCATTAGTTAGAACTTGAGCAGTTGGTACTTCCATGTTTTCAGTGATTACATTTGGTTCATGTTCCCACAAATTTTCTGGAATTGGGACATCAAATATTTTCAGATGTGCCAGTGGATTACATTATAAACTCTGTCATGTCGTTGTGTGTACAGCTGTTCTGACATGAGTTTGTTTTCGTGTGTGTGTTCCTGTCATTAAGCATAACATATCATTCTCTTTACAAACCCCACCTCCACCCCTTTCTCTCTTTATATATATATATATATATATATATATATATATATATATATATATATATATATATATATATATATATATATATATATATATATATATATATCTCTCACTTTTTTATTTTTCTCGTATACACTATTTTGAGAAGTAGCCAAAAGAATATCGACTATTGTTGATTTTCTAAATCTGTTGAACTTTCAATATAATGTTATTGGTGTCTCTGACACATGGTTTAAACATACCAACACATTATTGCAGATTCCCGATTATTCTTTCAGACGTAAAAGTAGATGTGAGAAAGGTGGTGGAGGAGCGGCAATATATATCCAAAACACATTTGTGAATTTTCAACGTGATGACCTAGTTCTAAATGTCACCTATGTGATTCATTATTTATCGAAACTGATCAAAAATATGGAAAAAAACATTATAGTTAGAGTGATTTACAAACCACCAAATGTTAATTCTGATCATTTTCAAAATGCATTCGATATATTATTGAATGATCTGTTCAATGAAAATAAATCCTTGTGTGATGAAATAAAAGATGAAGTGACGCGCGATCACGTGACGCGTGGCTCGCACACGAGACAGATAAAACCGAGATGCCGCGCGGTCGGTGGGATTGTCCCTGGGGCATTGTCATTAACCGTGGTGGTTCACTTGGTGCTCCTTGAATGGTGAGAATTGAGAGTATACTGGACTCCCTGCTTATGCTGGCTAATCGTTGTTATACTTTGCGGTGATCGACTGCACATGTATTCCTTTTGTGTTTGCAGAGACGGCTTCAATCAAGTGAAATAAAGCCTTATACTCTGAAGGTTTTTCTCTCACATTCATTTCACCTTGTTTATGATGGGTGATTTCAACATAGACCTCCTTCAATATACATAATGGAAATAACTCAACTCAACACTTTATCAAATCACTCCTTAGTAACTTTTGTTTACCCTTAATCAATAAACCAACTCGTGCGTCAAAATGCTGAGCGTCAAACAAGGGATCAGCACGTAATGATTCTTTTTTTTCTTTTCTTAAAAAAAAAAATCTTTGGTACGACTCGGCCGGTTTGAATCGTAGATCTCCCAAACCCAGAAGGGACACTCTAACCATGACACCACCGAGTCTGGCAAAGAGAATCACATAAAATATGCAATTTGTTGTTTGTCTGTCTGATGGCGATGTATTTGGTCATTACTGATCCAATCTCAATCAAACTTGCCAGGGAGACCAAGGATTATACAACGAAGGATGAAGGTTGTAGCGACATCACTTGTTTCACCTCCCCCCCAGGGGTTTCAATGAAAGTTTCACCTTTCTCCTTTATTATAATAATATTACCATTATTACAAAACAATATTAGCATTAATAATAATAATTGTGAACAATAATAAGGATAATCCATGGACCATCCCCACCCCCTCAAAATGCCATTTTCAGCATCGTTTTATGGGACAAACTGGTTTCTCAGAGGACATTTTTCCATTCAAAATGGTACATCAATAGTTTCCAATGCAGGGTCTAAGCAGTCTAACAGGTCTAGAGGGTCCAAAGTGTGGAAGGGGCCTGCACTAAAGTGTTTAAAGGGGTCTTAAGGGATCTAATAGTCCATAGGTTCAAAGCGTACATTCCAATAGCAGTTGGGGTCTAAAGCATGTAAAGTGTCGAAAGGGTCTTAAAACGACTAAAAGGGTAAAACGACGAAAAGGAATGAAAAAAAAGGACTGAAAGAACTGTCTCCTCTCTGCCACCGCTCTGCCCCCCCCACCCCCCCCCCCACCCCCCAATCCCGACTCTCTGTACTCCCCTCCCCCCTTTCTTTCCTCTTATTAAAAGCAAGAGGTTATTAATGACATTAAGAGATTAATCAAGAGGTCAAATTAAATTACAATCAAGATCAAATTAAATTAAGAGGTTTAAATAAAACAACAACAAAGCATCGTGCGGTGACAGAATTTTGTGATATGTGATTGACAAATAAATAGATTACATTTTGAGTTATTTCACGAATCATCTCACCGCCTGAATGGAATTTTTTAAAAAAAATAGTTCCATTAGCTGTCACGTACGACGTCATAAATCATGTCGAGTTTAAAAACAATCCAATGAGTTGCCTCAGAGGAGAAGGGGAACAATGAAAAAATGGTGATGGACACAATGCCAGAAGGAAGGAAAGACTGACAAACTGACTGACTGAAGGACATCATTATGGCTTTAATTGCTCATCTTGATCTCGTCGTAGACTAGCTAATAGTGATAATAGTAATAATAATTGGCAATAATAATAAGGTTAAAAACAAGAACCCTCTCCCCACGGTGGAGCGGGTGTTTCCAATCATACTTATTCTTCTTTAACGGCCACCATTATCCCACCTTTCTTGTGTGAATGGCTGGGGGAAGCTTGGCCTGAGTCTTCACGAACCGCTTGGCCAGGTCTAATGTTCGACTCGTTCTGGCAGGAATTTCGAATTTGGCCAAGGTGCCAGTGATAGCTCACCTATTCTTTGTAAAGGGTACCATGGGATCTTTAACGTCCACCAACGAATGCTGGCAGACAGGACATCCGTTTAATGGCCATCCAACGGACAGCACACACATTGATGAATTACCCTGCCTGTGAAACACCAGGCTGACAGTTTTATAGCTGGGTGGGGAAATCAAACCCAGGCTAGACAACCAAGAGGTGAGTGTGGTGTGTCCAATCATACGAAAATATGCAATTTAGTATCTGTCTGTGATCGATGCATTTGGTCATCACTTATCCAATCTCAACCAAACTTGACAGGTGGGCTGAGGATCACACTACAAAGGTTGTAGATACTTATTTTTCAACCCCCCTTCCCCCAATGGTCGTAGTTCATGAACTGGTCATCATTTGCGTTACAGGGTCAAAATATTCAATTTTTCAGTTTTCTCTGTGTTGATAGACATCACCAAGCTACATGCACTTGTGTGAAAAAAAATTAGCAAAAACCACTAATTAACGGCGAATATGGTATTTTTAATTATGAACTTTAATGGATACTGCATTACAAGGAAAACACATTTTCGCGTTTATCTCGAATTCACCCTTTCTGAGTAAATTGGATGTGGATCAGTTATCCTTTGGCCGTTTTGGACAATTCAAGTGCCAAATTAATACTGAGAATCTGCTAGAAACATAACTATGTAAAGATATTTACTAGATCTCTTTTAGGAGTTTGTACATATTGGTCAGGGTTTGCTGAATAATAACGAGTTGAATAATCAATTTTGCATCATGCAACAGCAAGTCCCAAGTGTTACCTAAAAAATAACAAAATACATTAGATTAAAGCTTATTGATTGAAATAAATTCAGTTTATTCCAAATTTGACTCACCACATCCGGCGCCTCCACCACATCCGCCTATTTACTCCACCCCTGACTTGTATCACTTATTTGCCTGTTACACAAAAACTATTGCATATTTTTTTATTTCTGTTTTTTCCACATTAAACGAGACAAAATTACCTTTCTTCTCATACTAAGATATCTTGATATGTGTTTTTTTCTGGTCTGTAGTCAAAGTGGAAAGTGGATGTTTTGAAAAACATGTAACAACTCCGCCTTTTTAGGGTGACCAGTTTATGAACTACGACCCAATAGGGGTTCTGAAGTTGGGGTTGACGCAAATTCTCTTCGTAAATGTGTACTGTGTAATGCCGCTACCGGTTTTGGTGGGAGAGGATAGACTCAACTGCAAAAAGATCCAGAAGAACGTTTTACGATTTGTGTTTCAGAGGTCTTAATTGTATCTATCACAAGTAAGAGGAATTATGATTGAATTCAATTGAAGAGTATGAGGAATTGCAAGAGATGCCTCATATTGCCTTAGACTCCACCGCAAAAAAATCCAGATGAAAAAAATCCAGAGTATCTGACAGCGATACATTCGGTTGTTACTTATCCAATCTTAACCAAACTTGCCGGGAGGGGAATAAGTGTCATACAATGAAGCTTGAAGTGACTTCTTTTGCGCCACCCTCACTCCCCTGGGGTTTTTCCACCTTGGACAAATACCATGTTAAGGTGTATAGATAGCTTATCGTGGCGATTTTCCAAGGCCGCTTCTTATCACGAAAGTAATAATAATATAAAAGAAAATAATAGCACAATAATAATAATATTAACATTATCACAAAACAATGTTAATACTAATAATATCCTCCCACCCCCAGGCTTTTTTCCACCTTGGACAAATGCCATATGAAGGTGTTAAGATATAGCAGCTAATCGTGGTGTTTTTCCAAGGCCACTGATAATAACAAAATAAGAGCAACAATAATAATGATGATAATGGTGCCATAACATTTTTCCATTCTAAATGGTATATTGGCAATAATGATAACAGCATAATAATAATAATAATGATAATAATTAGCATGCCCCCAACCTTACCGAGTCTAAAGCATCATAGGCTTAGCGAGTGTGAAAATAATCCCTGAAAACGTACGAGTACTTTGAATCCAATTGGACTACAAATGGAACAGTAGAATGGTGTGCACATGCACGTACACATGCCCTTCCCTCCCTCCCTCCCTCCCTCCCTCCCCTTTTCCCTGGTCGTTCCCATAGGGAGCTGGTGTTTCTCGTGTTGTAAAAGAGAAAGCCGGAGTCACAGGAAATGAAAGTTACTTAGCAGTTTTAGAAAACTAGATCACCATGCTTTAAAACAATGTACCATGATATTTAATGCTTTTAAACAGCATGTCATAATAACAACACAATGATGAAGCAAATCATTTTACCAGATACTGGTTGGTCTGTCACCAATGTCATCCATTCTGCTGGTGACCTAAAATGCACAATAAAATAAATAAAGGTTACTCGATAAACAAGCAACTGTGAACAAGCAAATGTTTTCTAGCAATTCTGATGTACGAACAACATTGGAACTATATTGACCAACTCCCCAAATATCCAACATATTTTCATAGCAAACAAATGCCTGCAAAGGAAACACTTGGTCCACTGGAAAAGGGCCATCTACTTATTACATACACATGTTGGAATGGTAAGATTTGTACATGTTTGGGTGGGGGGGGGGATAGGGTAGTATCTGCACTGGAATAATACAAAGGCAAAAGGAGCCCATGTCAAAAGCACAAGTTCATAAGGGGGCACAAAGTGGTGCTTTAAAAATAAAAATTCTCTACAAGAATGTATGTTCAGGCATGTGTTTTGATGTATTAATTATTTGCAAACTCAATGCCACCCAGATGTCATTGGAGTGATAAAATTAGAGCAAAACCACAAGGTGACAAGTCTGGACAGTATGGCTGATGATTTAGAACTTCCCACCCCATCTCGACTTGAGTAGTAAGAGTCATCTATCTGCAATGAGAGAAACAGTCCTTATGCTTTGGCCACATCATGAGAGATGCCGATGATGTTCAGAACTCTAGATTCCACAGATCTCAGGAGTAAAAGAGAGGGGGGGAGAGAGAGAGGGAGAGAGGAGAGGGGGGGAGAGAGGAGAGGGGGAGAGAGAGAGAGGGGGGAGAGGGGGAGAGAGAGGAGAGGGGGAGAGAGGAGAGGGGGAGAGAGGAGAGGGGGAGAGAGGAGAGGGGGAGAGAGAAGAGAGGGGGAGAGAGAAGAGAGGGGGGAGAGAGGAGAGGGGGAGAGAGAGAGGGGGAGAGAGGAGAGGGGGAGAGAGGAGAGGGGGAGAGAGGAGAGGGGGAGAGAGGAGAGGGGGAGAGAGGAGAGGGGGAGAGAGGAGAGGGGGAGAGAGGAGAGGGGGAGAGAGGAGAGGGGGAGAGAGGAGAGGGGAGAGAGGAGAGGGAGAGAGAGAGAGGGGAGAGAGAGAGGGAGAGAGGAGAGGGGAGAGGGAGAGGAGAGAGGAGAGGGGGAGAGGGAGAGGAGAGAGGAGAGGGGGAGAGAGGAGAGAGGAAAGGGGGAGGGAGGGAGAGGGGGAGAGAGGAGAGAGGAGAGGGGGGAAGAGGAGAGAGGAGAGGGGGAGACAGGAGAGAGGAGAGAGGGGGGGAGAGGAGAGAGAACAAGAATGTGTGAGTTGTGATTCTTGGGCACCAAGCCGTAGGGGAAAGTTATCCAACTTTCACTGATTGACATGGATTGACAGAGGCTGTCCAGTCTGCAACATGCTGTTTTTTGTGTACATAGCCGAGGCTAATGAAAGAGCAAGTACTCGTACACTGAGCAGAGCAGATCAGGACGCAATAGGACATAAGGAACAGTAAAGAGCGGGGAGACACACCAACAGCAGAGTTGAAGGCCAAGATAGAGGGAGACTTAGACAAACAATAGATGTGGGGAGGAAGGAAAGCAGGAGAGGATGCATGAGGTGGACAAGATGGATACAGAAGGAAACTCTCATGAGGAAAAACTTGAAATTTGGAAGGAGAGGTATTGAGGTGGCATTGGAGGGTCAAGGAGGGTTAACCCGGATAGAAAAGATCATGGTTTTGAAATGGGGACGATCTGAGCTGGTGGTGAACAGCTGTCTTGAAGATCTTGAGGGAAGAATGAGATTGAACAGAATGTGGAAGTTGGTTTCACAGGTGTGGAAAAAGAGGAACAAATGAGTGAAGGTGAGCAGTGATCATGTATTTAGGTAGTTTCACCAGAAAGGGGTTGATGGTGGACCATGTGTGCCATGCAGAAAAATGGGGGGGGGGGTGCACGGAAAGCGCAGAGGGTGCAAGACCAGAAAGGGGGCAGTAGAAGACAGAGAGACCACCGATCTGTCTGTGATGGCGAAGTGAAAGGCCCATAGACTCAGCTTCATCACAGTAGATTCCAACCATCTTTAAGTCTTCCAGTTCGGGGATTTTCCATGTGGATAATCAAATCGGCAGCTGCCCGTTTCCACCTCACTAAAGCTGAGTTTTCTGAACCGTCCTGTTTTGTGTGCGTCATTCGTCAATTTGTTGCTGGTTTGTCCCATTGCAATATTTTATGTTAATAATCCATTAGTTGTTTGGTATTGTCAAGGCCTTAACAGCCTTTTTCAAGGCCTTACTCGGAAAGAAAGTTTGCTTTAGCAAATCAGTCCTGGCTGTATTCCCGGGTACTCTTTTTCTATTTCCTCAACTCTAACCTTACCTATTTCCTTTCTTCGTTTAGAAAAAAAAACAAAAAAAAAATCGGAACAAAAAACAACAACTTTATTTCATTTCAACCCATACCGATTCTCATTTCTGTTGAATTTCCTTCTGCTGCTGGTTCTACATTCCCCACCCCCTCTTCTCTCCAAACTTAATCTACATTAAATATAAATGCTTCTTTAGAAAAAAAATCATTTTAAGAATGCATTTCAACCCTCATTTCTCCTTCACAAATGCTGCCCATGTTCTGCTTCTCCACCATGCTATATTCCTCTTCTTCTTCGTCTTCTTCTTCAAAAGGATTATTTTTCTGAGGTTTTTGTCTGCTCTGCGCCTCATCCACAAACCTCAACCCCACCCCTCACCCCCACTCCTACAGTGCAGCATTTCTCTATGGGCTTAACAAGCATTCCAACACCCCACCTATGATCTTTATCTCCGTCTATCAAAATTGGGAATATGGAATCGAGAAAAGCAACCACCCCACCTCAAACCCTCATAGCTTCATGTCCCAACTCCTCAGCCCACCCTCTCAATGCTTCCCCATGACCCAACCCCTTAAATGGTTCCTCCTCACCTCACCCTCTAAAACCTTCACCCGCACCCCACACACACAAATCTTCACATTTCCTCGCACCCCACACACAGCGTTAATCCGAGCAATATGTGAGGCAGGGGAGCCAGCCAAAAGGGGAGAGCAGCACTCCATCAAGCTGTGGATGAAAGCCTTGCATGAGGATAGAGGCGTTCAGATGTGCCAAGGAAAGACTTTGTATGATGGAGGATGCACAGTCGGCGGCTAGCTTTGGAAGCCAACTTTGAAATGTGATTTGCCCAAGAAAGAACATGGCTGATCGTGAGACCCAAGGGTGTGAATGACTGAATTTCCTCAAGAGGATTGTTGAGGCCATTTTGTGATATGGTCAGCCCAAGAGAGGTCCCTGGCTGATCGTGAAGCCAAGAGGTTCAAGAGACTGAACCTCTTCTAATGGTTTACCATGGAAAAGAGACAGGTGGGTGTATTTGGAAAAACTTCCAGAGCAAAAGGGTGAGACAGTGATTTGCAGGGGTTGAAAGATATTTGCCAGGGGTATTGTGTACATTTGTCAGACCAGTATTTAAGCAATTCCAGATCAGCAGAGTGATTTAGCTGCTGTTTGACTGTCATTGGAATTGAGTACAGTATGACACAACATGGAGTCATCTGCCCAAAGGAAGAGAGGGTTTTCCAGAGTATTGCAGAGGTCATTAATGTAGATGAAGAACATGATTAGGCCCAATACATTGCCTTTGGGGTAGGGGATGGGCACCCCATCCTCCAATGAGAGAGAGGAGAGAGACTTTGGAACTTCAACATTTGCAAGTTCCTTCAAAAAGCAGACATTAAGCTGATCTTCAAAGATGCCAACTATCAGTGGACCTATCATTTCCTTTTGACCACTCGCATAAAATACAGACGGCATTCCATTTCCCATCATATCATTCCTTTCATTACACCTTTTTGAGACGAGCCAAATCTAAAATAAAATTGGCTAGTTATTAGTGTTGCTTTTAGAGACCTCTGATAATACTTGAAGCTTCCACACAAATGTATTTATCCCAGTTAGTTTTTCATCTGTCGCATGGATAAAATATGCCATCCAGAGAGAAACTAAGTTGCTTCATATAATACTACCATTTGGCATCAGTGCAAAAATAACCAAAATAATGTAGCGTTGCCTCAACTCCAATAGTTCACATATAATTGTCAGTTGATTTTACATATTGGCCTCCTCTTTTCAAGAATGATGTGTTGGAGGTCTCCTTGAGTTCAGACTTCTATTAAAATCCCATTTGTCTTTAGAATGTGTATTTTGTGAATGTACAATGTGATTTAATTCAAAACAAACTCTTTTCTTTCCCTTCCCTCAACCGCCCACCCCACCCAACACCATATATTACATATTGCCTTTATCATTTCTTTGTAGGTGATATAAGCTTCAACCCATGCAGGACTTTAAAATAATCACAAAATCCAAATATCCCTTTGATTGGAACTGTTGTAATTTAGCTATTATTTATTCTGTATAATAATTGTACATTCGCTTTGTTTGAGAATAAACAGGATCTACATTTGTTCCGATTGTAATGGGTTCAGGAATAAAACCTTTAAATCATTCAATTTCCCATCCGATCATTACTTAAATACAGGGTGAGTGTTGTCATTTTAGTTGCTGCATACACGTAATCAATCACTTCTATATATTTCTTTCTGATGTAGAAATGAGTGTCAATTGCAATTCCGAATTAAAAAACAAAATCACTTTTGGGCAAAGCGTTGTAATTTGTTTCATATCAAAGCAAATAGCAGACATGCCAACAGAAGATTATAAAAGTAGCAGGTATGTTTGGAAAGCATATATCAAATAAACTAAAAGGGCACTTGGTAGAGCGCATACCTCCGCCCCGCAATGCCTGATCCACGAGAACATATCGGTCCCAAAAAGTCACCGAGGACCCAAAATTACTAAAAGTTCCAAATGTCCCTGAGGACCCAACAGTCCCCAAAGACAAAAAGTCCCTAAGGACACAAAAGTACCCAAGGACACAAAAGACCGAAAAGTTCCTGAGGACCCAAAAGTCCCAAGGATCAAAAAGTTTCCGAGGACCCAAAAAGTTTTCAAGGATCCAAAAGCTCCCAAGGACCCAAAAGTCTCCGAGGACCCAAAAGACCCGAAGACTGTAGATCTTGTCGACTACTGTTCTGCATTGCACGGCCTGCAAACCACTGGCGGCCCCTCGTGGCCTAAAGTGCGGCCCCTAACGTGTAGCCAATAATCCACAAATGTGAAAACACCCCATTAAAATCTGCCATAAATGCTGTCAAATTGACACAACGGTTTCAAATGAGTGTTCCAATGCAAAGCATAAAAGTAACATAACGACATCAGGATATGGTTGCAGTTTACAAACAAAGATGCTTGTAGCCCATTTAACCACAACAAAGAAGAGTACGTGGGGCAGGGCCAAATAGGAGCCACTATGGAGTCCTGCAGGTGGTGAGGGGGCTCTCACACTGATGCCTTATCGGCAAAAGTGGCTCCCCTCTAAAAGATCACTGCTGTAGACCCTTTAACACTCAACTATACTACAAAAAAATCCGTATCAAAATATCAAAAAAAAAAATCAAAAAAATAGAATTCCCATGTTTTAAACACACCCCATGTTAAGGTATATAAATCAGCTGAATACGTCCTTCGACCAAGGCATGGCATTCTTATCTAATAAGTAAGATTCATTGGATGTCTGTCTGTCTGCTAAGGGGGAAACAAGAAGGGGGTTGGTGAGGGGGAAAACAAAAAACAACTCTGAAACAAAAAATGTCGGGACGGGCCCCAGTAAAAGTCCAAAAAACCGTAAAATCATATTAAATGTAAACTACCATCTAACCCCCCCCCCCCGGCCGAGGGGCCTCGCCAAAAACCTTCCCGGGGCCCGTCCCGACATTTTTTGTTTCAGAGGTTTCCTCCTATCTTTTACCGTTCAGGAGATTAGCATGTGCAGACAAACAAACAAACAAACAAAAACTTCAAAAAAAAAAAAATATACACACACACACACACACACACACACACACACACACACACACACACACACACACACACACACACACACACACACACACACACACACACACATCTTAAGATCTTCGGGTCTTGAGTTCAAGCCCCTGTCGGTCCATTGAATGAATAAATCAATACCAGGTGGATTGACTCAGCCTGTCATCCTTCCGAGGCCTGCCAAATAAGTACCGGCTTACTGGTAACAAGGGGCATTGCATCAGCGGCACAACTACGCCCCCAGGAAATGATGCAGCCAAGCAGCCACAGGCTGCATACAAATAAATAAGTATGTAATCAATTCAGGAAAGCCTGATCTAGAGCCATTAAAGAGACAACTGCAAAATGACAGGCTTTCTATTACCTGGTTCACACAAACAATGGGGCTGTGATGCTTGTGGCTGATTTGATGAAGAAGATTTCCAAAATGTTGCAGCAACTTTGCTTTTCTAACTGCCATGGAGCATGAAAACTCGCACCGAAACAAGGCTGCCACTGAATCGATGACAACAAGGCGAACAGAGAGCCGGGCAATGAGAAGAGGAAGTCTGTGTGTGATGCAGCGCCAAAGAGAGTCCTAACACAAAACATACAGTTGTTAAACAAAACAATCAAATGTCACAAATTCTGTTGCTTTATCTCAACATGGACCCCAAATTCCCCACACAAATTTACATGAAAAAAAAACAACTCCTTCTGTATTCATTTTGACCTTTTTTCAATGGGAAAGACTAATGGACTAGTTCATTGCAAAGGAGGAAATAATCAAGAGTTACCCAGGCAGTAGTCTGGAAATTCTCCTAGACCGACTGACAAGGTTATAAATGTGATATTACCATGTGGTGTATAATCTCCTCTGAATCATATATTAATTCTTCCTGGGAAAGCTTTTGTTTAATGCAAGAGTAGGGCTCATGGAAGAGCAAGGTTGAACTGACAGTGGAGTAGTGGGGCAACAATTGGACACAACCAGCAAGGAAATGAATAAAGAGGAAAGAGAGAGAGATATAGGAGGGGAGGAAACACTGAAATGAGCAAGTAAGAGGGTTGGTTTAGGAAAGATTAATAGAGGTACTGAAGATCATGGGTCAGGAAGGGGATGACAGGAGGTGGTGGTGGTGGTGCTCTGCCTGCTTGAAGCCCTGGAGGGAAGAGTGGGAAAGAATGGCTTCTGGAAGGCAGTTCCATTGATGGGAAAAACAAAAAACAAGAGTTAAGGTGTGCAGTCTGCCTGAATTTTGTAAAGTTAACCAGAAGGGCATTACATAAAGAAGGCGTGCATCCTGAAGTTGCTGAGGAGGGTCAGAGGACTGATACAGCAGAGGGAGCAATATCAGAGAAAAAGCGGTTAAAAACAGAGACTAACAACCTGCCTGCAAAATATTTTGATTGATAGAAAATGCTCAATCTGCACCTGGTTTTGCAGAGCAGCTTAAATATGTGGTTGGTCCAGGGGATGGGAAGGCTGTGAGGTTCAAGAGACTGAACCGCTTCCACAGTGGCTAATCATGGAAATAGATGTGAGTTAGTTTCACAATTCTTCTGAAGTGACAGGGTGAGATTTTCCAGAATTGGATGACATGTTGCATTTATTGGACCTGCACCCAATACATTTCAGATCAGCAGAGTGACACAGCTTCAGTCTGCCGAGCAGTGGCATGGCGTACTGCATGACACAATGCGACATTGTCTGCAAAAAGACAGACAGGATTTCCCAGAGAATTGTAGATGTCATTCATGGAGATGAGGAGCAAGATTGGGCCCAACACACTACCTTGGGGAACTCCAGCCTTGACTGGGAGAGGGAAGGAGAGAGGGTTCCATTGAGAGAAACACGTTTACTGAATGACGTGAAGAAATCCAGGTATGAAAGCGGCCTTGTATCCCACAGGCAGAGAGCTTGGCAAGCAAAGCAGGATTGCCAGACTGTGTTACGTGCTTGAGATATGTCCAAGAAGACAGTCCTAACCTCTTGATTGAGGTGTAGGGCCTCCAACCACTGATGAGAGAGAAACAGCAACATGTTCAGAGTTGAGTGACCAAGACAGAATTCAACTTAATGGTCAGATATCAAGCTGTTTGAAAACAGTAGACTCGACATTGATGCACAGGTTCATCACATTAAATCTGGAGATATCCAGCTTATCTTCTGAGCCCTGATACAGAGAGGATTGTAATGCAAATGATACAGAGTAGCTTCCTTAGGCAACTTGGAAGGCAAACTCAGCTGAATTTGGGAATATTTAGGTCACTTTGCAAAGCCCATAATAAGTGTGTGCCCATCAATAGGCAAGCCAGAACACAAATGCAAGCCTTTACAATTTCTTGTGACCTTATTCCATATAATTAATATATCTTTTTCAATAAAAGTGTTTCACAAAACTATTTTCGAAGTTTTGAAAATGATAGGATTTTTCAACATTTAATCACAGCCTCCATTTCAAGCTTTGCCACCTTAACATAATGAGTGATAAGTGGCGAAGTATTTCTCCAATTTTATTAACTACTGGTATGAGATGCCTTTCATTACTCCCTTTCTCTTTGACAGACTCTGCAAATGAAAAGGTTGATTGTTTGAAATCTGTATTTGCCTTTTAAGCAAGAGTACCCAATTTATCCCTCCCCATCTCCTTCTTTTCCTCTCCTCCCTTTTTTCATCACCACCTGGAAATGAATTTTTGTCATTTTCATCTGCGAGGTTTCTGGATGATCTTAACATCTCTTCAGCTTCATGGTTGTGACAGTATCAGTACCCTTGTTTTAAAATACCATCACACCCAACCAGCATCTCCTGTGTCTGTTCTCTTCAGTGTCATTCAGTTCAGGCCAACTCTCATTGGAAGGTGGCCAACAACACCCTCATCCAAAAAAAAATGGGTGTAGAGACATTTACTCAGTAAAAAAAACTGGTCAGCATACTTCCCACAATAAGTGAAGTAATGGTTGCTGAAATCTATAATTGCTGCTGACATTGTCTATAGTTGTAAAATCAATAATTGTTGTTGAAATCTTACAATTGTTGCCACAACTCAAGACATGCTGCTTCTCCTCTCACAATAGACACAGACCCTAAATCTTAAGTCGAATACCAGGGCTCACTCTAAGTCTCTCATGAATTTGATGAAGTTGGCGCACAGCTCTGCTCGCTAACTTCTGCCTGTTCCATTAAGGCAGTCTTCACACCTGGGTTGCTGTCTTCTTCATGGCCACAAACAACATGCAGCTTTTTATGGCATCTTATTTGCCCTCCCTCTGGAGGCTGGCATCTTGAACCCATTATCTTATACATTTAATGGCATCATTGTTTCCTTGGAAAACTCCACCAATTTGTAGATAACTCAAAATTATGTAAAACAGTTACCTCTCGCCACTTCCCCCACCCCTTTCCAAAAAGAGTTGCAGTGGCTGCATCCTTCACAGGAGGCCTCCAAAATATCAACTGCCTACCCACATTTAAGAATTTCTGTGTAATGATTTTTCATTTTGTGTAAGACTGAATAATTTTGTGTAAGATTTCTTTCACAAAAAAAAAAAAATCAACCAAAAGATTATCTAATCAATGACAAGTAAAAAAAATTAGATGACCGAGTTAGCCTGTTTGTGGTACTATCTGATAATCTGGTTATGTGGAGAAACCATATTCAAATCCCATATCCCATAGTTTTGTCCATTGTTAACTAAAGTTATTGTAATTTATGTTGTAAGTAGACTGATGTCTTTCTCCTGCAGGTGATTTATGTGTGAGCTCCTCCATGAGCCGAAGATCAGTCATTTCAAATCATGATCACAACCCTGATTTCAGGTGTGAAATTCAACCCTTACATTTCAGCACATTCTGTAGTCTTTTCCAAAACGAATCACTCCTTAATGTTATCTATAATACATTGTACTTTGTCGATTCACATGATGAGTCAGTTTTTATTCAGTGCTATCTGGGAAAACACTCTCATTTGATCAGAGTTGAGCATGCGTGGAAAGGACACTAACAGGAGGAAGTGAGATGAATTGATGTAAAAGCCACATGTGAGCAAGAAAAAAAGGTAAATTAAAAAAAATCCATGAAACAAAATTAAATTGTATGAGTGCCTTGCTGTACATACATCTCTTATATTCGGATAACTCTGCTTCTTGCGTGCTTCCCTGCCCCATTATAAATAAACCCCATGTGTTAAATGTATTGGTTCGTTTTGTGTTTCTTTTATTGGTTAAACACTGTGCGTGGTGGAGAAGTAACCAGGCTGTTGCCGCTCTAAAAGGGATATTTGGACCGACGGGACTTTGGTGACCGTCCGCTTGGGTCGCACACGGTTCGAGTATGCTAGCGGCTCGTTCCGTACGGGTGCCGTCGAGGGTGAATTTACCCGGTAGTTTGACGACGTGGGTATTTAGGTAAATTGAAATTGGCAATCGACCCTACCCCACGTGGTCGACCTATTGGCGAACTTCGGTCCGATATGGGACCCGTACTTTTCCGAAAAGGTACGATCTAAATTCCGGGTGATCGGTAGAGCTGACTCTGCTGCTCCATCTAGCGGTCGTGCTTGTCGCCGATACCCAGCCCCGCAACATTGGTGTTCAGCAGCGGAATTCGAACCCCTCAGTCTCCACAAAATTGGTCCAATGAGCCAAGTTGGGAAAAGGATGAACAGGAGTGATTGCAGGGGAACAGGGGTGCAAATTAACGGCCGCCCGGTCGCCAATGGCGCCTAACTTTTGTGCTGGGCGGGTACACAATACTGCCTTACCTGCCCGGCTGGCGAATCACTGGTGATTGCTGTTATTTTGTACAATTTGTACTCGCTTCTCGACTAGTTTTCTCAACTAGAACTACTGTTTTTGTCCCCAGAAATCCATAGAAATCACCGGTGATTCTGCGGTGGCCATTTTGTATGTTTTCATCTCGTTCCAAATCACGTGTGATTGTGCGAGATTTGACGGTTTGGCACGGTTTGGATGCATTTTCTCATGCCCAGGTTGGTTAAATGAGTGAATTTGGGTGAATGAGTGAGTTTCATGGGTGAGGTTAGGTGAATGAGTGAGTTTGATGAGGCTTTTGGGTTAATGAGTGAGTTCGATGAATGAGTGAGTTTGATGGGTGAGGTTGGGTGAATGAGTGAGTTTGATGGGTGAAGTTGGGTTAATGAGTGAGTTTGATGGGTGAGGTTGGGTGAATGAGTGAGTTTGATGGGTGAGGTTAGGTGGATGAGTGAGTTTATATGTGATGTTGGGTGGACGAGTAGTACCCCCACCATTGTCCATCACCCACAACCCCCCCCTCCACCCCATCGTCCATCAGCCACAACCACCCCATCACCCACAAAAATGCCCCACCCCACAGCACTACTCACAACCCCCCTGCCCCCTCCCCATCACCCACACAAAAAGGTCCCCCCCATCACCCACAACCTCCTCCTCCCTGCATCATCCCCCCTCCCCCACCCCACTCATCAAACTCACTCATCCATCCATCCAACTCACTCATCCAACCAACCTCATCCATCAAACTCACTCATCCAACCAACCTCACTCATCAAACTCACTCATCCAACCAACCTCACTCATCAAACTCACTCATCCAACCAACTCACTTGTGTGAGTATATTAAAAGTGTTTGATATCAAATTTGTGACTTTTGTCTTTATTTTATCGGGCCGGTAGAAATTCTTCTGGGCTGGTAACTTTTTCTAGTCACCGGTGGCCCTGCTGCTAGCCCTGCTGGCCGGTGGATAAAAATGTTAATTTGCACCCCTGGGGAACATTAGTCATTACCATATCCAGGGTCCAGGATCCAGGATCCAGCAGGACTACCATTTTATTTGCAGAGATCCAAGTTTGGAATTTCACAAATTATATCAGACTCATCGACACACAGAAGGCCTTCATAGCAAGCAATGCCACGCATAGTTGTAGAGTTGAAGCCTAACTTCCATTTAAAATTTCTGCAGGTAAAAAGAAAGGTAAAACAGGCAGTTAATAATTTTTCCAATTCAGCAGAAAGAAATGTGTAACTGGAGTCATCATCAACAAGAGCAGAAAATGCTTTGAAATACATTTTCCCGACCGATGTGATATTTTCTCAATCCAAAAATGGCATCTCTGTGAAAAATTGATGAAACGCCCTGACACTCGAACTTGGTCTGTGACTTATAATTATAAAGCAATATACTAAGCTTCAGTTGAATATGTTAAAGGGTATAGGGAAAAAAAAAAGTCCGAAAAAAAACAGGTGGGACGGACAGATAGACAGGCGGACAGACAAATGGAGAGAAAACCTATAGTCCCTTTCTGTGAAATTGGTAGGGGACCAATAAGTAAACAACACACCATACAGATAAACATAATATGATTGCAGAGAAGAATGTGATGCCAGAGGTATCCCAGGGATTAAAAGTGGTTAGAATAGAGTGTATGATGGAGTTCTTGACATAAACAGTTACGGAATAATAAAAGTTAATGCAGGGAATGCAGACACCTCAATGCCAGGCCTCTGAGTGACCTTGTGTGAAACACATAAATTGACATGAAAGCTTGCTGCTGCTTTAGGAGGGAGAGATGATGTGAAGCAGGATGAGGGAGAGCAATGTGCTGAGGCACATTGCATTTTAAAACTGGCGTTCAGTAATGAGGGCATCAGGAGTGCTGCATGTGAACTGAGATTGGTTCTACAATGCCAAAGCCCTGACTGAAGAACCAGCTTCACCCTGTGATAAGCTGGTCCTTCTTACACACTGGCGGGTACTCGACAAATCTACTGCCTCGTTGATGTCTCGGAGACGACATCCCAGCAGGCATCTCGTGTCTGTCTCTCTGTCAGTCTCTCTCCACTTCAGCACTGCCAGTATGCATTGTGGTCCTTATTGGTGAGCAGTGGACTCAAATTAATTTACTTGCTTTGGTGATATCAAGCTCACCCTCTGGGGACTTGCAACACGACTGGCCAGTTGGACTTCAACCTGTGCGCATTCAACTGGGCAAGGCTGCTTCAAACGTATCTACAGCCGACCTCTCCATCGATTCGTATCCTGCTGGAGTATTAGTTTAAGAACTGGGAACCTCACAAAAGTTACCAACTCAAAAGTCGTGAGTTAATTCAAAGCTGCATTGAAACATGTGACATCTGTATTTTATAATTTGGATAGTTTCAAAATCATTGAGTGTTTCATTGAATAATTATTATGGGATGCTTCTAAACAATATTGGTGTTTTAAAGGGAGACAGTGGGGATTCATAAATTACTTTTTAAATTCCCTTTTGTCTCATGTTGTATGTTGGTTTCACCTGCAATAGACAGGACATATTATTGTCCATAAATATTTTATACCATTCTACCCTCTGGGTGACTCAAGGAAGTATGTAACAACAGCGACACCTTTGCCAACCAAAGTAGAAGAGAGAATAGCCTCAGAGACACACAGGTGTAGGAATGCCCTGTGAAAGGAACATTTCTGTTTAACACATGAGGTCCAAAGCAGCTGCAGCAACCTGGAGGAAGAGATCTATAATGTGAGAAGATTATTGGAGGTCCATATTATTTAGGAAGGTGAGGAATTAGAGGAAAGGGGAAGGGGTGGAAGCAGGTGAGCATGGGCAAAAGCAAAATAAATTTGGGAGAAAGGGGCATGGAGGGTTTAACAGTCAGGCACTTATATTTGCATCAAATTGGATTATATTGTAGCAGCTTTTTGGCAAAGTGAATACAGGCATCACCCACAGGGTGAACTGGTGGACTTTTGAAAGCCCAGAGAAAAACAGTGTAGTACGAAGGTGACAGGTGGTTATGATTTAACACCTACAGATTCTCTCCAGTAAAATCAGTCTAAATTCTATATAATTAGGTTCTTTCGAAACAAGTTAATGCAACTTTTATGCTCAATCATTCTAAGGTCACCAGAGACAATGTGATTAAAATGTGCGACTCCGAAAAGTGATGTATTAATAATCATATTTTTATGGATTAACAATTTCTTCTGTATTCACTTAACTCATTGTCCTTGTGATCTTAAATCTTATTTCCAATTACTGGTTGTGGCATATTTCTTATAATTCGAGGATTAAGGTCTACAATTAATATATTAATACAAGTATTAATGCAGTACAATTCCATGTTTTCAAATGCATATAAATAGTTTTTAAGTTGTATGTTTTCCAAAAAAAACAAAAATGAAGCAAATGTAGGATGATGAAAATTGTATTAAAATGCTTCCAAAGTAGAAATTATTAAACCATGTGAATCGCAAAAATTGACAGTCAATTCATCAACTTGTATAAACAGTAGAAGGCTCTGGACACATTCATTGTATCGTGACATTAAAAGGGAACCCAAACGCTCCGGCCACCTCGATGCTAATATATCCCGTAATCCCCTACAAAGTAAATATGATGCGCCTTTTTTCCGATTTATGAATTACACTGGTCAACAATTTTTTACTTTCTGAATGTTGTCTAGATTTCTACAAGTGAATTAGGGTATTCTGGCACTGCTGAATCAGGAAATGGCATCAGTTTCTCTCCATCAGGTCAGGTTTTTGTGCAAAGTTGATTTGAAAAAATCAGATCTTGTGACAAAATCAATTACATTTTTGTGGCATTATCAGCTGATTTTTGTCAACACATATCATCCTAAACATGTTTTTAAGAAAAAAAAATGTTTTGCCAACAACATTTTTTGATTACATGATAGAAACATCGATTACTGTCATCTGAATGGTGAGCATTGATAAAGGTAAGTACAAGTAAATTGCATGTTGCGTCACCACTGTTCAAACTTCAGGGCTTGAACTTCCGTTTCTTCGAACTCCTGGAATGTTCAGCGGCAGGGAGGTCTCTCTTCAGATTCCAACAGTAGTCAGCCATCATGACTGCGTCCCAGTGACCCTGATACCTGGTCTCCATCTCCTTCATGTCCTGATGGAATCTCTCCCCCTGCTCGTCACTCATTGAACCCAGGTTCTCAGGAAACCGGTTCATATGTGAAAATAGGTAGTGCATCTTGATGCTCATGTTGCAGCCCAGGTTTCTGAAAGCAGTCAGCATGTTGTTGACAAGTTCTGTGTAGTTTCTGGCCTTATTGTTGCCAAGAAAGTTCTTCACTACCAAAACAAATGTCTTCCACGCTTCCAGTTCCACTTCGTTCATTGAGTTTTTGAACTCTGGATCTCTGATGAGCTGACGGATCTGAGAACCATCAAAGATGCCAGCTTTCAACTTCTCCATGGTCAATCCTGGAAAAGCCTGGCACAAGTAAGTGAAGCAGTCACCATCTTTGTCCAGAGCCTTGGTGAACTGCTTGATTAAGCCGAGCTTGATGTGCAGCGGTGGGAAGAGTATTCTGTCTCTGTCCACCAGAGGGTCGTTGATGACGTTCCTTTCTTTGCATGGCACCAATTCCTCCCGCACAGGCCAGTCCTTCTTCGTGTAATGCTGAGCACGGTCCCTACTATCCCACATGCACAGAAAACATGGGTACTTGGTGAAGCCAGACTGTTGTCCCAACAAAAAGTTCACCATCTTCAGGTCAACACAAATAAACCACTTATGCTGATCATAACCAATTTTCTCCAGCACGTACTTCACCGCTTCATACTTCTCCTTCAGTGTAGTCGAGTGAGCGATGGGTACAGAGGCAAACTGGTTGCCGTTGTGTAGCAGAACACATTTCAGTGATCGCTTGCTGCTGTCAATGAACAGTCTCCAATCTTTGGGTTCGTACTGTGGCACTCCAAGCTTGAGCAGAAGCGCATGTCATAAATTGGTGCATGTAGGTATTGTACATTCTTCAGAGTTCGTTATTTCAAGAAATACAACTTTTTTGTATCACATTATTACAAAATCTGCCCCATTAACTTTAGTTTTGATCCACGAACTTTATGCTTTGCCTCACCAATTTTTGGAAGATTTTGAGGTTTTATGACTTCAAACTGATCCCTTTTCGACATAATCACCCAGAACTATCGTACCTGAATACTTCTTGTCATTAAAATAATTATTTCCAATCAAAACAATTATTTGACATGACATTTTACCCCCACCAACTTCTTCTAAAATGCTCCACACATGCATACATGTGAACAAAAATGTAAAAAACGACATGTGGCCATATCTCAAAAACTTGACCTGATTGAACAAAACTAATGTGAGTTTTGGATTCAGCACATCAGATTCGTCCTAAATCAGCTTAAAAAATGCAGACAACAAATTTGTTGTTGACCAGTGTTATAAGGGAGGAAAATTTGCGATTAAAAGTCAAAATCTTCTTTTTCAGATTAGCCGTGACATCACACCTGGAAGTAGACCACCAGATCCGTATTGTGTACGACTGTACGGGTTACATCGCAGAACGATTTAACTCAAATAGTGAATAATTTTCCATTTTCCACAAATATGCTCAGTCGATGGGTCCTTGGTGGTTGTGTAGTAAATACAAAGCAAGATGGTTTCATGCGACACAAATAGCCGAAACACCCGAAGTTTGCCAGAAATTGGACGAGGTTTGTCTGAAATGTGCGCGTGTGGATCAGACCTAGAAATTCCCTTTTGTGCTCGGAACATGTTATAGAGCACAGTTATGAAACGACACAGATGGCTACAGATCTTGTGGTTATCCGCTACGATTGAGAGAGGATGTCAGCCCCATGATGAAGCGGAAGAGAGAGTTGTCACTCAAAACTGTAACACCATATCAAGCCAGCTACCAGCACATGTAAATGGATGATATCAGTGGTGCATCAAACACCTGATGCCATTTCCCAGCAGTTACCACAAGAGCAACTGATGCTAATTGTTTATTATCAACACAAATTTCTGCAAGTCAAATGAACCACCCTATATTTATAGTGGAGATAAATAATGTATGTATTTATAATCTACTCCTCCGAGAGGATTTAACCTAGGACGCTGAAACTTTCAGGGTACCCCCCTCCCCTTTTCCATTCTCCACAACCATCACTCCCCTAATACTCACCACCAACCCACCCACACCAATCATCACCACCACAATAACTACCACCATCCCACACAACCTCCCCGTCCAGTCTCCTCCCTCATCACAATCCCTCATCCACTGGGGAGGAACATTGACACCTCATGGACATGACGGTGGGACACAGCACGGACACAAAAAGCATCCGAGAAAAGTATGGAACAGGATGATCCCATAATATACAAGACACATGGTCAGCCTGCGATGGTGGGACAAAGCATTTGTTGCCCATTTTGTCTACGGTGCCCATACTGCCAGGCGAGGATGGGTATTTCTGTTTGAGTCATATATAAACCTATTTATCAATTAATACAAAATCCCTCCCTTATAAACCACCAATTTAATGGAAAAATCAAGCCCTACTGAGCTGAAGTGATCATGTGACCAGCGTTTTCATCTTCAAGAACACTTCCGCCTTCTTCCTATGAATCGCTCGCACAAGGCTTGAAACAATACAGCTCCACAAATCTCCCAAAAGCATTCCCATTACTAATTTTTTCTCCAGTAGTTTCTTCAAAACCCTACTGATTACTTTCAACGTACTGAGAACCTTTATAGTTGCTAATGACGGTGAATCAGTATCAGAATCTAAGCTCAAAATGCACTGTTTCTCAATGTAAACCGCCGTTCAGGTCAATGTGGATTCCAAATGTGATGTCACTGGCAAAATCAAAAATCATCACTAGGGCTTTTTGTGACACCGTGATTATCAAAAATATTTAAAATTATTTTTCCCCTTCAAATTAAACATTGATTAATGATTCTCAATGCGTTTCAGGGGGGGGGAAATTGTGTTCGGGTTCCCCTTCAATACATCCCAGCCCAAGTTTGCAGTTGTTTAAGGTTAATTGTACGTGAGAATCATAAGTGAATTGCACCACCTATGTTTGTCTGCTGGAAACACAAAAATGTGCATCCAAAAACTACTCAAACACATGGCCTTGGAAGGGACTGAGAACTGACCACATCAGCAACATGTTCAACGTAGACTTGATTGCCAAAAGGAATGGTAGTTATGACATCCGAAGGGACATCCACTCGCACTTGGGGCTGCAAGCTAATGAGTTGGTGGAGCCGACGTGCAGGGAAGACATCTTCAGTACACACATACACCACACCTGAGATGAAAGGATACATTTTTCCTCAATCAGAGAAGCTGGTAATATTCAACTGAAAACAATTTTGTAAAACAGGTACTTAGAAAGATACATCTGGGCACATACTCAAACTACACAGAGATATTTATTTTAATGAGTTTCTAGAATGAAAGGAACAAAACAAGTGAATGTAGTTTTCCTAAATGGTACCATGTCAACAACTCAAATTCAACCTGCTCAAATTCATTCCCAATATGATTTTGCCTTGGTAGCATCTACAGGAAATTCACAATGGTCTAAGACATACGAAAATGGTAAAAAAAAATAAAATTAAAAAAAAACGTAGAGGAGGCATTCATATAAATAAAGCATGATTGATAGATTTTTTTATAATTCTTTATTTACTTAAATTTTACTAATTTGATGTACTTGAATAATGAGGAAAAAAATGCTGGAGCTTGGAATATTGCAAGTATCTCATTTGAAAAACTTGCTTTCTATCACATTTCATAACAGGAAAAACGGTACCAGTTTAACAAACTTAATTCAAGCTGGAATTGGCATTGGTGAATATTAATAAAACAATTCAACACATGAACAATAGTTTAATGTACTGGACAAGCCAGCTGTTTGTATGAGGACTGCAAGTGCAAACACACATGTGGGTCATTACAACAATAAAGCCAAATGGGCAGGACGTCCACATCAATTGATCTTTCCACCCAATCCAACCGTCCCGCCATCTTGTGGATTGGACAAAATGTTGACCTAATGCTAGTTATTTTGTAAGATCTGTGACAATGAAAATCGAATGGTAAATAACAATAAACACATTTATGCATGAAAGATTACTGAAGAGGATCTTCTTCTTCTTCCTCTTTCGGCTTGCTCCCGCTAGGGGTCGCCACAGCGGACCAACTGTCTCCATTTTGCTCTATCCTCCACATCTTCCATTGACACTCCAACCACCCGCATGTCCGCCCTCACCGCATCCATGAACCTCTTCTTTGGCCTTCCTCTTCTCCTCCTGCCTGGCGGCTCCATCTTCAACATCCTTCTCCCGATATACTCTGTTTCCCTCCTGTGCACATGTCCAAACCATCTCAATCTCGCCTCTCTCACTTTGTCTCCAAACCGTCCTACCTGCGCTGTCCCTCTAATACACTCATTTCTTATCCTATCCATCCTCGTCACTCCCAACGAGAATCGCAGCATCTTTAACTCTGCCACCTCCAGCTCTGCTTCCTGTCTTTTTGTTAGCGCCACCGCCTCCAAACCATACAACATAGCTGGTCTCACTACCGTCTTGTATACTTTCCCCTTCACTCTTGCAGCTACCCATCTGTCACAAATCACTCCTGCAACTCTTCTCCACCCACTCCATCCTGCCTGCACTCTCTTTTTCACTTCTCTCCCACACTCTCCGTTACTTTGGACAGTTGATCCCAAGTATTTAAACCAATCCACCTTCCCCACCTCAACTCCTTGCAACTGCACCATACCACCACCCTCCCTCTCATTTACGCACATGTACTCCGTCTTACTCCTACTGACTAACATTCCCCTTCTCTCCAGTGCGTACCTCCACCTCTCAAGGCTCGATTCAGCCTGCTCCCTACTCTCCCTACAGATCATGATGTCATCCGCGAACATCATGGTCCATGGAGACTCCAGTCTGATCTCGTCCGTCAACCTGTCCATCACCATTGCAAACAGGAAAGGGCTCAGAGTCGATCCTTGGTGCAATCCCACTTTAACCTTAAACCGGTCCGTCATTCCTACCGCACACCTCACCGCTGTCACACTGTCCTCATACATATCCTGCACGATCCTCACATACTTCTCCACCACTCCTGACTTCCTCATACAATGCCACAACTCCTCTCTTGGCACCCTATCATAAGCTTTCTCTAAATCCACAAACACACAATGTAACTCTTTCTGGCCTTCCCTATACTTCTCCATCAACATTCTCAAAGCAAACATCGCATCAGTGGTGCTCTTTCCTGGCATAAACCCATATTGCTGCTCACAGATCGTCACCTCTCCTCTCAACCTAGCTTCCACTACTCTTTCCCACAACTTCATGGTGTGGCTTAACAACTTTATCCCTCTGTAATTTCCACAGCTCTGCACATCACCCTTATTCTTGAAAATCGGAATCAGTACACTTAATCTCCACTCCTCCGGCATCCTCTCACTTTCCAAGACTTTATTAAACAATCTGGTTAACAACCCCACTGCCATCTCTCCTAAGCACTTCCATGCCTCCACTGGTATACCATCTGGGCCAACCGCCTTTCCACTTTTCATCTTCTTCATAGCAGTCCTCACTTCATCCTTACTGATCCACCCCACTTCCAGATTCACTATCTCCACCTCTTCCGACCTTCTCTCTCTCTCATTTTCTTCATTCATCAGCTCCTCAAAGTACTCCATCCACCTTCTCAACACACTCTCCTCGCTCGTCAGCACATTCCCATTTGCGTCCTTTATCACCCGAACCTGCAGCACATCCTTCCCAGCTCGGTCCCTCTGTCTTGCCAATCGGTATAAATCCTTTTCCCCTTCTTTTGTATCCAGCTTCTCATACAGCTCGTCATATGCCTTTTCCTTGGCCTTTGCCACCTCTCTTTTTGCTTTTCGACGCCACTCCTTGTACTCCTGCCGACTTTCTTCATCTCTCTGACTATCCCACTTCTTTTTAGCCAACCCCTTCTTCCTTATACTTTCCTGTACTTCCTCATTCCACCACCAAGTCTCCTTATCTTCCTTCCTCTGTCCAGATGTCACACCAAGTACCTTCCGAGCTATCTCCCTCACAACTTCTGCTGTCGTTGCCCAATCATCCCACCCATCTTTACCACC
Organism: Eptatretus burgeri; assembly: GCF_056783735.1. NCBI lineage: Eukaryota > Metazoa > Chordata > Myxini > Myxiniformes > Myxinidae > Eptatretus > Eptatretus burgeri. The sequence goes on from NC_140967.1 coordinate 52,791,106, forward strand.
ATCCAGCGCCTGTTTCACCTCCTCCCTAAATTTCACGCAACAGTCTTCCTCCTTCAGCTTCCACCATCTGGTCCTTGGTTCAGCCCTCACTCTCTTCCTCAACCTCACCTCGAAAGTCATCCTACAGACCACCAATCGATGCTGTCGAGCTACACTCTCCCCTGCCACAACCTTACAGTCACTAATCTCTTTCAGGTTGCATCTCCTACTTAAGATGTAATCCACCTGTGTGCACTTTCCTCCACTCTTGTATGTCACCCTGTGTTCCTCCTTCTTCTTGAAATACATGTTTACCACTGCCATTTCCATTCTTTTTGCAAACTCTACCACCATTTGCCCTTCCACATTTCTCTTGTTGAGACCGTACCTCCCCATCACCTCCTCATCCTCTTTATTACCTTCCCCAACATGACCATTGAAATCTGCTCCAATCACCACTCTTTCATCCTTGGATACACTCTCCACCACTTCATCTAACTCACTCCAGAAATCTTCTTTATATTCCATCTCACACCCCATATGTGGGGCATATGCACTGATGACATTCATCATCACCCCTTCAATTTCCAACTTCACACTCATCACTCGGTCAGACACCCTCCTCACCTCCAATACCCTCTTGACATGATCTTCCTTCAGGATTATCCCGACACCATTTCTCCTCCCATCCACACCATGGTAGAACAGTTTGAAACCACCTCCAATGCTCCTCGCCTTACTCCCCATCCACTTGGTCTCTTGTACACACAGTATGTCCACCTTTCTTCTCTCCATCATATCAGCCAACTCTCGCCCTTTGCCAGTCATCGTCCCAACATTCAGAGTTCCAACTCTCACCTCCACACTTCTACCCTTCCCCCTCTCCCACTGCCTCCGGACTCGCCTTCCCAGTCTCCTTCTCCTCCTTCGCCCAGCAGTAGCACAATTTCCACTGGTACCCTGCTGACCACCGGTACCGGTGGCGGTCGTTGGTAACCCGGGCCTCGACCGATCCGGTATGGAAATTCGTTTTGTTGTCCGCATAATGATTTGGCATAGGTTTTTACGCCGGATGCCCTTCCTGACGCAACCCTGGTCGCCTCTTACGACACACAGGGATATGGTACACCTATTCTAACCGGGGCATACACCGGGCCCAGTACAACTGGTGCTCATTTCGCCGACCTCTGAAGGATGGCAGGCTGAGTCAACCCCCTGGTGTTTTCGACTTGGTTTATATATATTTATATATATATATATATAGATATATATATATACACATTATATAAATACATATATATATATATATATATATATATATATATATATATATAAATACATATATATATATATATATATATATATATACATACATATATTAATTCAGTGTCCCAACGGGGCTTGAACTCAGGACCTCTTGGGTCCCAAGCCACTGCCCTTACCACTGCGCCAACACCAGGCTGAGATTACTGAAGAGGGTCTGAGGCACAAATTCTGATGAAGCCTCCACAAAACATACTTAACAAACATAACCTCCGTCAACCTTAGGTGGTGGAGGTGGAGGTAATAAATAAATTTAAAATTACCTGCTCACTATGGTCACTGACCTGCACAAAATTAAGGGATGGCTGGAATAGCAAGGGGTAAGCTGAGGAACAAAGAAACTTAGCAAGTGGGACAAATGATAATTAGGGAGATAATGCATTAGGCAATATGACGTCTTCGTGAAGTAAGGCAGATTGGAAATTGTGATGCCTCCAGGCACAGGTGGAACAAGTTCGTTCAGAACGAAGATGCTCATGGTACTCTTACATAGCAGACCCAAGTCTCCATTAGCTCACTGAGAAAGCAACTTCTCGATTGTTGGTGAGGTACAACAACCACTTGACCTGCCTAAAAACCTTTCCCTCGTTCTTTTTTCCTTCTCTAAAACAACCACAAATAAAAAATAAAAAGTCACTCATAATTTCTATATCTCCACCAAAAGGCTGGGCTGATCTCCACCAAATTTTTGCATTTGTTTCGGTATTGCCCAGGGATATATAAATACATACATATATATATATATATATATATATATATATATATATATATATATATATATATATATATATATATATATATATTGTTGGAGATTCGGCGGCACTTAACAGCACCACCGTCTAAGGGGTTACAATGCCGGCCAGTTCGGCACAGGTCTCGGGTCACGCGCCAAGATCGCAATACCAAAGTACACCTGGGCCTTTCCAGTTGGGGAAATAGACCCCGGCTACAGACTGGGTTTGTCAGAGACCGAGCGAAGTCTGCCAGTCCATAGCCCGTTTTGCTTTTAAATACAAATCGAGCGGATTGTTCCTCGGCGCGGCACGAATAAATTCAAGGCGGCAAATCAAGTATAACTCAGCCAGATTTATTGGGGACACATCAGGGAACACAACACAAGCAAAGCATTCACGACAATGTTATAATTAATCTATAACCCGTTCTTAACTAGGGAGCTACGGATTACGGGTTTCGAAGGGAACCCGAGTGAGATAAAACTTCGACAACATGCAGACAAGACACAAAGTACTTGGTGATGCCTCATGGACGAGACGAAAAGTGTCAAAGGCACGAATGCGGCTCGTGACAAGCCGATGTCAACGGATTCGAGCGCCCAAGCTCAAACATGCCGTGTGGCAAAATGGCGGCGTTGTCCTTTTGTTGCACCGCCCACGCACGCAGCCTCAGCGCATTCAGTCCCCGTAAGGTCGACAGCACAAGACGAAAGATCTATGGTATGCTCCAGCTGGCTTTTCACAATGTCCAGTATACAAGTCCGGGCATATCCTGTTCACCAGGTTAGGCCAAATCGGGGTGTTGGGCTCCGCAGGAGGATCGATGGGACCACAAGACGTGTCGGGCCGTGCCGTGAGTAGGAACAGTCAGAGGCTCCGTCACTGGACTCTGGATGAACCTGTCGATGTCCTCCTCATAAAAGTCGATTGCCGACTCCCACTAGTCGTTTCTCCTGCCTCTTTCATGAAGCAGATCGCAGACAGACACAGCCGTCCCTTACACAGCAGATCGCGACTCCCAAAAGTCGTTTCTCATCCAGCCGAGGGCAGACAGACCTCATGCCATCCCCTCCTTGCCTTTCCTGGGGTGCGCACCTCACGAAGCCGATTCCAGACTCTCACTAGCAGCTTCTCATCCAGCCGATCGCAGACTGACTTCATGCAGTCCCTTCCTTGCCTTTCTTGGGGCTCGCTCTTTCGAAACCGACTGCCACTCTCAGAGCGCTGGGCGGGGACTGTCTTCCAGAGAGGGGAAGGAAGAAGAAGAACCTCTCGGTACACCACCACTGCACGAACAATGAACAGCCTGCTACACCTCCCGACACACATGTAACGTCCATTTACCGAACAACCTGGCTAAACATGCATTTAATGGGGGATCTGGGCTAATCCTATATTTAATAACACACTAAGGGCCATTCCCGCCACTATATATATATATATATATATATATATATATATATATATATATATATATATATATATATATATATATATATATATATATATATATATATATATATATATATATATATATACACATACACACACATATATACATACATACATATATACATATATATATATATATATATATATATATATATATATATACATACATACATATATATACACACATCTATATCTATATTAATATTTCGGCATGCCCCTTTCTTTGTTCCACCATCAGATTTTTGTTACTGCATGAAATGAAACAAGCTTTGACATATATAGTAATGATATTATTGTCTTCCTTAAGAGGCCCCTCAAAATTCGTTTTGATGATTAAGGTAGTTAAACAGTTCATGTTCTCCATTTGCAAAATGGGAGGAATTATTGCACAAAAAAGAAATAAAATCTATATTAATATTTCGGCATGCCCCTTTTTTTGTTCCACCATCAAATTTTTGTTACTGCATGAAATGAAACAAGCTTTGACATATATAGTAATGATATTATTGTCTTCCTTAAGAGTTCCTTCAAAATTCGTTTTGATGATTATGGTCGTTAAACAGTTCATGTTCTCCATTTGCAAAATGGGAGGAATTATTGCACAAAAAAGAAATTAAAATGTTTCCCATTTTTTAGAGGACCACTAAGATGAGTTCGTAAAACCTTTTGTCGAGTATGTTATTATTAATCACGATACGCCAGAGTAAATTGCTCATGTTATTGAGCTGTCAATAAGCTATCAATCATGGACATATAATAAACTCACTTGAGTATTCATATCTCTATTTCAATGCGTAATATCAAGCGGTACCTTCATGATGACCTAAAAAAACCGGTCTCGATGTCCATCCGTCCGTATATCTGTTCACAATCAAACCGATCGTGATGCATTTTAAGGCTTTCCGAGAGCTTTGGAGAGATTACCTACACTCCCGCATGGTGCTGTTTTTATTATTCCGACTGCACTTCATTAGAACATAGATTGTGGATGGATGCGCAGATCCCAGGAGAACAACTATAACTGCACAGAACAATTCATATTATTGATGGATAAAAATGACATTTAATTGATATTATAATAAATTGTTTATTTAAAATATCTTCAAATTTTGTGAGTTTTTGGTTTGTTGTGAAATATTAGGTCCTCGGGTCTCCGCATAGTGGCGTACAGGCTTAAGTAGTACTTCTGTTTACTACCGTAGAAAATCACAGAACCATCCGATCGACATGCTGTTAACAGTTTCAGAATCAGCTAAAATCTACAAGATATGAATATGTAGACGAAACTGATCCGGCCAGCTAAAATCTACAAGATATGAATATGTAAACGAAACTGATCCAGCCTTTTGGATCACTTTAAAGTCGGGTGCCCTGTAATTTTAATGCGCTCTATGGATCCTCCGGAACTCACGAATGGTACACGTTGTGTAGTCACTAAACTACATGGTAATGTCATCGAAGTGGAGTTACTGCGGGACAGTCGAAGGGGAAAACCTGAATGATAATCAATGGATAAAAATGATATAATATATTGTTTAAAATACATTCATGCTACCTGTCTTTTATCATTTGTTGGCAGTGACGCCCGTCCAAGACGGGCACCTTTACTAGTACATATATATTGTTGCGGATTCGCGCCCGCCGGCGTGCTGACGGCCACGTAACTCGAATCGCGGCACGTCGCACACCGGACGGACAATCCAGTCGTGACCCTCTCGGACTAACGCCGGGAACCAGTCACGGGTGGACCTTTCGGTCTCACCGCGATCGAGCCAATCAGCCCCCGCGTGGGATAGGGTTGCTCGCCAAATTCGACCTACCTAAGTACCCACGCGGAGGGTAGACCGGGCGATCGCACCTCGCCGCAGGTCGACTTCGGACACGGGCCACTTAAGCGACCCGTTCCGTACTATCAGAATAACCGAGCGGTGTTATCGTCGACCTCGACGGTTCGATTAATTATCGGGCGTACTCAGCCCACTACCAACCCTTTACGTGAAGCAAGATGAGGGTTCAATGGGAGAAAAAGACGAAGCGAAGCGGGAGAACAGTTCAATAATAAAGCACATTTATTCGCGGCACACGGGAAGCACACATATTCAATTCCACCAAAAGCACACAAAAAAAAGAAAACACAATTCCATTTACACAAAAAGCAAATGTAAAAGCGAAAACACAATGCAGAGCTAATACCGACTACCGAGCACACGGCAACACTTATACAATTCTACTTCACAGACGGCGCCGACAACACATACCCAAAACCAAGGAAAAGAAATACCCCCAAGAATGAGGCGGGCCTGAGGCCGAGACCGGGTCGCGCCTACCCGTCTGGTGATGAGACGCGGAGCGGCGATGGCGCCGCAACCCCGCGGGCCTCGCGGAGGGTGTCTGGCAGGGGGTGGGAAAGGGGCCCCCTTGGTCGCACTATCTCAGCGCGGGGGGAAACAGGAGGGGGTTGCTGATGCTCGGGGTATAGAGGATCTTTATTATCCCTGGTGTGCGTCTCCACCTCGGCCAGGTCGCGCTGCCGGCCTTCCTCGGGCGTGCAGCTCCCGGCACCGTCGCGAGCACCCCCTCGTCTGCCTTCGCCGCTGCCGCCTCTCCGCCTCTGGACTCTCCACCCTGGATTCTTCTTTGGGCTCTCCTCGTTCGACTCTCTTCAGCTTCTCCAGCTACTGCAGGCTTCGGGCTCCAGACTTCCACACTGCTCTGACTGACGAACACGGTCCTTTTATCCCCCCGTAGCTTCGCCTTTGACCCCCTCCCTTTGACCTTTCACCTCGCTCCCCATTGGCCCGACAAAAAGTGGGCGTGAAGGCTTTTTGATCCACAAATTTGCATATATCGATCGTCCTGGAGGCGGGGCCAAATCGTCCCTCGCTCACCGATTGGACGGCAAAAAGTGGGCGTGTGTCGTTTTTGATCCGTTTTTGAAGCACAAAATCCGTGATTTTGTACACGCTGTTCGACGTGCGCTCTGCACGAATCCAACACCGGTACCCACAGCGGGGCAAGAACGGTGGCGATGCTACGGTTGTGAGGTGTGACGTGAAGGTCGTGGCGGTTGTGGTGAAGCGGCGTTGTGGTTGGTGGTTGATGTTGTGGTTGTGGTGGTAATCATGGCGGTTGGTCCAAAATAAAGATAGTAAAAGAAAAACGGCTATCCTGAAGAGTCGCAGCACGCATAAATGACATGTATTCCCACTAGACAACGGGTTTGGGCCTAACTACACATATACTTGCCGAGATACCTCACCTAAGGGACCTGAATGGTGGTTTGCGAATTTGGTAACCACAACACTACCCCCTCCCCTTTTTACAGACTCGTCCCGAGTCGTCAAATTTTCGTGTGCCATCATGTGTAGTTTTCCCCTAGTACATTTTACCTACGGATCCCTGAGTGCGACATTCATGGTATTCGTGTCCCCAAAATAAATAACCTGAGGGCTGCGTAACTATCTAAACAAACTCACTCACACGGACGACTTAAATAAAATTGCCGGCGCTAAGACATACATGCCGGGGGCGCACTCATATTTACAGTACATCTTAACCTTAACTTACAAATTTTACACTAAACCATGGCCCAGGATCACTGAACTCTGCAAAGAAAAGCAGTTAGCAGGGAGCCAGGCTGCCCACATGCAGTCTCTGGCTCAAACAATGCAGGTGACAGGGAACGTGGCTGGCTGCTCACACGCAGTCCAAGGCCTTCCCTTTTGAACTGAACGCAGTGAACCACAACGGTGCATGGGCTGCACAACGCAGTCTCCGTGCCAGCTCAAGTGGCACACGCAATGAGCACAACGAATGGATGCATGAACACAAACACGGTGCACGGGCCGCCACTGCAGGCCCGTGTTGTAGCTGCCAACGGGGCAGTTCTTGCAGCTTGCAAACTGTTGCTTTTACGATCCTGGCGCACATGGAAATGAACAGGGGGGGCAAAGCAAAAATTGAACGGGGCTGGTGAACGTGGGCAGTGGGCATGGCATGGCAAAGGCAGCAGGCAAACACAGCCCGCAGAAGAAGGCCGCTGCAGGCAAACACAGCCCGCAGAAGAAGACCGTTGCAGGCAAACACAGCCGGCAGATGAACTGGCCGGCACAGGCCTTGAAGTACAGCAGCTGCAGACGAAGTGGGCCGGCCTCCGCCTTGAAGCAAAACACGGCCAGCCGATGAAGTTGGCCAGCTCTTGCCGTTCAGTGGAGGTTGGTGGAGGGAGTGCGGTGGTGCTGGCCACTTGGAAGGCGGGCTCGGACCTACCTACCTGTCTCCCTCCCAACCTATCGCCTTTGCCTGTCACTGTACATACCCACTCCCTTAATTTGTCAAACCCCAATTTAGCCCCAACTTTTTTTTTGTGGTTTTTATTTTTACTTCCCTACTATAAATCGTCCCCTAACCCCCTTTATCGTCCTTGTTCGGCTAACCTATCCTGTCACCTAGCCTACTCCCAACCCCTACGTTCCCTTCCCGGAGGGGAATAAGGGAGAGCTAACGTCCTGTGTCGAGGCCCAATTCAAGCCTCAGAATGGCCTCCCCAGAGTTCGGCGATCTAACCCAAAGTGGGTCCAGCGGCCCACAACGAGAGCGAGGGGATGGATGGTGCGGAGGGGTACATCTCCTAATCTACCCTATCCATTTAACAGTTAAACTACCCCGGGGCTTTCAACAAGAGCCTCTCGCTTAAACTATTGGTTCTAACAACCCAGATTCCCGTCGCCTGTGTTGGTGTCCTTACAATTTCGGGCCTCGCCCCCCAATTTTCTCTCCGTGCCCTCACACGGTCTCCTGGCTGGGACACGTGGCTCCCTTTGGCAGGCACGACCCTCTGCCGAATCTCCCGCTATGGCACCCCCGGGCACTACACTGCCTCCGAGCCTACCAGCTCCCTAACACCGGGGAGTGCCCCCATGGCACCTCCCCTGAAACGCACCCGTGGCAGGCCGGCCTCCCGGGCCCCTTTCCGAGGGTCACCCGTGCCCACAACACTGCCCACGCGGCTAATGGCGCCCCGGGCCCCCGCACCAAGCAGGCGCACCCGTGCCCACTACTCTATCCCGGCCCCCCATGGACCCTTGGCCTACCGCGGCCGACTAGCCTGGTGACCGGGGTACCCACTCAGCGATACTCACCTTTCGCAGCCACGCTCCCAAGCCCGTCAACAGGGCTCCTGCACCCCTCCAAATGGGTTTCGAGCCTACACTCCCACCAACAACAAAACGACTTCCATTTTTCAATTTGACTAACCCAGCTAACTCACTCTACACTGACCCCGGGGTCCCTTGGGCGGGAGTCACTCCTCCCCCCAATCACTCATCGCACCATGCATTCCCCATTCGCTCCACTCACACAGACCCGCTGGCCTCACTCACTCAACAAGTACTCACCTCACAACTCTTCAACACACACACCGCTGAACTCTGCCATCCTCCTAACTACATCCCCTAACTAACTCGTGCTCCCACGTCGTCCCTTAAACTAGTAGCACGTTCCATTTAACCTACGTCGCTAAACTACATCCCCTCTACACATCCACAAGTCTGTCACTGTCTCCTAACTCAAAAAATCATTTTATTTCATTTCCCCACCTAAATCTGACTACAATCCCTCTAACTAATCCATTCCACGGACTCCATGAGGACTTACCCCTGCCCCATGAAGTCGGTCTAACTAAGCTAACCCTTCCCCCTAACTAGTTTTCATCCTGTGCCCAGGGTCAAGGGGGTCTTCCACCCCTTGCCCAGGAATCCTTTGCACCCGAAAGTGAGGCTTGTTCTTTTTTTTTTTTTTTTCTTTACATGCGCAGCGCCAGCGCGGCAACTCGCGCACTTTGCACCTGCCCGTGACGTCATGCAGCTGCACGTGTTCCTCGTCCCTCCTTGGACGGTACCATCCGGCAGAGATACCCCTCCTGCCGGATTCCAACCACACGTGCAGCCATGACGTCACCGTGCGCAAAAAAAAAACACAAGCCCCACGTCTCGAGGGGTTCCCCACGCGAACACATGTGCTTTGCCCGTTGGAGCTTAACACACACGATCGCGTGGAGAACCCGTCCGGTCCAAAGCCATTTACCTGCCTAAACTTTGTCCGTCCGCGGGATCGGCAAATCCACCGTGTGCGTTTCCGGACCGGGACTTCACTCTCGCAAGCGAGCACGTGGTGGTCTCGTGCGTTGCACAGCACGAACCGCGTGCTCACTGCTGGGTGAACCCGGCACGGTCCTCGAAACAACCACAGCCGCTACTCGGCTTTCGTTTCTCCCATGTCGCCGTCTCCGTCTCCATTCAACCCATGCACACCTGCGTGTCACGACGCACACAGTCCACTCCATCACATTCACACCGGGAGATGCGGCTGCGTGCTCCCGCATGCCAACCGACATCTCCCTCTCATACCGCTCTCTCACACACACGGTCTCCCTTGCACACAGCGACCTTGCACACGGCCGTTCACTCACGCATGCGGGGGCACTCACCCGCGGTGCCTCACTCGCACTCCGTGCCTCATCCACACACGCGGGGGAACTCAACCGCGGTGCCTCATCCACACACGGTGCCTCACCCACACACGCGGGGGAACTAACCCGCGGTGCCTCACTCGCACTCCGTGCCTCATCCACACACGCGGGGGCACTCAACCGCGGTGCCTCATCCACACACGGTGCCTCACCCACACACGCGGGGGCACTAACCCGCGGTGCCTCACTCACACTGGCCGTTTCATCCACACACGCGGGGGCACTAACCCGCGGTGCCTCATCCACACACGGCGTGCTGGGAAGCACGCACTCCGGCACCATCGCCACCACACCACTCACACACGGGGTCGCTTCCACACACGGTGCCGCACTCACACCTTGCACCACACACACAGGGACAACCACACTGGGGATTTGTGTCCCCACAAGGGTCTCCGGGGCCTCTACACCCCCCAAGCTCTCCGTGCACCTGTCCACAGCACTCGTCCCCTCAACCTCGCAAAACACGACCGAACTCACCTGGTCGTGACTCGCCTCAAGGGGGCATACTCCCTCCCCTTGTTCCTGGAGGAGGCCATCCAGGTGCTCGCACTGGGTCCCTACACAGTCCGCCAGCTCACCCCCATTATCCTCCACTACCTCCGTGTGTGTGTGCGCGTCACTTACCCCGTCTTCATCGTGTTTATTGGTCTCTGCTTCTTTCTGGCGTCTTTCCCTTATCTTTATGTAGGTCAACCTTGCTTTCTCTTTAAGTCGCTCCCGTCCTTCCCTGTTTTTCACTCCTTGCTCTTTCACGATCTCCGCGTACCTCATCCTTGCTCTCCGCATCAATTGTTCTTTTCTCTCCCTCGCAATTACTTTCACCTCGTCTCTTGTCTCCGGAATTACTTTTTCCTTACCCGCCTCCACCGCGGGCCTGTCAGCCGTTGCACCCCCTTCCAGCTCGTTTGTTCCGACACGTGGAGTCGCCATTTTAAGTTCCCTACTCACGGCCTTCATGCCCGCCTGCAGGCATCGGCCCATGTTCTGCGTCTCACCCCGTAGTTCTTTCATTTCTTTTTTCATTTGCTGTGTATTCGCATCCATCGTCGTTTTCACTTCATTCATATTCGCATCCATTTTTTCGATCATTTTCGCATTCATCTTTTCGTTCATTGCCGCCAGCATGGCGCATAGCTGGGCCATATCGGATGCACTCAGCTGAGCCGTTTCGGCAAGGTTTGGGGAAGGGTTTTGGTGGAGAGGGGGGGGAGGTGTCATACACCGCGGCCGCTGCCGCACCCATTTCGGGCTCTGGGTTCAGTTGGGCGAGTCCGTGTTCCTGCACAATCAACATTTCCTGCTCGGGGATTCCATCCTGGACCATGGATCCTACACATTCTACATCCATTTCTAATACCCCCGGCTCCCGCTCGCCTTGAGACGCCATCTTGCTTCTCGTGAAGGGTTAATTTGCTCGCTCGTAATTTGGAGGGAATCGGGGGTCGCTTCTCTCACCCCTGGACCGATTCCCGTGAATTTAGCCGGAGACAGGAGAGCCTGTTTTCCTGTTCTCCGATACCAGTGCCGCGAGGAGGGCGATGAGTTTATATCGCACGACCTGACACCAGTGTTGCGGATTCGCGCCCGCCGGCGTGCTGACGGCCACGTAACTCGAATCGCGGCACGTCGCCCACCGGACGGACAATCCAGTCGTGACCCTCTCGGACTAACGCCGGGAACCAGTCACGGGTGGACCTTTCGGTCTCACCGCGATCGAGCCAATCAGCCCCCGCGTGGGATAGGGTTGCTCGCCAAATTCGACCTACCTAAGTACCCACGCGGAGGGTAGACCGGGCGATCGCACCTCGCCGCAGGTCGACTTCGGACACGGGCCACTTAAGCGACCCGTTCCGTACTATCAGAATAACCGAGCGGTGTTATCGTCGACCTCGACGGTTCGATTAATTATCGGGCGTACTCAGCCCACTACCAACCCTTTACGGGAAGCAAGATGAGGGTTCAATGGGAGAAAAAGACGAAGCGAAGCGGGAGAACAGTTCAATAATAAAGCACATTTATTTGCGGCACACCGGAAGCACACATATTCAATTCCACCAAAAGCACACAAAAAAAAGAAAACACAATTCCATTTACACAAAAAGCAAATGTAAAAGCGAAAACACAATGCAGAGCTAATACCGACTACCGAGCACACGGCAACACTTATACAATTCTACTTCGCAGACGGCGCCGACAACACATACCCAAAACCAAGGAAAAGAAATACCCCCAAGAATGAGGCGGGCCTGAGGCCGAGACCAGGTCGCGCCTACCCGTCTGGTGATGAGACGCGGAGCGGCGATGGCGCCGCAACCCCGCGGGCCTCGCGGAGGGTGTCTGGCAGGGGGTGGGAAAGGGGCCCCCTTGGTCGCACTATCTCAGCGCGGGGGGAAACAGGAGGGGGTTGCTGATGCTCGGGGTATAGAGGATCTTTATTATCCCTGGTGTGCGTCTCCACCTCGGCCAGGTCGCGCTGCCGGCCTTCCTCGGGCGTGCAGCTCCCGGCACCGTCGCGAGCACCCCCTCGTCTGCCTTCGCCGCTGCCGCCTCTCCGCCTCTGGACTCTCCACCCTGGACTCTTCTTTGGGCTCTCCTCGTTCGACTCTCTTCAGCTTCTCCAGCTACTGCAGGCTTCGGGCTCCAGACTTCCACACTGCTCTGACTGACGAACACGGTCCTTTTATCCCCCCGTAGCTTCGCCTTTGAAAGTGGGCGTGCGTCGTTTTTGATCCGTTTTTGAAGCACAAAATCCGTGATTTTGTACACGCTGTTCGACGCGCGCTCTGCACGAATCCAACACCGGTACCCACAGCGGGGCAAGAACGGTGGCGATGCTACGGTTGCGAGGTGTGACGTGAAGGTCGTGGCGGTTGTGGTGAAGCGGCGTTGTGGTTGGTGGTTGATGTTGTGGTTGTGGTGGTAATCATGGCGGTTGGTCCAAAATAAAGATAGTAAAAGAAAAACGGCTATCCTGAAGAGTCGCAGCACGTATAAATGACATGTATTCCCACTAGACAACGGGTTTGGGCCTAACTACACATATACTTGCCGAGATACCTCACCTAAGGGACCTGAATGGTGGTTTGCGAATTTGGTAACCACAACAATATATATATATATATATATATATATATATATATATATATATATATATATATATATATATATATATATATATATTATACAGTCAACCCCCGCTTTATCACGATTTACCTGTCGCGCCCCCGGTACATCGCGGTAATAATATATAAAATATAAATTATTTAAGCAATAAATTATAACGCGTGGTGCTCGACCAGTCACACAACGCACGAGACAAAGTTCACTTGTGAACTTCGAATATTTTCTACGTTTTTTCTCCAAGCCCTACGATGCCGCCCAAACGGCCTGCACCTTCTAAGGCTTCTGGCAAGGAACCGAAGTGCCAGAGGAAGGTCTTGACGCTCCAGGAGAAGGTTAAGGTGCTCGATATATGCTTCGGGAAAGAAAAAGTTTGCCGCCGTTGGACGAGCACTGCTCCTACCCAGCACCTCAAAACCGACCAGACCAGACGAGTCGATCTCTGGCACCTCAAACCCAATCACTGCCAAACCGACCAGACCAGACGAGTCGATCTCAGGCACCTCAAACCCAATCACTGCCAAACCGACCAGACCAGACGAGTTGATCTCCGGCACCTCAAACCAATCACTGCCAAACCGAACAGACCAGACGAGTCGATCTCCGGCACCTCAAACCCAATCACTGCCAAACCGACCAGACCAGACGAGTCGATTTTTGGGGGAGGCGTCCATTCATCGCGGATTTTCACTTAACGCGGGGAGGTTTGGAATGTAACCCCCACGAGAAACGGGGGATTACTGTGTGTGTATGTATGTATGTATGTATGTATGTATGTATGTATGTATGTATGTATGTATGTATGTATGTATATATATGTGTATATATATATATATATATATATATATATATATATATATATGTATATATATATATATATGTATATATATATATATATATATATATATATATATATATATATATATATATATATATATATATATATATATATGTATGTATGTATGTATATATATATATATATATATATATATATATATATATATATATATATATATATATATATATATATATATATATATATATATATATATATATATATATATATATATATATATATATATATATATATATATATATATATATATATATATATATATATATATATATATATACATATACATGAGCCTGGTGTTGGCGCAGTGGTTAGGGCAGCAGCTTGGGATCCAAGAGGTCCTGAGTTCAAGCCCCGTTGAGACACTGAATTAATACACCAGGGGGTTGACTCAGCCTGTCATCCTTCCGAGGTCGGCGAAATGAGTACCAGTATACTGGGCCGGTGTATACCCTGGTTAAAATAGGTGTACCATATCCCTGTGTCGTAAGAGGCGACCAGGGTTGCGTCAGGAAGGGCATCCGGCGTAAAACATGTGCCAAATCACTATGCGGATCATAATGGATGATCCGCGGTGGCGACCCCTAACGGGAGCAGCCGAAAGAAGAAGAAGATATATATATATATATATATATATATATATATGTATATGTATATGTATATATATATATATATATATATATATATATATATATATATATATATATATATATATATATATATATATATATATATATATATATATATATATATATATATATATACATATATACAAACAAACAAACATAAACATATACAAGTAGTGGACAAAAAAATATAAACACCTGAGTAAATGAGGGATACCGAGTATATTGAAAGCCCATTAGTGTCATTACCTCCAACCATTGTCAGAGAAATCCCTGTAATTTTTCTGTGTTGAACCTCTGCTCCAGCCAATCGGAGTCAAGATAGTGGTGATGGAATCGACCAAAGGGCGTGGGAATAATTGTGGCTGTTAAAGAAGAATATTAACACACCCACCGTCCATGTGGTGTGCACATGCACATAAACATGATCCCATCCCCCTAGCCGCTGCCATGGGGAAAGGGTATTTCTAGGGATTAGAAATGAATGATTCAAAAAATTAATGAGACAAGGCTGCAACAATAATACATTTCACCATCTTATGATGAGGAGAAGGCGTAGCCTGGTGTTGGCGCAGTGGTTAGGGCAGTGGCTTGGGATCCAAAAAGTCCTGAGTTCAAGCCCGGTTGGGCCACTGAATTAATACACCAGGGGGTTGACTCAGCCTGTCATCCTTCCGAGGTCGGCGAAATGAGTACCAGTGTACTGGGCCGGTGTATACCCCGGTTAAAATAGGTGTACCATATCCTTGCTTTGTAATAGGCGACCAGGGTTGCGTCAGGAAGGGCAACCGGTGGAAAACATGTGCCGAATCATTATGCGGATCATACGGATGATCCGCTGTGGAGACCCCGAACGGGAGCAGCCGAAAGAAGAAGAAGAAGAAGATGATGAGGAGAAGGCTGATGATTGTGACATTGAGGGGATCAGTCTTTGCATTAACTGTTCTTATGGAGACTAAACTTTCCGAAAGAAGGTTGTGACCATCTGAGGAGTCACAGAAGAGAAATTAAGGGAGACCAGAGATATAAGTTTTAAGGATTACAATGCTAATATCAATTGGCCCAGTTGCTGAGGAACTGTCAAGACTGACTTGGACATTCTCACCATTAGTTTGAGAGACATTCACATGCTAGATGCTGTTGTGCATTGCCTATGATTGTTGTCAGGTGAGGAGAGGTAGAGAAGGAGGTTTAGAGACCTTGGCTTCGTCTGTAAAGTCAGTACTGATAACCTATGCTGTCATTCTGCTTTTCACGAGCCTTGCCTTTAAAAAAACAAAATTACAAGACAATGGATTAAGTAATACTGACATCTTACCTAGAAGCAACAGAAGAGATAAGCATTTCACACAGTGCATTACATTTTGAAATGGTCGACAAAACAGGCAAAACCACAAACTAATGCTGCCTCAGGCAGTGCATCAGGGTGGCCTTCACAATGTCTTTCCTTCTTCACTGTTTGTCGCCTATACATTCTGCTTTTTAATGTAAATTCGATTGTAAATTTAAAGTCTTTATTTTATCGTTTGTATTTTGGGGCATGTGCTGGTTCAAAAAATACAACATTTATAAAGAAAGGGAAGACATTGAAATGTTTTTTGAGTTAGTTTGAACGTATTCTTCTTCTATTTCACTTGCTACAAATGTACAGTATTTGACACATTTCTTTAAAATTACTACACATTTACCTCGATGAAAAATTATTTCGTACATATGTTGTGCATATGTTCCTGTATAAAATGAAAAGTATATTTTCTCTCGGGTGTGGATCCCATGTACTATTCATGACATTTTTCTCACTGTCCAGGAATGCCCTTGTAGTAAGTCATGTTAAAGCACATGGATGTCTCTTATTATTGTTTTCCTGCTTGTTATAAATGTTTGAGATACAAGCTTTTTCATAAGTTAGTGGGGGGGAATTGTTTTTTGTACTACAGGCAAAAATCGAGAATCAAAAATAGTCACAATTGGCATAGATTTGTAAAAATTGGTGAGATAGGATCTGCTCAATATATGATTAGTCTGTCATAATCACAAGGCAAGCCATGTTTTTAAAAACAGCTCTTTAGAAGACTGAGTGATACAAATCAAAACACAGACCTGCACCCAAGCCTCCATAGGCTGGAGGGTACTGTACAGACAGACTGAGTTGGAGGCAAATCTGCGTTTTTCCAGAAGCACTCTCGCCAGCAATCTCGATAACCCCAAGTGTAGGAAGACCACCTTTCAGCCAGCTATTCAGCACAGGGCAACCCAAGCTCACCCGCTGTGTTTGTGTCGGAAATGGACAATCACCGAGGCTCATCTGCAATGCTGGGCAGAGAGAAAGATTTCTATTTTTCCAAAAAAAAAAATTGCCTTCTTCATAAAATTGTACAAAATCAAGGCATTGGACAGTGAAAGGAAGGGGATAAAAGAGGCTAAGAACATCAAATAAAAATCAAAGTATGATTAAATGCACCCATTTGTACCAATACACATTTCATTCTTAGCTGCCCACATGTTCTCAAAAACTCACATCTTCTTCATGGAATTATAGAAAGAAAATTCCATTTTGCATTCACCCAAATACTAATCCCTTAAAAAGAGTCAAAAGGTTTCTTTGTTAATGCAATAAGAAAATTAGCCAAAAAGACCTCATTTTTGTGTGTTGAAGAAACGGAACCAAGGATAAACACTTTGAGAGTGAACCACAGAAAAAGCTTAGTGCACCATTAATGAAGTAAACTAAATAAATGAATTAAATACATACATTCAACATAAGCATGTGACAAAGTTTCAAGAGCTTCACAAAAAGAACACTGGTTAGAGTGAGGAAGAAAAGATGTCCAAAAGCTTGTTAGTGTAGGTAGTGTGCCAGTGTGCCAGTCTCCAAATCAAATCAGTAGTTTTTAGGAAGAAGCTTATGATAAGTTTTCGAATTAGGTTGGAAGGTTGGTTCTAGGCCATAATATATTAATCCGGAATCGGCTTAAAAATGATGATTGTGCTACCAACTTGGGAAATACATGAAAATTGGCGATTCCTATAGATTTTGATGTGCTGCATCCAAAAATGAACTTCCGCAAGCAACATTTCTTCACGGTAAAGAGGTATCGCAAGTAGTAAACACATACAGTTTCCACAACCGTATGCCTCACAAAAAGACCTCGGCAGATAGTCAAACCTCAGTTCAACAAATCTTTGGGGATGAGTGTGGTGTCCTGTCATGTTCCTCTTCCATGCAGACGGACAAAGGAAAATTCTGACAAAATGCGTTTAATGATGCCAACAAATGTTCTGCCCCCATCAAATACTGGACATGTAGGCCTAATGGCATTACAGGGATCAGGGGCCAACTGGTCATCCGTGTGAGATAAATAAATGGACAAAATGGACATCTTGAGATAGTCTTGAGATCAGTCTTTCGACGTTTCGAGAAATCGGCCCTTGTGCACTAGAATAGCATAATACACACAATCGTGAGAAAAATATCGATGATTACAGTACTTATTCTTCTCGTATCTATGGAAATAAGTCAATATATAATATAATAGAATAACTGATACAACACACCATTTAAAAGTGTAAGTCATCGAAATATCTTGATTAGAATTAGCATTTTGATGCAAGATAAATTTTGAAGCAAACTGGAGTTAAATTGATGCAATGGATTGCCTACTGTCATGAATACAATTTTGAAAATAACTAAAATTAAGGACCAGGATATTTTTGATTCATTTTGCACTTTAAAGGAACAAGAAACTACAGCTGTTGAGATGTCACATGGGTGCAACATCAAGGGCACCATTGATCAGTATCATCGTCCTCAATGCTGTCGCTCCCATCATCAGGATTTTCATCCGCCTTGAGTTCTTCCTGAGTTTAATTTTTTTTAACAATACCTTGGTGTTCTGGATCGGTCTGAATTGCACACGCAAAGTTCAGAGCATGAGACGCCATTGGCCAGGCAGGAACATTTATTACTTTCGCAGTTGCTGCAAAGACATAGACAGTGAATGAATTTCACTATCTCCTCTCGAGCCAGATCTTTGAGCATCCAAACAACTGATAACATACTATCTCGCATTGTCCAGCCATGGCCTTTGGAGGATGGGACATTCATGGCAACAAGATTCAATGAGCGGTGATGTACGACAGACATTAGTTTGCCCAGAGAGAGTGCTGAAACAAGGCATTTTTCGTTGGGGGCAGACTGTGCTCATCGTTATAAGGAAAATCATGGAGAAACCAATTATATAACAGCGTGATGTCGCCACGCTGTAAAAATAACCAGTGATTCCAGAGCTGATTTCAAGATTGATAATTGGAAAGTAAAGGTTTCTTACCTGCATGAGGATGCATCCACACCTTGATCACCTG
Organism: Eptatretus burgeri; assembly: GCF_056783735.1. Lineage (NCBI taxonomy): Eukaryota > Metazoa > Chordata > Myxini > Myxiniformes > Myxinidae > Eptatretus > Eptatretus burgeri. The sequence continues at coordinate 52,810,087 of NC_140967.1, forward strand.
CAATCTTGCAGAAGACGCTCAACAATTTTGTCAGTCGGAACACTTGCTCTTCCGATATGTTCTTCTTCTCTATAATGTCCTAACAAAATGTCAAATGCCTTTTGGATTTTCTCTCGCTGCTCTTTGTGCTTGCTCCTCGAAGAAGATGAAGTTCCAGACTTCAGCAAAATTTGATACTGATTGGAACACATTTGGTTAATGAGGGCAATAAACTAGAACTTCATATTCAGTTTAGTCCTCTGATTCTGGTGTGTTGGAATGGATATGGACATGATAGATGGAGCTCAATAAGATCACTATAGTTACTCCTGTTGTGAAACTCTTAATATTCAAGGTAACTCTTATTGCTCAATGTAGCTCTTAATATTCAATGTCCAATTCAATCAGAGAATATTTATTGCACGTGATATCACGGAGCGAAGGAGCATCGATGTAAAACATACAATGGTCTCCGCTAAATCGGAGTTACAGAAATCATCTATATATAATGTTTAAGGGAAGGTGGGGGAAAGTTTAGGGGGCCGAGGAGAAGAACAGAGAAAAGAAGAGGAGGAGGGGAGCTGGGTCATAACGACCCAGATCTGACCTTGACTGGGCCAGTTTTCACATGAGAAAAGCAAGGCAAGGGTATGAAAAGCAAGGCAAGGATGTAAGCAAAACAATTCTGGAGAGATTCTGGCTGTTCACATTACATAGATCTTTAGAAAGGCCTATCAAGAGATGGCAGGTACTTCAATTGGAAATCTAACAGAGAGAGAGAGAAGAAGAAAAGGGAGGGAAGACAGGGGACAAAAACAGCAGCAGGAAAGAACAGCAACGCAAGAGAAGATACAAGTTCCAATAAAATACATTTGATTATAGGTTCCAACAGGCGAGTTACATATAAATGAATACACGTCAGTAACTGAAACAGTAATCGGCAGGTGCGATAATGAAGGGATACAGGTGCAATAGTAATTGACTTCAATCCGTATGCATTGAGTTAGCCAATTAATCATCAAACTACCATTTAAAAAAGAAGTCTGCTTCAACACTCCTCAGTGGAGGCTTCTCTCAAGAAACATATTTATTGGCAGTAAGAAGTAGAATGATACTTCACTTCTATGGCAATGCAGTTTTTATCTCTCATTCTACATAGTATCTTTTCATCTGGACCACCAGGTTGCTGCATAGCAGCTTTCTGAAACAATCCTGAAAATGTGGAATAAAATGTCCTCGAATAAGTAATGCTCAGAAAACATTGAAAGAAGGTAAACTCAAAATCACAACAAGCAAATATTTGGGACATAATTAGGTATGGAATTACTAATACTCATTTTCTTTACGGTCATCATCCACTGTCTCTGTTGCTGCCAACTTATTCCATTGCCAATAACCCTCGAACCTCCAGCCATCTTTCCAAATTTCCGCAGAACATGCAAATAGGGCGTAGTGTATTTACAGATCTGGCCTTAACAGTGGCTGCTGTTGTGTGGGAGCATAAGCGTTTTACTGGAGATGGTTGTCCATTAATAGGTCCCTCTTCATGATCAGCTGCTGTAAGCTCTGCTTGCCACAAATAAATCTTTTGTGCAGAGCGACACACTGGTTGTCTGTAAACCCAGCGTAACACCTCAAATGGTAGCCAGTAGTAGCAGGATCCGGAATAGGAACTGAAACAAATAAACTGATAAACATTTAAAATGCAGTCATCAAAATGGCAAAAGCAACACCCATTTCTAACCTGTCTTCGAGGAATGCCAGTTAGAACACTGCCTGAATTTCAGAATCGATTGCTCGTTTTTTTGCTCAAAACCACCATGACCCCCTCCTCCAGCCATGTCCAGTAGACCAGAAACCGATCTGTAAAATGGACATGGATAGTCCTACCGACCCGCCTATACCCTAGTAGTCGCTCCAGTAGGTAGAGGTTGTTGGTTTATATTGGTTTATGGACTCAATTTTGCCAGAGACCTGACTGATGGGTGAATGTTCACACTGATCACAACAATAATTGTGAAGAAATCCTTCAAAACAATGCACGGATCTAAGTTAAAACGGCACATGGCTCACTCACCTTTTTCAGCCATGCCAATTTGGCAACAACGATTTCTTGTCGACCTTCTACGTCCAAAAGAGAACACGTCTCAGCAAATTTTCGCACCTGATCCCATGTCTTCTGATTGAATGCTTTTAATTTGTCCCTTTTGTTATCTTCCACGTGTATTGTCCAGTGCATATTGTGGAAAAATTAATTACTTGTGGGCCCAAATTCTGGAGAAGCAAAACCAAAACATAGTCTTCTAACTAATGACCAGATTGGCTGTCAGCATGGATGATTTGTGGAAATCCCTGGAAAAAGTGCAAAAGCAGTACACCGCTGTGTTCTGAGGCAAATTCAGACAGTTCTAAGTGCTGGGCCTGCGGATATTTTCCTGATATGGGATCGTGCGAGTGTAAGTTGTGATTTAGGCACAATGAGAGCTGATCTATGCTTCACAATCGTCAATATCTATTTCCCGAGTCGGTAGCACGCAATGAACGCTCCCACACCAAAAGATTATGGCCTATTCTAAAGGCAAACAAGTGTGCCAATACGCAATTTTAAAAATGATGCATGAATGCTAAATGAGGCCTTATGTGCATGGACTGTGTGCGCGTTTACACTGACTCTGTTCTACTCGCAGGGAACTTTTAACCTCCCGTTGCTGGCACAAAATCCACGATTCAAATAATCTTTTAAACATAATTTCAGCATTTCGATGAAATGGTGGCAATTTTGAAATGGTTAACCATAATTGTTCTGTTTCTGAATGCAAATCAGACTTGCACATATGTAGGAAATACGAGAAATACCCGTGCATGAGAGGAGTCAGGTTCGTATCATTTCCTGTTCATACAATTAGCTAGCGGCGGCCATGGTTATAATACACACACACACATTTGAATGGACGCTTCTCCTTTTAGCAATAGATTCAAAATCTAAATAATTTTTCTTGTAGCCCCGGAACCAACAAAAACGAGAAGGGCACTCTTCGACGTCACGACATCACCAGATATGCCTCCGCCCACATTATTACATCATCATACATACTTGTACCAAGTTTGATTTAAATCCCTGAACCCAATTTTGTGTCAACAGGATAAGCAGTTGCAGAGAAAACAGAGAAAATTAGCATGGACGTACGTACAGACGGATGGACAGACAACCTCAAAAAAATAATGCCTCCGGTGACTTCATCGGTGGAGGCATAAAAATATATTTACAACAGCACTCAGCCCACAAAACTCATAGTCCCACCCCTTCCCAAATATGACTAATAGTAAATATCATAATTTTAAACTAATTCTGTGCACCGACAAGCCCCAGGTATGATATTGCCATCGGTGTTAAAAAGTACGAAGGTTTGGTTAGAATGCACCCATCTATGAACCTTCGGGCCTTTCATGTCCCACATGGTCAGGGTTTTTGCAATACGGGCTGCAAGATATCAACTTTTTGGACGACTTGATCAGAAAATTCTCCAAATATTTTGTTGTGCCGGAGGCACACCCCTTTCTTGCAGGTACATTTCCATGTACTTTTGACTTCTTTCAAAGCTCTTTGAGACCTTTCATGCTGCAATTATCTGGCAGACATGACATACATCTGTCCGCCCTGATGGAGCTCATTACTAGGGGGATCTCGTTACTCGATCGACCTCATTACCAAGCATTCAGCCGGGCGAATTATGTCATTTCGAAAGTCACGTATTACTAACTTGCCACGTTCAAAATGGGTGTTGAATAGTTATAATGTAGGTGGGAGGTAGCTTACACTGGTCTAGGTTTGTTTCTACAATTAGTGACTCCCATTTTTAATGGTAGCCCAGAGTTTCTTAGACCCCTGAGGCCACAGAAGTGGTGTTCATGTCACGGTCCCTGTCAGGCTTTTGCCTGAAAATCATTCTACAATGGTACACTTCCCTTTCAATCAAACATCATTTTTTAGATTTGTACCAAAGAGTGCTAAACATGAATCTACAGTAAAATCCAAAACAAGATGTTGGTGAAGTACAATGTCACAACCTGGGGTCCTTTTCAGGACCAGCATTGTTCATCATCTCATAATGCAAAGCTACCAAGTTCCTTCAACAGCAGCAGATGGAGATGCGGAAACAAACCACACCTGGTGTTTGCTTCAAACTGCATTGCTAACCAATGTGAGAAAATTGTCCTGAAGCCAATTCCAAACTCCCAACACCGACCTATTGAAATCAAAGTCCATGCAGAGGTTCCCATCCACCACCGACATTTCAACCTGAAAAAAAGGTGAACTGGGAGAAATTCTCACTGGACATGGATGTTGCAATAAAAGACCTACCAGCTTCACCCGCTAACTATGATGTTTTTGTGGAGAAGATGAAAAGGTACTCCAGCAATAATATCCTGAGAGGCTACCAGACAAATTACATCCCAGGACTGCCACAGGATGCCAACAAACTCAACAAAGACTACACCAACTGCTTCCAGCCTAATCCCTTTGGGAATGTCACCCTGGAATATGGAGAGAGACTGATAAATGCCACATCAGAGGAGTGGCAAAATAAGAGGCAAGAACTGATCGAGTCTGTAAATATGACGCAAAGCAGCAGAAAAGACTGGAAGAATATAATGATGCTGGGAAACGACTTCACGAAAGAAAGAACAACCTCAGTCTGAGATCACAGTAGACAAAGCCACTCACCAGTTCCTCATTAACAGCCGAGGAAACCTAGGTCATCACTCAAAATATAATTAAACTTCCAAGGCCTGCTAATGATGACCAGGAGGACTCTAACTTCACCAGAACTTCACCATGAGTGAACTCTTACTTGGCATCAGTGATGACCCGCAACAAAGCTGCCAGACATGATGACATCCTCTGCGAACAAGTCAAGCACCTTGGACCAGTAGCTCTCCAATGGTTACTAGACATGTTTAACAGCATACTGTATCTATTATTGGTGGCTATTCTGAAGTGGTTATTCATTTTAATAGTATTAATAGTGGCTATTCTGAAGCGTGGAGAAGATCCCACCAACACCAAGAGCTTCTGGCCAATCTCCCTGCTCTGTTACAAGTACAACTTATTCAAGACACTCATTCTAAATCGCCTCGTCCCCTTTGTGGATCAACATCTCATCCCCGAGCAAGCAGGTTTCAGACCTGTAAAATCCTGCTCCTGAATCTCTCCCAATTAATTGACGATGGATATGAGAAAGGGCTGATAACTGTTGCTGCCTTTATTGACCTGACTGTGACATACGACACAGTCAATCATAAGATTCTTGTGCAGAAGGTATTCCAGATCACAAAAGGTGCAAGACTAACAGATCTGATTCAAAACATGTCGGCCAGTAGACGTTTCTTTGTGGACCCCAGGGTAATCGCAGCAGATAGCACAGACAGAAGAATGGACTACCTCAAGGCAGTGTTCTTGCTCTCCAACTGTTTCATGTCTACACAAATGATCAAACCACCCATCCGAACAACAGGAGTTTCTTCTATGTTGATGATCTCTGCATTGCATCCCAGGATCAATCATTTGAGACAATGGTGCAGTCCGTCACTGAAGCACTAGCTGAATCAACCATCGATTATGCCATCAACCATTTTCAAGCCAATCCAGAGAACATGCAAATCTTAAGAACTTTCATCTTAAGAACATGGATGCAAACCGAAAGCTGAATGTCCGCTGGGATGGGAGAAGGTTGACTCATAACCCCAAGCCAATATACCTTGGAGTTACCCTGGACCACAACTTCAGCTACAAAGATCACGTCTTTAAGACAAAGGTGAACGTAGGAGCCAGAAACAGCATATTGAGGAAGTTGACCAACTCTAAATGGGGAACAGACCCAGGGACCATACAAAGTACTGCACTCACCTTGTGCTATTTGGCAGCAGAATATGCTTGTCCTGTTTGGGGCCATTCCTGAAAGGCCAAGAAGATGAATCCAGTCCTCACCACGGCATGCAGAGCTATTTCTGGTTGCCTTCAACCAACTTGTGTAGATGTTCTCTATTTGCTATGTGGTATTGCTCCACTTTCGATCAGAAGGGCAGTCTCTTCACAAAGAGAAATAACCAAGCAGGAAAGGGACTCGCCACCCCACTATTTCAACACGAACCGGCACTCAAGAGGTTGAAGTTCAGAAATGATATATTTCATGCTGTTCAGCCCCTGGATGATAACCCCCAAAGCTGCAGGGTAGATGCTTGGTCAACACACCTGCAATCAAGACTTCACAAGCTGTCACGTGACCATGAGGAGTCCCTGCCAAAAGGAGTCAGTGAGACATGGCCAACTTGGGTTGTCTCTTTCACCTCAGGACAGGAGTTGGATGCAGCAAAGCCCTTCTGCAGAATTAAATTGGGGATAAAATCAAAATGGTCCAACCGAGAGGCTCTTCAATCACTGTGGAGAGGCTCCTCAAACAATAGAGCATCCCTTAGATTTCCCTCTCTTACCAGAGCCTTGCGGACCAGACGATCTGAAGGCTC
>NC_140967.1:52821590-52874090 GCF_056783735.1 Eptatretus burgeri
AGTTTTTACCTAAATAAAAAAATTGAGTTTTCTGAAATTCATTCACATATTTTGTCCAAGGTTCATAGGAAAACTTAATTCTCAATGATTTGAATGGGAAAGACAAAGACAGATAGAAACACTTGAAGCACTAGTCTTTAACACAAACAAAGTGAGACTCCTACAATGCAAATAAAAAGTACGGTATACGTTATTCAAACTTGGCAAGGTATATATTCCATGATGAACAAAAGTTACCTGTGACAGGTGGGAATAGACAAATTGCTGCTGCTACAGTTTTATGCAAGTAGTGGATTTCAGCAGTGGGGAGCTTTGTAAGTCGCTCCATATCCGATACCGACATTTGTAAAACATCCTTCAGAAGTCGTAATTTTGCTGTGGAAGAAAGGGAAAATCGAATAAGTCTACAGATGGCATACACATAATCTCCAGTTACCACAATTTTTTATCTCATCAGAATGAGAAGTAGTTAAATTCTGACTGTGAATACTTTACATAATTTTAAACAAAGTTCGAGGTTGATGTGAAATATGCAGGAAATTTTTTTTTTAAAAGACTTTTTAACATCCGAGGGACGGCACACACATTGATAACGTCCATCTGATGGATGGTGGGATAGTGTCACTGGGAAAACCATATAGAAAATAATTTAGGACTTTGGTCTCTACAAATATGAATACTTCTGCAATAGCCCCATTATTTCCACTTTCTTCTTGGGTCGAACAGGGAAAGCTTTTGGTCCATGTCTTTCATGAACCCATTGGCCAGACCTGATGTTCAGCTGAAGGTGGCAGGAATTTGGAAGTTAGCCAGGGTGCTGGCTATAACTCACTCTTCACAAAGGATACCATGGAATCTTTAAATTGCATGAACAAGAACGGCACTGAGTAGCGTGCATACCACCGCCAGGGTATAGTGCATACCTAAGACATTTTGTATCCGGACCATTCGTCCTCGTCACACCAAAATCGAATTGGCTTGTTCTTGTCACCCACCAAACTCATCCACCAAATTTTGTTATAATCTGTCCACAATGTTTTGTGGCAACGTCCAGCCGTACCCAGTGTCCCAGGAAGTCAAGTCACTTCTGCTAAGCTCAGTGGCTGTGCTTGTCTGAAGTAAAAGACCCATTTGTCTCATGTATTCATCTGCATGGGTGTTTGCCAGTTTTGATGGAACAATGTCCTGTGAGCGTATGACCCTGCAGAAAAGAATGAAATGACACTACCCTCCTCCTCCTCCTCCTGAGGAATGGAGATGTGGTGACATGGGTTTGATAGAGTACAATTCTTCAGGTACTCCTTCTTTTCTCATTAAATAGACATTAATATTCTTCAAAAGCTTGTGCTATACATCAAATTCATCTATTATATTTTTGATCATTACTGATGTTCCAGAAATAAATGTCAGCTCAGACCATTTTTTAAATTACCTGTCAACTCTCATGCATTTGGCATGAGACTCACGCTTTTTCAACTCAGATCACGCTCTCATGCCCAACTACTGAAATCTCACGTTTTAAATCTTTTTCCCAGTCATTGGACAGGTCTCCAGTCAAACCAGCTGAGTTTTCAACCAATGAAAAACGCTGTCACTGTCACTGTTCCATACAGTTCAGCGCACACCATTTTGTTGTCATTCTCGTGAACAAGCATGGATGAAAGCGGCTCTGAATCTGATGGTCCTTCAACAACAAACCAACCAAAAATTATGAAGTATCATGGTGCTGCGAAGTATGACATGAAGTTCAATCCAGAATGGACAAAGAAATATCTGTGTTTCATGTTCGTTTCGACAAATAAGCATTACTTTTGAAGCACAGTTTGCAATCAATCCATCAGCTGCAAAGACCAAGGACTACGTGATGTTGAGAGACACATCAAAACAAATGCTGACTTTGAAAAGATCAAGTCTTCATCAAGGTCACTACTTGCAGCATTTGAAAGTCAAAACACCATCGGCAAAAAGGTAAGTATTATATACTAGAATTAGAATATTGTACATGCAGAATTGGAATTAAATTTGTTCTCTCTGTTGATACGAGTTTGAAGTTGAATCGTGTGAGTTTTATGACCAATGAGCAGTTTTAAAATTAGTATAAATGTAGCAAAACACATACGTTCATAATCTGTACCAAGATAGTTTTTATTATCTGTAATACATAAAAGTGTTAATCAACTGTAATCATTTAAGCTATTTCACTGTAATTAAATATTGACATTTTATTTTATTGTCTTTAGAAACAGTTGATAATTAAATGGTAGCTTTGTAGGTACTCCATGTTGAAGTGAAGGTGGCTCACCTGATAGCCCAACACAACATTCCACTGGCAACTGCCGATCACCTGAGTCCAGCTTTTGCAGACATCTTCCGAGACTCGGAGATTGTCAAACATTATATCTGAATACAAGTTTGGAATACGGAGTGACCATTATTAGTTTGAGGAGTTCAGTCTAATTGTGAATAATTTTTTCTTCCTTCTCCTTTGCTACAATAATAACAGTTATAGCCACCAGAGCTCTCGATTTGGGCTCTATGTTACTAGATTTGTTCTCGGCAGGGGGCTCCGAATATTCTCACTCCTTCAAGCAGGCTTGCGTTGCCAGCTATGTTATTGTGCTAACTTAACACTATAGTCCATGTGCCAGAGAAGTAACCTTGTTGTCCTCAAAAGTGTATGGTTTTATGGTGGTTTCTTGTTCACAGGCATGCATAGACAAAATTAAGCTTGGTTGCCCGGATGGCAACCATGGGGAAATCTTATTTTTGCGTAAATACAAGATCGCAGTCATCAACCGAGCTGAAAATATAACTTTTTAGGTTATGAACTTAAAATTACACGAGACATCTTTTCCATACAATTTTGGCAGAGGAATCGATATTTAACCTTATTTTTGTGATTATAAGTAAATTTGAGGTCAATGTTCGAGTTCCTGGCAATTGTTTGCCATGTGAGATACATTTTGAATGACAACAAGGTCACTATTCTGACAACTGGACGCTCACTTACGACATTAATGCGAGTTACTAATTCATTGTTTTGTTTTTACAGATATGGCTGATTCAAGGTGCATTCTTCCCATGTGCCATGGTGGAGGGGAATTGAAGAAATTCGCTGATCAAGGGATCAACACATTGATCTCCTGTGCCAAAGCCCGTGGAGATGAAGAGCTACGTGCAAAACTACAGGACATTGTTGATGGTGGTGGTGATGCTGTTCGAAAAAAATGTCAAAAAGGATGCTACTGTACTTGCACATCAAAACAAAAAATTGAGAGACTTCATAAATCACAGAAAAGAAAAGCTGAAGATGATTGTGTTACAGTGACAACAAGATCTCGCACACAGGCAACAGGCAGTGGTGCGTTTGTTTACAAACGTGACTGCATTTTTTTGTCGCAAAGAATGTTTACCTGTTGATGACAAACATCCAGAAAGATGGGATCGTGTTCGTCAGTGCATGACTAAAGAACGTTTTGACAAGGAAGGTAATCCCATCCCAACTATGAAAGATGCCATCATTAATGGTGCTGAGCGACATAATGATGAAGTAGCCAGAACGGTCAAGTTACATATTGGATATTTGGTTGATCTCCCTGCGACTGAGTGCAAATACCATGTATGCTGTTATAACAGTTTTATGACAGTCCCTAAATATGCTGATTTGCCAGCTGGTGTTGCAGAAGAAAGTGCCCTAAAGAACGTCATAGAGCGCATGAATTGTGACAGGTCAAAGATGTGGAATAGCGTTGAACTGCATTCCCTGTACTGTGATCTTGGTGGCAAACTCACTCGACGTGATATGTTTAGCAAACGAACAGACTGCATGAGTAAGGACGTTATGTTAGTTCGGGTAGATGGATGTGCTACCATTGTTGGTTTCTGTGAGTCCATTGCTAACCATCTGAAAATGGTTAAAGTGGATGATGCAGATGAGAGGAGTATTGATTCTGTGGTAAGGCAGATCAAGAAGGAGGCACGCTCAGTCAAGTACAACAGTGCCAATTAGATACCATGTCATACCCATACGGCAAGGGCAAAGTGTCAGCCCTGAAGACACTGAGAGCTGGCAACTTCCCTGGTTTGTACTCCGCACTTGGCGAGCTGAACGCAAGCCATGAACAGCTCATGGAAGCAGGGCGGACATTTTTCTGTGCCCTGTATAGTGAGCCAGAAGGTACCATGATGAGTGAGATGAGGTACTATATGTACACAAGGAAGTCTGGCAAGCCCCTCAAGCTCATGGCATTACCTCCAACTGAGATCAATCTCTTCTTACATTTTTGCGTGCACATCTACAGACAGTACTTGCAAAATCAGCTGATCAGCAGGCCCCACCTTAACTTGACATTACAAAATATGGATGGGACATCAGAGATGGAATCCCAGTGCCAGAAACTTCTGCTACTCCACCAGCCCCTTTGGATCTCATGGATGTTCTGCGGTGTGGATGCAAAGCAGAGGGGAAGGCCTGCAGTACTGCAAGTTGCAGTTGTCACCATGCAAAGATCTGCACGCTATACTGCACTTGTGGTTGCAGTGACAAGTGCTTCAACCCATACAAGACTGTGGAGGACAGTGAAAGTGAAGTGGAAGAAGGGAGTGTCGAAGCAGAACTGGAAAGAGACGAGGATACGGAAGGGGACGAGTACAATGAATGGGAATGAACAATATGTAAGTTGTCTACTAGGCTCTATGTCCTCTGTTCCTAAGATGTCCAACATGATGACATGACAATGTGTATGCTTTCTGATTATCAACATACTGTTGTGAACCATTCATGACTTCACTTTTGCATTGGTGTTGCATAATTTTCAGCAGAAAATAGTCATGGACATTTCATGTGAACCTCTATTTATTCCTGAACGTAAAAAATAACCCCAAAATTGAATTCCTCATATCAAAATCATATGGAAAAGAGGTATTACACAGGATTATATATTGACCGATTAAAAACTTAGCCCCATCGTCTGACCTGTTGCGGCCATCTTGAATTTATGCAAATTACAGGTGTTCCCCAAGGTAGCCACCCCGGAAACCAACCTGAATTTTATTAATGGACCCATGTTAATCCAAAACAATCATAAAACCATACACTTTCCACATCAACAAGGTTGACAATGGAACACATAACAACGGCAAATGGACTACGATAAACAACCCTTATCAGGGCACTGCCCAGCTGGATCCTACTAGCCAATTTTGGCAGCCCCATAGATGTCCAGCCTCATGAGAGATGGCCTATTTCAAAATCCTAGCTAAAAAGCCTGCTCCTGGATACTGAAGAATCTACATATCTCAAAATTATTGGAATCTTCCGTGATGATGCCGAAGCACAAAATCTGTTCCTTTGATATAGCAGGGAAGTCGGCGTTCTCCGTTTCCCCCCCCCCCCCCCAATGTGTTCTCCAATATTGCTCTCTCAGTCTTCCAACCCTCCCTCTCTACTCCAGGATATACGTGTTATTCCAGTAAACCCCAACCTGATTAAACTTCCAAAATCCCTCACTGCACATCTCATCTCTATTGCTCGCTTCCCCAGTCTATTGAACCACCTTGCAGAGGCTGTTCATTTCAACTCTTCTCTCCAAGGCTTTAACTTCAAGCAAGCAGTGCACCGCCATCTTTTTTCATCCAAAATTCTGCCCCATTATATTTATGACTCCCGTTAACCTTTCCTCACCAAACTATCTTACTTATCTTACCCTAACCCTAACAAATTGAAACAGTCTTTTTACGATAACACGGTCAATTTTTATTCAATTTGCATGCAACTAACGCCAAAATGTTCAGAATTCAACGCCTCATCTTGTGATATGCAATATGACACAATGACGCCCATACTCTTGTTACCGGTTAGGGGTCAAAGGTCAGGGGGGTCACGACCTTGAAAAATATGCGGTTTTTGTCAACGCGGACAATTCTTGTCCGCTTTACATGAACCGAGCACCAAAATGTTCAGAATTTAATGCCCAATCTTGTGACACAATGACATCATAACACATGTCACCGGTTGGGGTAAAATGTCGTGGGGGGGGTCACGCCCTTGAAAAATATGCGGTTTTCGGCATAACGTGGTCAATTCTTATTCAATTTGCATGATTTGCATGAAACCAGCATCAAACGAGATTACCTTCTCTTGTTGAAACGTTGTATTCACCGAGCTTGCGAGTGAAGACTCGCCAAAACGACGTGAGTTGATTGTTGTTTAGTCCGTAGCCCCCGAAAGTCGGGGGAGGGGGTCATGACATTATAGATATGTGGTTTGTGTCATAAGACCATTCATATGAAACCAGTTCCCCACACTCATACCAAGAACAAAAAAAGTAGTGGCGGCGAAGGTATGCGCTCTATGAGTGCCCGTTCTAGTTATCAAGTGTATCACTTGATGTATCAATTATCAATGTGTATCAATTATAATTGATAAACGTTGCAAGCATTTGTAATGAGGCATCTGTAGTGAAGCATCTGCAGCAGATAACTACTCCAAGTGCATGGGATTTTTTACCCATCAACCCTGCATGTCACATTTTGTGAAGTCCTCCGATCGACACACAGTAAAGCTAAAAGATCACTACCCTCCCCCATTTTGCAAAAAAAAATAATAATAAAAAAAAAATTGTTAGCTGTGTGGTTGGTGATATTCTCGGGTTCTGTTGAGCAAGAAAAGCTGTTAAATATCGTGTTGCAGGTCTGATGGATAAAATTGATTATCGAGTGCTCTTCCTTATACTATACTCGTAACCTAGAAAGTAGAATTTGATGCAAATGCATCACTGGATATGCCTCTGCCCACATTAGATGTCAACCCACTGTTGCATTTGATCTCAATTATAGGTCTCTTGAAAAATGAGAGATCACATGAGAGAGAGAAGAAAGAGAAAGAGAAAGAGAAAAAATAATAATGACAGTTTTTACAGCCATTTTTCCCTGCCGTGCAGGGGTTTGGCTTTTTGTGAGGCAATGTTTTATGGCCGGATGCCCTTCCTGACGCCAACCCTGGTCGCCTCTTACGACACACAGGGATATGGTACACCTATTCTAACCGGGGCATACACCGGGACCAGTACACTGGCACTCATTTCGCCGACCTCGGAAGGATGACAGGCTGAGTCAACCCCCTGGTGTTAATTCAGCAGCCAACGGGGCTTGAACTCAGGACACTGGGATCCCAAGCCGCCACCCTAACCACTAAGCCAACACCAGGCTAGAAAGAGAAAGAGAGAAAGAGAGAAAGAGAGAAAGAGAGAAAGAGAGAAAGAGAGAAAGAGAGAAAGAGAGAAAGAGAGAAAGAGAGAAAGAGAGAAAGAGAGAAAGAAAAGAGAGATAAGGAGAAGAAGAGAAACAACATCAGATGCTTCTAACTTGAGCTATGGTTTGCAAAATGATTTTCAAACGGCACATGACCTTTGACCTGTGAAATCTAAAGTTGAATCTGAAACTGAATCAGTTCATCTTTGTATTGCAGTCCATGCTTGTGCCAAGATTGATTGAAACGTTATTCTGTAGTCGCCACGATATTATGGTAACAAAACTATTGTCGTGTCCATGCCAATTAACACCGACACTGGACTGATGGACCGAACTCGCTTTTACTCCATTGGACTGTGTCAATTAATGGCGGCTCCGCACGCGTGGGAACCGCAGAAAGCACACGAAGCTCTCAACTCCTCAAAACCAACGGGTTTATTTCCCACATATAAATAAATAACCAAGGGATGGTGACAGTGACAGTGGAGATGATGGTGGGTTGAGGTGGGGAAGAAAGAGGGAACACGGTATCGATAAATAAATAGTTATATACAATGAGACTACGAGACCTATGGCGCCACACACTGGATTCAAACACAGACAGGAATGGAGGACGAGAACCAGATGAGGCCTTTGCTATGCTGGTGGATGAGGAGAAAGCAGGTCCCAGGGCAGGAGAGATGAACAAATGATGAGGCAAGCGACGAAACACCCGGGCAGGGTGATAAAGACACATGAGCAAGAACCATGGACGACAAAGCAGGCACAGGGCAAAGGCATCAATATGATAAGGCAGACAGACAGGCACCACCACAGACAGAGCAACCGTTTTCTCTGCACATGATCTCCTTCTCTTTTGGTGCCAAAAACCCAATTATCCTGGCTCTCATGAGCTCTGCACATCCTTGAGATGACCCGAAAAAACTCTTCTTTCGGGCAATGAAACTCCACCCCTCGGAAGACAATCCAAGGCTCCGCCCCTCAGGAGACAAGCTCCTCCCCTCGCTCTCTGGACAACGCTGTCCCTTTTAAAGCCTCTCCTCTCTCTTTGCTTCAACCTCACCTTGGCGTCTCACCCAGGGGATTAAACGGGGGATGCACATAAGATTCCTTACCTTAAACCCCAATTAATTATTCCCACACACCATCCCCCATACAGTGCACATTCAAACAAGACAATCCTTAAGCTAACATTTCCCTACTTAATCATATCAAGATGGGCCAACTACTCATACACGGACGATACCAATCTACACATTTATATCTGTTCCAAGGTAATATCTACAACTCCCTACAAACATCACACTATTTTCATTTATAGGTCACATGACGTTTGACCCTAAAATGGAAACGCTTCATCTTTGCATCATCTAATATATAAAGTAGAAGGTTTGTTTGTGTTTGTTCGTTTATGCATTTCGACCCTGCTGGAACCAATGCAACCAAACTTTGCATGACCTCTTCTTTCATCGAGGAAAGTTAAGGGCTACGTTTGGAAAAAAAAAGACACCAGATAAAAACAGATAAATGGCCTTCAGGCCTCAAATCTGGTCTTATGCTTATACACTACCTTGCTTTTTGTTTTCTCAGAAGTGATCACGTAATATGTATTGTGAAGATCGTATGGTGAGGATGGAGTGATTTGTTGTCAACAGAAATTTAATCATCACGAGTGTTTCCACATGTTCATGTTATTAAAAAGATTGCTTTACACAGGTTTATGATAGCATCTCCATGTTCAGGCCTCGAGTATGTTGCTTACACATTGCCGCAATCGAGTAATACGTATCGTGAAGATCATATGTTGAGGTCATATTATGTATGAAAGCTAATAACAGAAACTGTGTGTTCCCTTAGTAAGTTTCTCCCCAACCTATAATTCTTCCCGTCTCGGTATGCTAGGTCTGTTGCTTTTTAAGCTTTAATCTACCACATAACGAAGATCAGCATGGTACATGCCCACCAGAACACTTCTGGAACTCCCAAGAGAACACTTCTGCAAAGAAATATCTTAATCTACCAGATTTGCATTATAAATACTGCTACATGCCATAAAAAAGAGACTCCTGATGGGCAGAAACAAATCGGACGCGAAGAGAATGGCAGCCTTCAGGTTACTTGAGACTCAAGAGCAGACACAGCCTTGGGTTGAGGATCAACATGCAAGACAAGCAGCCTCCAGGTCAGCTGAGACGACACAGCAGACACAGGCTCGGGTTGAGGATCACTGTGCAAGACAAGCAGCCTCCAGGTCAGCATGATAGGCATCCTTAGAAGGTGAAGTTTTTTGATACAAGTCCAAGCACACTTTGCAACAACCAAGATTGGTAGTTTTTTTATTTTTATTTTTTGTATACCATGACGAGGCTCGTGTGAGAGCTAACACACAACACACAGCAAGAGGTGGGGGCATGAGACAAGAGGGGCGGGAGTGGGAAGGACAAAACAGTGGGGAACAGAGACATTCGGAGATCTGTGGAAGGGAGAGAGATGGGGTAGAGAACTTGGGGTAAACAAGATGGACATTACAGGGACTTTCAGGAAGGAAAGCAGGGAATTTGAAGGAGGTGGGCTTGGGTGGATTATCCGGGGTAGAAAAGATCGAGGATTTGGATAGGGGATGATAAGAGGTGGTGGTGAACAGCTGTTTTGAAGGCCTGGAGGGAAGAGTGGGATTTAATTGAGTGAGGGAGTTTATTCCAAAGGTGGGAAAAAAGAGGAATGAAAGAGTGAAGGTGAGCAGTGATTCGTGATTTTGGTAGTTTTACCAGAAGGGGGTTGTTGGCAGACCTTGAGCACCCTATGGAAATATGGTGGGGACAAATCGCAGAGAGAGAGAGAGAGAGAGAGAGAGAGAGAGAGAGAGAGAGAGAGAGAGAGAGAGAGAGAGAGAGAGAGAGAGAGAGAGAGAGAGAGAGAGAGAGAGAGAGAGAGAGAGAGAGAGAGAGAGAGAGAGAGAGAGAGAGAGAGAGAGACAGAGAGAGAGAGAGAGAGAGAGACAGAGAGAGAGAGAGAGAAAGGGGAGGGGGGGTGAGGCTGGAACTGAGACGGTAGAAGACAGAAAGACCACCGACCAACCTGTGGTGATTGAGTGAGAGACCCAAAGACTCAGCCTCATTGCGGGAGATGCCAATGATCCGAAATGCCTTGGTTTCCACAACGTGAAGCCGAGAAAGGTGGGAGGCAGGAGCACCAGCCCAGAGGGGAGAGCAGTACTCCATCAGGCTGCGGACGAAAGCTTTGTAAGTGGTCAGGAGCTCAGGTGGGCCGAGGAAGGACTTTGCATAACGGAGGATTCCCAGTCGGCGACTGGCTTTGGAGGCAAGGTTTGAAATGTGGCTTTCCCAGGAAAGGTCATGGTAAATAGTGAGACCCAGAAGCTTGAAAGAAAGGACCTCTCCTCGAGGATTGTTGAGAAAGTGGATGGGGGGGGGTTCTAAATGGTCCTTTCGGAGAGACATAGTGAGAGTGTGAGATTTGTCCCGATTGAAAGACATGTTCATACAAAACCATCAGACCCACATTCCTAAATTTGTCACCCAGGAAATATTTAAACACATATTGCATTGAATTTCCCTGGGCAATGCCGGGTACTTCAGTGAGAAGTGCATACCTACACTAAGTTTGGTCAAAATTCCTTCAGCGGTCACAAGTTACCGCAGTAACGAAAATCTGTGACAGATGGATGGACGGACCACCGGCGGACAGGCGGACCACTGACGGACAGACGGACGACCCGAAAATATACGAGAATGCTTCCGGTGCCTTGGGGTGGGGTGGGGGTGACGGGGGCATAAAATGAGATAAGGCTTTTTTCAGTTCTAGTCAGTGGTTACCCTTGGGGCACACTCTTATGACCAACACTGTGAGAGAAGTGTTCAAGTGCGATAGCAATTAGCAGTCATGCTTTGAAATAACTCGTTTATAGCAACGAATTCCTCACTTAATGCTCTGCACAGCTATTTTATATTATTATTATTATCATTACTAGTGCATGCCCGTACGTGCGTGGCCGTACGTGCGTGGCCGTACGTGCAAAAAAAAAAAAAAATTCCAAACCGCGTGCCAGAAACAACAACTGCACAGGCCGTTCCTTCGCTCTCGCGTGCCCGTACGTGCGTGGCCGTACGTGAAAACCAAAAAAAAAACTTTCAAACAACCACACAGGCCGTTCCTTCGCTCTCGTAAACGATGACTGGATTGGGGTACTGTGTTTATAAATGCGCATAAGAAATCGTGAAATTTTTTGAATACAGTAAGTAATCACTATCCGGAAGTAGTGCGTGCCCGTACGGAATGTTACGTATTTTGCCTTTTCGCAATGTCATCGCAAGGAACAACACAAAGAGAAGAGAAGAGGAAAAAAAAAAAGAGAAAAAAAAAACGTACGTGCATGGCCGTACGTGCAAAAAAAAAACGAAAAAAAAAAAAAACAAACAACTTCCATTTCCCAATCGTAACCGGCACAGCCCGTGACGTCATCGTCGGCCAGCCACGCACCACCTACGCAGCAACGTATCTTGTCATTGGTGTGGTAAATAAATGGCCAAAACTTGGGAAGCACTTGTCCGATTAATACTGTTGTGGATTCTCACCACTCCGGCGTGCGGGCGACCGCTTTTAGCTAATTGCGGCTGCACGCCCACCGACCGTGGCAATCCAGTCGTAGCTTTCGGATCAACGCCGAAATCCAGCTACGGGTGAGTTTTTACCCAAACCACAACCTTGTCAATGCTCTGCCCATGCACTACAGGGTCGATCGCCGAATTGTCGATTTACCTAATTATTCACGTGGACAGACTACCGAGAGGTTGTACCTCAACGGAACTTGCTCGGAAACGAGCCGCTTTAAGCAGGTCGCCCCATTTACGATTGCCGAGCGGTTTATTATTGCCAAGCCCCGTCGGACTCGATTATCTTATCGGCTATTAAAAACCAGCTATTATTCAGAACGCAATTACAGCAGCTCAATGGAGGAAGGGACGCAACGAGCAGGTGTATATTCAAACAATGAGGACATTTATTTTACATGTATGCAGTCAATGAAGCCATGGGGGTAAGGGACAAGACACGAGCAAGAAAACCTACAGCCGTTGTCTATCTATTACGTAATGTACAGGCACTTAACAGTTCTACTGATAGACAAGGTGCCACAGACTTCCATGCAAAACACCAGAAAAGAACAGGGAGAACTGGGCCTTTAATGTTCCTTGGAGCCGGGATGACCGCAAGGCTCTGAGAGGCCGTGCAGGTTACCTGCCACCCTCGTGGTGACTCGCTGGGCCCTGGTTTGGCGACCCTTGGTGTGTCCGCCCGTACTCGACTGGACTCCACCAGCTCCCGACTCCACTCTCAACTCCAACGGCACCTCCAACAACGCCTCCAACGGCGCCTCGAACGACCAAGGAGACCCAGGAGAGAGAGCGACCCTCTCACTCACTCGCCAACCAACAGCTGCAAACTCCCTCCTCAACTGCCTTCTCGACTCAACTGCCAAAACGAACCTCAACCTGAGGTCTTTTCTTTCTCTCTCCTCAACTGCCTTCTCGGCGTTTCAACGCGGCCCTTTTATCGCCCTGGGGCATTTGCTCCTCCCTTCTCGGTGCGCGGGGGAAAATTCCGGGAGAGTTCTGGTTGATCTTGTACGGTGCATACTTTTAACCGTCACTTCTGTTTACCCGGGAGTGCTGGAGTTGTTTTTCTTTGTCGATATGCCGTTGTTCGTGGAGATGTTGGCGGTTGTGGAGAAGGTGGTGAGGAGATGTTGTTTAAAATAACGATAGGAAAGAATAACACTACCTCAAAGGTTCACAGCCCGGCTCACGAATAAATCCCGTGAGACATCGGTGGGGAAATCTATCTGGACACACACTTATCGACATAACTGATCTTCGGGGTACCTGAATGGTGATCTGTGAATTTACACAACCGTAACAATATCAAACCTTAAAAAGGCGCATCCTCAGGTCCCCAGCAATATACCTGGCAAGTTTCAATTTGATCGGACCAGTGGTTGTGGTTGTCCAGCCCCAGTGGTTGTCGAGAAACAGCGGTCACACACACACACACACACACACACACACACACACACACACACACACACACACACACACACACACACACACACACACATACACACACACACACACACACACACCTGGAATTATAGACAGACTAGTTATTCCTCAACTGCAGCTTTTACCTATCCAGAATACCACAGTAAACGATTCAAACTCTGGGAATGATTGTTCGTGTCGTTACCACAAGTCAAATCATATTCATTCATGTCTGGACTGTTCAAAATCCTATCAACAACCGATTAGCAGGTAATTCAAGCAGCCATTGCGCTCTGTTAATCCAGTCAGGACGTGTTGTCACGCAAAGGGGGATGGCCGGGTTCATTCGATAACATTCCAAGACAAACCTTTCCGCAGAGCAGCGAGTACTTTGGGATTAATATCCACCTCGTGCACAAACCGCACCGGCCTCATCGTTATCAGTTTTGTCGCCCTCTCCCGGCTCTTCCACACCCAGGGGCACAAACTTCGCGCCAATACGTCACCGCGCAAAAGTATTCGTGACGTCACTGCGTACGGTTTGTCGTCGCCTCATTTCCTGATAATTAAATTTGGATTGAACATTGTATTACTGATGATGGCCTCTTGTTTTGAACTACTTTAGGTTGTTCTTGCTGGTATTACACTTTTTTTGTATTAAACGTAATGTCTTGGTATATTGAAGTAAAATATTCTGTAAAAAAAATATCAAGAACTGCTGCTACACCGACTCTCCGACGACAACCTCTCGTTTCGGTTTGAGCGTCGAGCTCTGACGTCATCTCGTAATCCAGTGCTGATGTCATGTCGTAACAAGTGTCGACGTCATCTCGTAGCCAGTGTCGACGCCATCTCGTAGCCAGTGCCGACATCTCGTCGCCAGTGCCGACGTCATCTCGTAGCCAGTGCCGACGTCATCTCGTAGCCAGTGCCGACGTCATCTCGTAGCCAGTGCCGACGTCATCTCGTAGCCAGTGCCGACGTCATCTCGTAGCCAGTGCCGACGTCACACGCATTATTTTGAGGTGCCGTGGCGTGGAAGGTTGTGTGGCAAGATGTGCACTTTGAGTGAGTTCTCCCAGTTCCAGGATATACAAGCTGTGCAAGACTTCCTGTTCCAGCAAACATCGAAGGAAGACGTTCGGAGGAAAGGTGAAAGCGGGACTCATTTATCATTTCCCACGGTTACTCATCGGACGCTCGATCGCAGGTTTCCGGACCTTGGTGGGACGGTGGTGTCCGTGAGTGGAGATCCGAACCCAAGCGTGCCTGGTTCAATGTATGACGAGCAGTTTACCGTCCGGGCGATGTCGCATGTATCCCGACCGTGGGCCTTGCTCGGAGACGGACGTGAAATTACTGATGGCGTCCAATACCTTCAGCTGAGTGACCCAATCACTCGTTTTGAGGATGTGTGGACAACACCTCGCTGTGATGGGGGAAAGGAATTTGATTCTGTTTCTTCCTATTTAATTTTTATTTTATTTTGGAGCAATGTGTACGTGAGGTGGTGTGGACTGTAGTCATCGGTAAAAACGATCACAGAATGCACCAAATGGCCACATACACTCGTGACGTTCCTGTGTTTATAAATCTCATCCGTTTCAAGGATAAAAACCAACGACAGGTTACTGTAGTCGGAATGGCAGGTTACTGTAGTCGGAATGGCAGGTTACTGTAGTCGGAATGGCAGGTTACTGTAGTCCGAATGGCAGGTTACTGTAGTCCGAATGGCAGGTTAGTGTAGTCCGAATGGCAGGTTAGTGTAGTCCGAATGGCAGGTTAGTGTAGTCCGAATGGCAGGTTAGTGTAGTCCGAATGGCAGGTTAGTGTAGTCCGAATGGCAGGTTAGTGTAGTCCGAATGGCAGGTTAGTGTAGTCCGAATGGCAGGTTAGTGTAGTCCGAATGGCAGGTTAGTGTAGTCCGAATGGCAGGTTAGTGTAGTCCGAATGGCAGGTTAGTGTAGTTAGTGTAGTCAGAATAGCAGGTTTCCTTTTTAAAATTATATTTGCAGGAATATTTATTATGTACGTATAGAAGTTGACCGATTCCATCTCGGATTTTTTTTTTTTTGTATACCTTGTCGAGGCTCGTATGAGAGCTAACACACACCGCACATCAAGGGGTGCATGAGACAGAAGGGGAGGGAGTGGGAAGGACAAAATAGTGGGGAACAGGGACATTTGGAGATCTGTGGAAGGGAGAGGGATGGGACGGGGAATAGAAGATGGACATCACAGGGCCTTCAGGAAGGAAAGCAGGGAATTTGAAGGAGGTGGGCTTGGGTGGATTATCGGGGGTAGAAAAGATCGAGGATTTGGATGGGGGATGATAAGAGTTGGTGGTGAACAGCTGTTTTGAAGGCCTGGAGCGAAGAATGGGAATAAATAGAGTGAGGGAGTTTATTCCAAAGCTGGGAAAAAAGAGGAATGAAAGAGCGAAGGTGAGCAGTGATTTGTGATTTTGTTAGTTTTACCAGAAGGGGGTTGTTGGCGGACCTTGAGCGCCCTGCGGAAATGTGGTTGGGACAAATCGCAGAGAGAGCAGGGGGGGCAAGGCTGGAGAGGAGATGGTAGAAGACAGAAAGACCACCAACCAACCTGCGGTGAGAGGCCCAAAGACTCAGCCTCATTGCGGGAGATGCCAATGATCCAAAATGCCTTGGTTTCTACAGCGTGAAGCCGAGAAAGGTGTGAGGCAGGAGCACCAGCCCAGAGGGGAGAGCAGTACTCCATCAGGCTGCGGACAAAAGCTTTGTAAGTGGTCAGGAGCTCAGGTGGGCCGAGGAAGGACCTTGCACGACGGAGGATTCCCAGTCGGCGACTGGCTTTGGAGGCGTGGTTTGAAATGTGGCTTTCCCAGGAAAGGTCATGGCAGATAGTAAGACCCAGAAGCTTGAAAGAAAGGACTTCTTCCAGTGGATTGTTGAGAAAGTGGATGGGCGGGTTTTCTAAACAGTCCTTTCGAAGTGACATAGTGAGAGTGTGAGATTTGTCCGGATTGAAAGACATGTTCCACTTGTTGGATCAGTTTGTGATTTTATCCAGATCACCAGTGAGCGAAGAAGCTGCTGCTTGCCGCTCTGAGGGATGACCAATGGTACGGCAGAGGGTGGAGTCATCAGCAAAGAGATATAGAGGATTTTCCAGAGAGTCGGAGAGTCCGAATAGCAGGTTAGTGTTGTCAGAATAGATGTACATGGTGATTCCAATTTCTGCTCTATCTGCGTATGTAATAAGATGTATCCTAATTATGAGGGAGGTGCTGCGCTTTCAGCTTCACAAATTGATTCAATAAATATTTGGGAATTCGATCGTGCTTGAAAAATCAATTAAGACATGTATTGAGAAAGTTAAAATAACAAGAGCAAGAATTGCTTTGCAGTACATGTCGTCCACTGATATGATCTTTTATATAACCTCCTTCAAATGCAGCACACGCCTGTGGGTTGCATCATTGGTTGGGGGCACGGCTGTCCCACTATGCCAGGTGTTGGCTTAATGGTTAGGGTGGCGGGCTTTGGATCCAAGGGTCCTGAGTTCAAATCCCGCTGGGTTAACTGGTGGTGGGGTGCTAACATCTTATAAATCCCGCTAATACCAGGTGGGGTTAACTCGGCCTGTCATCCTTCCGAGGTCAGCAATTTGAGTGCCAGAATGCTGGCATACTGTGTTGGAGTGGCGATCCGTCGAGGATTGTACCCAATAGCCAAGGAGACTGCTTAAGCAGCACCACTGCTTTGCACAGAGTATTGTCTCTCTCTTTCTCTTTCTCTTTCTCTTTCTCTCTACAGGCTGAGTCAACCCTACCTGGTGTTGATTCAACAGCCGACGGGGGGCTTGAACTCGGGATCCTCAGGTCCCAAGCCAACCACCCTGACCGCGAAGCCAACATCAGGCTTTTAAAATAATCCAAAGTACATACATGAAGCAAAAACATGCAAAAGGCTTATGTGCCAATATAATACATCATGGTCATATAACTAGGATCATTCCAATTCCACTGGGCCATGGACGAACACCCAGGCACCAGGCCTGCTTGTCTGTGCTGCTTCATGCAAGGCATGATTTTATTGAGGTTGAGTCAGGCTAGCTGTCCAGCCAATGGGTGTAAAGCAGTGGGATGGAGTCCGGGCAGCTGAACATTGACTCGTATTATATATGTGATATTTTCTCAGTCTAAAAAGGGCATAACTTGGTAAAAAAAAAAGTTGATGTAATACCCTGATACTTGAACTTGTTCTGTTACTTATTATAGTAAAGTCATGTACCAAGTTTCAGTTGAATATATCTTGTGTATGGGGAAAAAAAACATGGAAAAACCACAGGTGGGACAGACAGGCAGTCAGTCAGAGAGAAACCTTTAGTTTCCTCCAATTAAGCTGGTCGGGGACTAATAACAGTGACGATGTGTAACGTTAGCCACTGAGCATTGGCAAACAACTCTTGTAGATCACTGGAGAGACTAGTGATCACTGAGAAACTCCATGGTGATGTATCACATTTCATAACTGGTGAGATCTCTCTTTCCATCAAATACTATGGAAATGCTAAAACTGATACACAGTGCCTTCAGAAAGTATTCACATGTGTGAAGTTGGTTTTGGGTGTCTTGGTCACTGACTGTTGCAATGTCATGGGGATTCCGCAAATCTCACGAAAATGTGAGTTGTTAGTTGAAAATGAAAAAATGTGAGTCGATGACCTTCTGCGTTAATATTGTCAAGTTTATGATTCAAAACGTGCCTGCTTCAAGTGAAAGTAATGTTCGGATTTCCTTTTCTGATGTAAGGACGTTCCTTCAAACGTTGTAGTTATGGTCTTGTCTAATTATGGGGGATGACTTTAATAGCACAGTTAATTCTTCATTGGAGTAGAATGGCCTAAAACCTCAACTATGTGCAGCAAGACATTTCATTAAACACAGTTATGAAATACCATCTCTGATGTTTGGTGACTCCAGCATCCTTGTGAACAGTCCTTTGCATGGTAATGCTGGTCTTATAATTCTATTTCACTTGCTAGACTTGATCACATTTAAGTAATTTCTAATTTATTACATGGAGTTTCTAAAACCAATATTGTGCCTTATGGTTTCTCAAATCATTGCTTAGCTCGAGCAGCTTTTCAACTTTCTAATGGATGTTTACAGGAAATCTTAATTACCCCGTGCGTGTCATGCAAAGTTGGGTTTCAGCAATTGGTTCACTTTGTCTATTTGTCTGTTTTTCTTTTAGTCTGTTTTCTGTGATCGAGGAGATCCTTGATTTCTATTTAATTTTATATGTTGAACACTGTCGACTATGAATCTGAACATGAATCTGCAGTTGAGCAGTACTTTTGCTCTGAATTTGGCAAATTGTATGGAATCTCATCCTGATAGTGCATGCACAGAGTGGAGTAAAGCAAATGCTTCAGTCTGTCTCTCTGACATTCAATCAAAATTGAAAACCATTCCAAACAGGAAACTTACTGTTTTGGGGGATGTAATAAAGGACACAAAACTAATATAATATGTTAAATAAGGTGGTGTAAAAGATGGTGCCTCAATAGCGGTAAACCTCTGAATAAATGGGTTTTTGTTTTTCAGCTTTTGCAACTTTTATTATCCCCCGCCAACCAACGAAGTTGGCGGGGGATATAGAAATGGGTTCCGTCCGCCTGTCCATCCGTCACATTTCGTTTCCGGAGCTTAACTACAAATACCCTCAAGATATATTTGCGAAATTTGGTCCACATATCAAGCAAGTGGTGAACTGGTGCCTTTTGATATTTTCTAATTGATAGGTCACATGGATTGGCAGCCATGTTGGATTCAAGAAAAATATTAAATAATGTTTTCTCTGGAATCACATAACCTAACGAAGCGAAAATTTGCAACTATCATCTTCCATCATGTCTGCATACATGGTAAAAATTATGACGTCACAAGTCACATGATTTGGCGCCCATCTTGGATAGAAAATCACACCTCATCCGATTAACACGAAACTTCACACAGGTATTCCACTGGAGGATTGGAGGCAGAATGTAAATTTATGATGTCATAGGTCACATGGTTCGTCAGCCATCTTGGATTGAAAATTAATAAATTTTTAAAATCTTCTTCTCCAGAACGGCTGGAGAGATTGAGGCAAAATTTCACACACACTTTCCCCAAGACATCCTTTCAGAAGTTTATTAATTTCTAATTGATAGGTCGCATGGTTTGGCAGCCATATTGAATTTACCCTAAAACCTTCAAAAATCTTCTCCAGAATGGCTGGTCAGATCAAGGGGAAACTTCACATACATATTGCACATGCTTAGGGAATATAAGTTTGTTAATCCTCATTTACTATGGCGGGGGATATCGAAGATTTTGTCTTCATCGGAAGCTAGTTTCAATTGAGTTAATTATATACTGTCGGACCCCGCTATTCACGGGCCCCGTGTATTCGCGGGTCATAAAGTGTGACCTGCTTCAACATTCGCACTTCATGTATTCACGTTTTTTTGTTGATTTATTTTTTTTGTTACTTGCAAAATTTAAGATTTTTCAAGTATATTGTTTAGTCGATTTTGTTATTCTGCCTGTCTGTTTTTCTGTGTCGCCAACAGGTCACAATTTTAAACTGTTCTTCACAAAATGTCACCACATGGTAGAGCTTGTCATAAGGAAGAAGTCTATTGTTTCTGAGATCAAAGGGTCAACATAGGGCGGATTTCTAAAATTGTCAATTTTCATCCAATTCACTTGAGATTTGAAGAGGCGTTGCATATTTGATCATTGAATTCAACCACCAATTATTTTTGAGGTCAAATTTATTTAATGCATTTTGCAACTATCATGCTCTGCACAACGTCGTCTTCTTGTTATCCCCTGCCAACCAACGAAGTTGGTGGGGGATATAGAAATGGGTTCCGTCCGTCCGTCACATTTCGTTTCCGGAGCTTAACTACAAATCTCTTCAAGATATATTTACGAAATTTGGTACACATGACATATCAAGCAAGTGGTGAACTGGTGCTTTTGATATTTAGAGATTTCCCCCAAAAAATTTTCTTTCACTTTCCATGGAAACAAGTTGGGTATTAAGAAATAATTGAGGTTAACCTTTGTTTCCAGAGTATAGTTGCAAAACTATTAACTATTTCTTTATGAAATTTGGTACACACATCAAGAATAAATTGAACTGGTGCCTTTTGCTACTTGTCCTCATTTACTATGGCGGGGGATATCGAAGACTTTGTCTTCAACGGATGCAAGTTTTATTTTATTTACCCCTCAGGACTGGTCTCTTATATCCACCTGGGAAATCAGCCAACATCACAGCATTACATAAAAAGATGCAAAAACGGATCCCCTTAACTACAGCCCAATTAGCTTACTTCCAATCATCATCAAGGTCATGGAATCCGTCGCAGTTGACATAAAATCATTCCTTTTCTCCAAGAGCCTCATCTCAGATCACTAATTCAGATTCAGACCTGGTCACTCTACCTTGGACATGCTGCTTCTACCCTCTCAACAATGGATGGAGGCCCTTAATATCAGACATGAGATCAATGCCGTCTCTCTTGACATATCTCGAGCTTTCGATACAGTCTGGCGTCCTGCCATGCTCTCCAAACTATCTGCCGATGGAATCTAAGGCCAACTCCACTTTTTGATTACTGACTTCCTCCACTCTCATCGACAATGTGTAGCTCTCAACGGAACCTTTTCATCTCCTCTCCCTGTCAAGGTTTGAGTACCCCAAGGCAGTATTATTCCTAATCTCATCAATACATGAATGTCCACCCTTTGTGTTCTCCCTTTACCTGTCATCATTACCTGCATCCCTTGTTTGTCCGTCTCAGTCTAATTTCTCCCTCTGCCTTGCTGTTAATGTTCCCCTTTCTCCTGCTGTTCCCCTTTGTGATGCTGTGTCCTGATTTGGTCTGTGCAATCGCTCTTCCATGAGCCTAGGTCATGTCAAAAAACATTCTCCGACATTTATATACCCCGACACTCGCGGCATTTGTTCAGAAGGTATCCCCCGCAAATAGCGGGGTCTGACATTACTTGATCATTGTGAAACAAATTGCCTTGGTTGCACTTCCAAAAACCTACAGTTTAGCAGTACTTGGCCGAGATTTTACCCTGTCTCAACCAATCAAATTTGCCGTGCTCTCTGGAGACGGAGTTTTCAGAAGGTTTGGCTCTTTCGTATTATGTTTGACCCATTGGCTTCATATGTTTGCCATCGTACCTGTTATTTAAAGTTCACGAAAAAAGCTAAT
Source organism: Eptatretus burgeri (assembly GCF_056783735.1). Classification (NCBI taxonomy): domain Eukaryota; kingdom Metazoa; phylum Chordata; class Myxini; order Myxiniformes; family Myxinidae; genus Eptatretus; species Eptatretus burgeri. Next base: position 52,843,163 of record NC_140967.1, read on the forward strand.
GCAGATTGAGTTGATAAGACCCTTCCCATCTCTTTTTTTTTTTGCAAGACTATGTGGGGTAAGGTGTTTTCTGAACTCTCCATTTGGAAATGTAAAAACACCTCATGACTTTGATTGCATTTGTTTTCAAATCCTTTTCCTTCCATCAGTTGAAACAGGCCAAGCTTCTATCAAATCAGCAAATTCAATGGAATGATTTAAGAAACTTATTATGACTTACTTGTCAGGCTGGCAAGATGGCCCAGAGGTATACAGACTTGCACCTAAGCTGTCCAGCCTGGGTTCAAGTCCTGACACAGCTACAAACTGTCATCCCGGTGTTTCACAGGCATCAATGTGTGTGCCATCCCTCGAATGGACGTTAAATGGGCGACACGTCTGCCAGCATTCATTTTCTTCTTTTTTTTGTATACATATTTGAAGCTCATGGAAGAGCTTGTACACTGAACAGATCAAGACGTAACACAAAAACAGGACGCAAAACTCCCATGCATGGGGTGGACAAGATGGACACAGAAGGAAACTTCCATTCGGTAAAATTGGAAGGAGGAAGGATTAATGTGGGGTTAACAAGGTTTGAAAATATGGTTTTGGATTGGCGATTATCTTGGATAGCAGTGAACAGCTGTCTTGAAGACCTTGAGAGAAGAATGACATTGAAGAGGATGTGGAAGTTGATTCCACAGTTGGGGAAAAAAAGAGGAACAAATGAGTGGAGGTTGAGCAGTGATCTCGGATTTAGGTCGCTTCACCAGAAGGGGGTTGATGGTGGACCATGTAAGCCCTGCAGAAACATGGGTGGGACAAAGCACGGAAAGAGCAGAGGGTGCAAGACCAGAAAGATGGCAGTAGAAAACTGAGAGACCACCGACCTGTCTGCGGTGGCGAAGTGATAGACCTTCAGCTTCAGTATGGGAGATTCCATTGATTTTGAGGGCCCTGGTTTCCATGGTGTCAAGATGAGCAATATGTGAGGCAGGAGAGCCAGCCCAGAGGTGGATGTCAAGGAGCCCATGGTGTTCTTCACAAAGAGGACAAGGAACAAGGAAATCCAACACAGGTGGAGCCCATTCAGCCCATCATGCCTGCGTGAACACCACACCAACCCATCTACACAAGATCCAAGGAAGAAAATGCAAAAAAACAGTTTTAATTAATGAAATTTTTTGTAGTTTTTTAAAAAACAAAAAAAAAATTTTTTTTGTAATTTTATAAGTTGTTATTTACATATATTTTTTTCCTTTTCCCCTCAGGGAGGGGGCATGGCTTGGTTAAAAACACACATCAACCACTCAACCCCCCCCCCCCTTAACAAGACCCCCACCAACAGCACTCCGTTCACAATCACCCATCAATACTCAAACTACATTAAAGTCTTCTCAACAACCCCATACCCCTCTATCTCCATAACTTCCAGGTACCTATCTAATTCTAATTTAACCTTATCTACTTTTGCTGCTGCCACGACCTTTCCAGGGAGACCATTCCATGCATTAACTACTCTCTGAGTGAAAATCCCCTGCCTTGCTTCCATCTTAACCCTCCTCTTCTTTACTCTCAGGCTATGGCTCCTGGTCCTATCACTGTCTACTCTGTTGAATAATTCATCTGCACTTATTTTATCTATACCTTTCATTATCTTAAACATCTCTATCATATCTCCTCGTAACTACCTCCTTTCTAATGTATAAAGCCCTGTCTCCTTCAGCCGCTCCTCATAGCCGAGTTAATCTAGTAGCCCGACGCTGAACCCTCTCTATGGCATCTATGTCCTTCCGGAACTGTGGTGACCAAAACTGTACACAATATTCTAGATGTGGCCCTCACTAAATTCCTGTACAATGTTAACACCACCTGTTTTGACTTATAATTGATTCCCCTCCGAATACAACCCAAGTCGGCGAGCTATCGCTGGCACTATGACCAACTTCCTGCCCTAACCTTTGTCAAATGGCAGGCCTGACCAGTTGGTTTGTGAAAGACTTGGACCAAGCATCCCCCAGCCAACCCCACAAGACTGTTGGAATAATTGCAGCCATTATAGAATAAGGAGATTAAGATGTATGTCATTGTAATTATATATGTTCTACCTTTTCGCCATGGTTGTTTTGCATTGCGTAATTACTAAAGAATTTCTTGTAGTGATACTCTTAAGTTTAATTTAGTATACTGTATCTTTTAATATGTTAAATTGGTCATCTATAATAATGGGTGTCAGTGTGTGTGTCTCCTCTGTAACTCCAAAACCATAAAACCTAACCTTCCATAAACTTTGCATGCATACTAATGGAACTCCAAGGGAGTGCATGAATGGAAATTTGGTATTTGGTGAAAGTTAAACACCCCTTTTGAAGATATTTAATGGAGAGCGTACAATTCTTTTTGAGCCGGTGGTGCCCTCCGGCATGGTCCTCCACATGGCATCGGTTTTGAGGGTTGCCCGACGAATCTTGCAACGCAACCTTCTCTGAGCGCCGTCTATACCATGACTTATTTTGGCCATGTCGATGATTTTTCCACGACCCGTGGCAAGGTATAGGTGGCTTGGTAGGAATCAAAAGCAGGCTTTATTTTAATTATTTATTTTCCCCAACATTGTTGAAATTGCTTCATTCACTGTCAGTGACACAAAATACACCAGAATACTGAGATAATCGTTTATTGACGAGTAATGATAAGGTTCCAAGAAATACAACTTCAAACTCGGTGATTGTGGTTACACCATATTAAATATGTATTGATCCATGCAAGAATGCCCTTTTGCTTTTATGAGCAGGAGGGGAGAGAAGAGGACAGAGTTGGGGTTCATCGGGAGTCTTGGCACAACATGGAAAAACATGTGATATTGTCTATCCTGAAGCTCTACAAGGTTAAAAAATATAAAAGTCAAACACTGTCATAAAATGTGATGTGAAATCATCAGTGCTTTAGAAGAAACGGTGCAGAAGAAGGCAGAAAGAGGAAAGAGAAGAAATATTGAAGAACAACAATGAAAAAAAGATAACAAAGAAGAAAAGCAGAAGGACAGGGAGATGAAGAAGAAAGATTGAAGTAGGAAAAAAACCCCAAGAATAATAAATCCAGAGCAGCAGGAACTCCCCAAAATCAAGAAGTAAGGTGAGAAGCAAACACAGCAGCAATGACTGCATTCTGCCCTCCCATACCAGTGATCTCCCAGTCATTGTGTTGCACTTCAGTTGGTTGTCCATTCAATAAGTTTCAGGAAGACGCAGTTCAAGCCTATGAAACCTTTGGTGTTCCTGTGTGAAGCTGTAAAATGCAAAACGCACAGGAAACGGTGCTCTGTGTTTAGGCGTAGAGGTGATGGTCGTCTTTAACCCTCGACCAGTCAAAGATCCCTTTGGGGTTAAATATCGAGGCAAGATCAGCTTTGGTTTTATTTGCTCTTATCTTATTAAACCGACAAGTCTTGTACTCTCTCTCCCTCTTTCCTCTTTCCTCTTTCCTCTTTGCTCTTTCCTCTTTCCTCCACCCCCCCCCCTTACCCCCAAGTTTCTTCAAAATGTGTTTCTTCATTGATGTGAAACTTTAACAGATTGAATGAAATTTAATGCGTCTGAGTTGGGGTCACAAAAGTCTCCAGTTGGTTGATTAATTTTAGATTTTATGCATTTTTTTTGTTGTTGACTTTATCAATAAAACACCATGTTTAGTCGTTGATGTGAAAGTTTGGCTGATTTTGTGAAGTTGATGGTTTTGAGTTGGGGTCCAAAAAGGCCCCAGTTGGTAAGATTCGGTCATAAAATGTGTTGTTTAGATCATGGTTAAGCCCAAATAATATTTTTTGTTTTTTCTTTCATCAGCAATATAATGAGATTTTAAATTAGGGCTGATTCTGAAGCAACAGAATTGCAACTAATGCAGATTTTGTATCTCAAGAAAGTTTGAGGATGACAAAATAATAATTACCTGCAGAAAACTTTAGTTGAAAAACAGTCCATATGAAGGGAAATAACTGAAGAAAATGTTTTGGTCCTTTAGTTTGTATGAGGATGTAACATGAATGAGATGGCTATACCAACAAAGTATTTTGAATCTTTGGAGTATTTTTATTCCTTCCTTGCAAACAGCTTTTTCAGCAGACTCGTAGCAGCTACTTTTCCACGTCAGGAATCAAACAATTAGATAAATATTCTAAAATGTATTCATCAGAGCATAGAGAATATTTTAGTGTCACCTCTGTTTCTGTAGATGGATCAACCTGTCTTGCATGAAGATGGGCATACCAATTTAGAAACCAATGTTTCTCACAAATAACCCAACCCCCAAGTATACTCCACACCTGGGGGAAAAAGTGATTTCGGAAAATTGCAGGTACATATAACCCGCACCGCACATGGATATACCCCGCAAGCCAACTTTCCTCTCGGCATGCCAGGGAGATATTTCCAGCAGGCGACACGGCTTTGTTGTCAAGGGCCAATAAACTGCTCTTTTCAAATACAACTGCGGTAAATAACCAATTGACATTAAAATGAATATCTTGAGAAAGGGCTGTTGTAATAATTAAAGTTTACTGTACCGATGTGTTAAAAACCAGCATGGTTTCTAGTACCGATGCGACCGGAAACTACGCTGCTCATCCATTAGAAATGTATAGGTACACTGCACACTGTTGAGTTTTATATCATTCCACGAAATCATTCATAACATTACAAGTCCCTGTCGTACAATGTCAGGAGTGAGTTCAGTTATCAAGTTTCTTGTAGAGTGCTCACCAAGTAGCTTAAACATTCAAGCAAGCACTCCAATCAAAGCCATTGATACGGAACAGCTGTCTTGGCAAACTGCTTCATAACTGAATACACCACTGCTGTCAGTTCATGTAAGAGAAAATGTAAAAGTTTCACGGCCGAATTCAAACTGAAAATTGACGAAAAAGTGGGCTGATTTCAGGAGAAGACGAGAGTGATGATGGTATGGATTGCGACAGACCCACTCTTGCCGACTCCGAGCTGTTTCACAGCGACACAGAAGACGAGGACTTTGTGGGCTTTATGGAAGACGATTTTTGGGTACCTTAAATAGCTTTGGAATATATATATATATATATATATATATATATATATATATATATATATATATATATATATATATATATATATATATATATATATATATATATATATATATATATATATACACACATGAAAGACTGAAATTAAAAATTACAATTAAACTTGCAAAAAAAATACTGCCTTTTTTATATCTCTGATCATTTAACTTGCCCCCTGTGGTTATGTCACATGCCATAACATGAAATACTGTATAAACCACACACGAGTATACCCCGCAGTTGGAATTTTTGAAACGAATCTAATGTATAGCCCGCTGTTTATTTCAGTGAAAATACAGTACTGTAGTCCCTACCCTTGAGGAACTTGGTATTGCCATACACAGCCTAGCCACTGGGAAAGCACCTGGTTTAATTGAACTCGTGATTGAGTTCTACAAGATCTTTAGCACCAATTAGGTCTTGAACTATGTAGCACCTTGAAGGCCATAAGAAGAGGTTTACTGGCAGACCATATGTGCCCTGCAGAACCCTGGGAGGGACAGAGCCAAGAGAGTGCAGAGAGTGCAAGACCAAATTGAAGGCAGTAGAATACTGAGGCTACCAACTGGTCTGCAATGCAAAAATAACAGGCCTAAAAGTTCTTGGAAAGAGTGGGTGTGCTCTCCCCACCCTGAAATCCTGGGGCTATGTCTTTTCTTCTCGCCTAAAACCTCTCCGTGCAATCAACAGAGTGCAACGACCATCTTTCGACTCATTCTGTCCAGTGGTTCAGTAGTGCATAGAAATCGCACAAAATTTCACTTCTCAAATTATGTAAACTAGAAACACTTGCTCCTTCAGGGAGCAGCAGCCTTGGGGGTGGGGGTGCGAGACTAATATATTTTGTGCCATTGCTAGTAATGCCCCTGCCTCCAGTATGGGCCAGTATACCAGCACTGCCATTTGTACATGTGAAAATTGTAAGTCCTCCCCCCTCCCCCCCCCTTTGCAGTAGCAGTGGGGGAGAAGGGATTCCTTCTTTTATATAGTACAGTGTATAATAAAAAAAGCAATTGATATATCTCTTCACCTCTTTTGAAAAGCCATTAAACTTCACTCCTTCTGTCCTTTTTGAAACACACCAACATACCGCTATTGTAATGCCATATGGTTGCACACATTTTATTGATTGGAGTATTGCACATAACAATGTACTGGATTCTAAATGTTTATCCTGTCATTGTATTTTTCTCATCCTCAGATGCCGAGTACTTGAGTTGGGAAGAAGATTGGGGATCATGGGATGATTCAGAATTGACGCAACAGGTTTGTTATTGTGCTTAGAACATTTTGTGTCTCACTATGGTAATTGTTTTGGACTTTCAAAAATATTTCTGTGCATTTTATTATGGTAGTGAATTGGTTAAATAAGTTTGTTTGTTTGTTTTCTTCTAATAGCTTGTGTTTTAGTACACGATGCTAGATGGGGAGTTTGAGACTGGAGTTTGCTTCGGTGGCCACCCGTAAGTAAGCCTAATCGTGCGAAGGGTAAAAGGGCCAAGCATTCGCTCTGTCCCACCTGGCTGTGCTGAAGGTCGATTAGTGGTTAGTGCACACGACTCCTCATCTCTGTAATCTAGTCACTGCAGTTACATTTACAGAGAAACTTCATCCAACATTATCCACCTTTGCTACTTCCCTTGTCAACACTAGTATCTGCTTTTGATACATTGAAGCATGTTTCAGTTATCTGTTGTATTATTTTGTATGCAGCCTATGGCTGCTGGTTGCATCATTTCTGGGAGCGTGCCTATGTCGCTGATTCCAGTAGGCAGTGGGGGAGAAGGGATTCCTTCTCCTGTTTCCAGTAGGCTGGTACTCATTTTGCCGACCTCAGAAGGATGACAGGCTGAGTCAACCCACCTGATGTTATTTAACGACACGACGGGCTCAAACTCAAGGCCCTAAGTATTTAAGCCAGCCACCTTAACTGTTAAGCTCACACTCGGCTTGGTTATCTGTTGTCTATATGACACCATCACAGTTCTGCAACGCTATTTGATGTCATGAAGTTCCCCCCCTCTCTCTCTCCTTTCCCTGTCGTGCTGTTTTTCTTTTCTTATTTTCCCTTCCCCATTGACCTTTCTCTATCGTGCTATTTCTTTTTTTTCTTCTTTTAACCTTATTCTGTGATTTTTAAATGCGAACAAAGCTTTTTAAAATTGAAACCTTTTTAATTTTGTGTTTGTTTTCCTGATTGATTAATTGCCTGCTTGATTGTTTATGTATTTAATTATTTTCACGCACTGCTTTGTGGTAAGGGTACAATCCCTGAAAGAATAACAGCTGCTACCTTGTGATGTAGGGGGTTTTTTTTCTTTTTTTTTGACCAAAGGATAAGGGTACAATCCCTGAAAGAAAAATGGTTGGTGCCAGGAAGGGCATATCCACTGGAGAAGCTTCAGCACCAAAACTCATGATGGTAGTTCGAAAACATTGGTGTGGTGCAGGCTGAAGTTCTACTGGGCAAATCCACCTGCCTACACCAAGAACTGTGGACACCCTAAGGAAATGAGCTGTATAGGCAAATTTGCAGTACCCATGACAGCGAATAGCCCAAAAAGGGGTGCCTTGTTAAGTCTGTTTCCAGAGTCTGTTTCCAGAGTTTTCCTTTGCTCGCTTCAAATGGCACCACAGCTGACTCCGTTTGTGAGCAGGTAGAATGCCTCAATTCTGTGTTTGCTTCCAAATTGTGTGTTCCCAAACCCTCGCTGTCTGGACCCACCCTACCCAGTTACACCCAAGCACTCGGACTGGACTCTGTTTCTCTTGCACCTGAGAATGTCGAGAAGTTTCTGGCAACTCTCGACTTTTATTCTGCAACTGGACCGGACGGCATACCTCGCGTGTCCTAAAAACCTGCTCTGCTGCTCCTGCACTTCCTCTTTCCGCTCTTTTTCAACCTATCGTTCGCCCTCGTTATCTTTCATCCACTTGGAGATCGGCCATCAGCACTGCATTACATAAAAAGCTTCAAAAACCAATCTCCTTAACTACAGACCTATTGGCTTCCTTCCTATCATCAGCAAGGCTATGAAATCTATCATCGCAGTTGATATGAACATCCTTATATTTATCCAACAGCCTCATCTCAGATCATCGATTGAGATTCAGACCAGGTCACTCTCCCTACATGCTGCTACTGCTCTCCCAACAATAGATGGAGGTCCCCGATGTCAGATTTGAGATCCGGGCCGTCTCTGGATATATCTCGTGCTTTTAATATAGTCTAGCATCCCACCTTGTTCTCCAAACTCTCTGCCTATGACATCCAAGGCCAAATCACTCTAGGGTGACTGATGACCTCTACTATCATAGCCAACGTGTGGTTCTCGATGAGAACCTTTCATCTCGTCTCCCTATCAAGGTTGGAGTGCCCTCGGGCAGCATTTTGGGCCCAGTCCTATTCCTAATATTCATCAACTATCGCTCTGACTCTCTTTTAAATCTGCTTTATCCATTTGCTGATGATTCCAGCCTCTGCCGTGAAATTCTCCATCCTTCATATGGGCAACTTGGCACCAGCCTCTTCCCTCTCGATATAATCACAAGATGGTCAAACACTTGGGATATGTCTTTCAATCCTGACAAATTTCACACTCTCTCCAAAAGGATCATATGGGAAACCCCCACTGACTTCCTTCACAATCCTCTTGAAGAAGTTCAATCACTCAAACGTTTGGGTCTCCCTATAATTTTTCTTGGGCAGCCATGATGTTTCTTAGCCAAACCACATTTCAAAGTTGGCTTCCACAGCCAGCTATCGACTGGACATCCTCCATCGTGCAAAGTCCTTTTTTGGCACATCTGAACTCCAATATACCTACAAAGCCTTCAGCTGCAGCTTGATGGAGTACTGCTCTCCCCTCTGGGCTTGCATGCCTGCCTCACTACTTGCTCAGCTTAACACCATGGAAGCCAGGCCTACAAGGTCATTGGAATCTCCCATGATGAAGCTGAGTCTATGGGCCTCTCACTCTGACATTGAAGACAGATCGGTCGTCTGTGTCTTCTACTGCTTCCTTTCTGGTCTTGCGCCCTCGGCCCTTTCCATGCTTTGTTCTCCCTGCCCTCCCCCCCCCCCCCAACCACCCAGGTTTCTGCAGGGCGCATGCGGTCCACCTCAATCCCCTTGGAGTGAAACTCCCAAAATCACTGCTCACCTCCACTCATTCATTCCTCTGGTTTTTTTTTCTCCTGTTTCTGAAACCAACTTCCACATTCTCTTCAATCTCCTCCTTCCCCCCAGGTCTTCAAAACAGCTGGTCCAATATTTTTTTTTTTAAATATCGTGCTCGATATCGTTTTTCAGCCTGATCTGTGAATGATGAAGAATCACTTAAATATTCTAGTAGTTTGATCCGGATTCGGATCTTCATTAAAATTGAATTAATTTGTCGTGTTCACACACCCAATCTGTGCACAAAATTTCATCCGGATCCATCCACAACCTTTTGAGATATCCTGTACACAGACAAACAAAGAAACTCAGAAAGGGGTGAAAACATAGCCACCTCCACCTTTGGTGGCGGAGGTAAATATTAAATGTTTCGTTTTTAAAAGTTTATTCAACTGTTTCGTTGGAGTGCTTGCTTGAGTGGTTAAGCCAAGTGAGCGCTCTTCAAGCTTCAATGGTGATTCGTTTGCTCGATTCTCTGTGGGATCATCTCCGGAGTTAGGAAGGCAAAATAAATTATATGATTGCAATGAGTAAAAAATATTTTCAGTTGTTACAAAGCAATGAATGACCACATCATGGCAGGAGAGCCGAGAGGTATGCACGTTCGCTATAAGCTGTCTCTCCTGGGTTCGAATCTCAACCCACCATTAAACCATCATCCTGGTGTTTCACAGGCAGGGTGATTCATCAATGTGTGCGCTGTCTCTCGGATGGATGTTAAACTGGATGTCACATCTGCCGGAATCCCCCCCCCCTTCACTTCCTCACTCCATTCTACCACCTCCCCTCTCTCTCCCTCTCTCTCTCTCTCTCTCCCACACCTCTCCCTTTCTTCCCCTGCTCCCCACCCCTCCCTCTCTGTTAAGGACTGACAGTTTAGTTTTCATTTTAAAATGGCTTCCCCATCATGTGGCATATACAAATCATCTTCTGAGTGAACCAACCAGAGGGTACAAAGGTTGCTGCATGTGCGAGCATGCATGCAGGCAGACCTTTGCCAGGTAGATAGCGTCGGTTTTAAATGCTCCCGCCCGGTTTTATATAGAACCTGGCAGTTTTTATATGAAAAAGTTGCTGTTTGGGTGCATTTTATCACCCTTCCCTTCCCCTCACACTGCCATCCCTTCCCAACATTCTGGTTTCCCTTACCTCCTCCCAAATCCCTCCCCTCTCCACCCTCCATGGACATCTCCGGGCGGTCTCCACGTTCTGTTTTAACGTTACCCATTTCATTTAGTTCTCTACTTCCCCTCCCCCCCCTTTCTTCAAAAGTCCCACTACCAAATGGAAGCTGAGCAACCCTCCCCTCATGCTTACCTCATCCAAACCCCCCCCAATTCCTCTCTCGCCCCCCCAATCCTTCTTGCTCCCACCTCCCTCCCGGAGTGTATAACAATGTTTGGTGAGGAGTTGTTGTCTCCACCCCTTCCCTTCCTCGCACTCTCTCGCTCTCTTTCTCTCTTTCTCTCTCTCTCCCTCCCCCCCCCTACCCCTTAATACCGCTGTCAACAAATCGACGGGTTGTATATGCTGTGTGTGTGTATATGTGTGTATATATATATATATATATATATATATATATATATATATATATATATATATATATATATATATATATATATATATATATATATATATATATATATATATATATACAGCTCTGGGAATAAAAAGAAGAGACCGCTCCAGAAAATTTTTAAATCAGCATCTCTACATGTATGGCAGTCATTCCATTCCAGTGTCTGTTGAATTCCAACACAGGCACACCTCATTCTACTTAGTGAGGTACTGATTAGGTGATCACCTGAACCGAATCTTATTTAACAAGGAAAAGTATAAAAAAAAACACTGCTCTGGTCATCACTATCCTCTTGCAATAGGACCAGCTGGATGGCAAAAACAGTGATAGTCGTACCTCAAAAGTAATTGGAATCAAAAAAATAACTATTGACCGTGCCAAAAGAGTTGAAAAGAAAAGTTTTGAGTGAGGAAAATAAGGGTTCAATTCTGGCTTTACTGGCAGAGGGATACAGTGAGCATCACGTTGCTTCCATCCTTAAAATTTCAAAGGCGGCGGTTCATAAGAACAAGGTCAAGCAGCAGACATTGGGGACAACAAAGCTACAGACTGGCAGAGGGCGAAAACGACTTTCCACTGACCGGGATGACCGCCAACTCATTCAAATGTCACTCAACAACCGTAGGATGACATCAAGTGACCTATAAAAAGAATGGCAAACGGCAGCTGGGGTGAAGTGCATGGCGAGGACGGTTCGAAACAGGCTCCTCGGGGCAGGGCTGAAGTCGTGCAAAGCTAGAAAAAGCCCTTCATCAATGAGAAGCAAAGAAGAGCCAGGCTGAGGTTTGCAAAAGACCATAAGGATTGGACCGCAGAGGACTGGAGTAAGGTCATCTTCTCTGATGAGTCCAATTTTCAACTTTGCCCAACACCTGGTTGGCTAATGGTTATACGGACACCTGGAGAGGCCTACAAGCCACAGTGTCTCGCACCCACTGTGAAATTTGGTGGAGGATCGGTGATGATCTGTGGGTGCTTCAGCAAGGCTGGAATCGGGCAGATTTGTCTTTGTGAAGGACTCATGAATCAAGCCACGTACAAGGTTGTCCTGGAAGAACACTTGCTTCCTTCTGCTCTGACAACGTTCCCCAACTCTGAGGATTGGTTTTTCCAGCAGGACAATGCTCCATGCCACACAGCCAGGTCAATCAAGGTGTGGATGGAGGACCATCACATCAAGACCCTGTCATGGCCAGCCCAATCTCCAGAACTGAACCCCATTGAAAACCTCTGGAATGTGATCAAGAGGAAGATGGATGGTCACAAGCCATCAAACAAAGCCGAGCTGCTTGAATTTTTGCGCCAGGAGTGGCATAATGTCACCCAACAGCAATGTGAAAGACTGGTGGAGAGCATGCCAAGACCCATGAAAGCTGTGATTGAAAATCAGGGTTATTCCACAAAATATTGATTTCTGAACTCTTCCAAAGTTAAAACATTAGTATTGTGTTGTTTAAAAATGAATATGAACTTGTTTTGTTTGTATTATTTGACGTCTGAAAACACTGAATCTTTGTTGTTATTTTGACCAGTTGTAATTTTCTGCAAATAAATGCTCTAAATGACAATATTTTTATTTGGAATTTGGGAGAAATGTTGTCAGTCGTTTATAGAATTTAACAAAAATGTTCATTTTACTCAAACACTTACCTATAAATAGTAAAACCAGAAAAACTGATAATTTTGTAGTGGTCTCTTAATTTTTTCCAGAGTTGTGTATATATATATATATATATATATATATATATATATATATATATATATATATATATATATATATATATATATATATATATATATATATATATATATATATATAATACCAAGCTTGCACACTAAAAACTCAGCTCACCGTCACACGATCCCTATGAAATTGCTGTGGCACTTCGCGGACATGCCGACAATGTTTGGGAAGTCTTGGCGTTCCATAGTACCACTTGCATTTTGCACAATGCGTATTTTTGTCATTCCCCGTGTTCGGTCTGTCGTCTGCTACCAGCTATGTTGTACTGCTATCCTGTGCATGTGCATGGGTATCGTTAGTATATATATATATATATATATATATATATATATATATATATATATATATATATATATATATATATATATATATATATATATATATATATATATATATATATATATATATATATATATATATATATATTGTTGTGGTTACCAGATTCGCAAACCACCATTCAGGTCCCTTAGGTGAGGTATCTCGGTAAGTACATGTGTAGTTAGGCCCGAACCCGTTGTCTAGTGGGAATACATGTCATTTATGCGAGCTGCGACTCTTCAGGATAGCCGTTTTTCTTTTACTATCTTTATTTTGGACCAATCGCCACCATCACAACCACAACAACCACCAACCACAACGCCGCTTCACCACAACCGCCATGACCTTTACCGTCACAACTCGCCACCATCGCATCACCGTCATCTCGCGCCACTCATGGGCACCGATGCTGGACTCGTGTAGGGCGCACGTTGAACAGCGTGTACAAAATCACGGATTTTCTGCTTCAAAAACGGATCAAAAACGACACACGCCCACTTTTTGCCGTCCAATCGGTGAGCGAGGGGCGATTTGGCCCCGCCTCCAGAACGATCGATATATGCAAATTTGTGGATCAAAAAGCCTTCACGCCCACTTTTTCTCGGGCCAATGGGGAGCGAGGTGAAAGGTCAAAGGGAGGGGGTCAAAGGCGAAGTTACGGGGGGATAAAAGGACGGTGTTCGTCAGTCACCAGAGAGTCGCAAAGGAGTCAGAAGAGAGTCAGCAGAACGGGAAGAGGAGAGTCGCAAAGGAGTCAGAAGAGAGTCAGCAGAACGGGAAGAAGAGAGTCGCAAAAAAGAAGAGTTCAGAGAGGAGAGTCGGAGTCAGCAGAACGAGGTCGGAGAGTCAAGAAGAGGAGAGTCGGAAGCAGAGGGTCAAGACTTCGCGGGCGGTGGAGCTGCTCGTCGTGTGCGTGGGAGTCGGAACGGAGGGGACGGAGCGGTGGAAAGGCGGCGACACCAGACGAGGGGGTGCTCGCGTCGTGCAGGAAGCTGCACCCGAAGGAGGCCGACAGCGCGACCTGGCCGAGGTGGAGACGCTCGTCGCATATAATAAAGATCCTCTATACCCCGAGCATCAGCAACCCCCCTCCTGTTTCCCCCGCGCTGAGATAGTGCGACCAAGGGGCCCCGTTCCCACCCCCTGCCAGGCACTGTCCACGAGGCCCGCGGGTTGCGGGGCCATCGCGCTCCGCGTCTCATCACCAGACGGGTAGGCCCGACCCGGTCTCGGCCCCAGGCCTACCTCATTCTTGAGGGTATTTTTCCTTGGTTTTGGGTATGTGTTGTCGGCGCCGTCTGTGAAGTAGAATTGTATAAGTGTTGCCGTGTGCTCGGTAGTCGGTATTAGCTCTGCACTGTGTTTTCACTTTTATGTTTGCTTTTTGTGTAAATGGAATTGTGTTTTCTTTTTTGTGTGCATTTGGTGGAATTGTATTTGTGTGCTTCCCGTGTGCCGAGAATAAATGTGCTTTATTGTTGAACTGTTCTCCCGCTTCGCTCCCTCTTTTCCTCCATTGAATCCCCATCTTGCTTCACGTAAAGGGCTGGTAGCGGGCTGAATACGCCCGATAATTAATCGAACCGCCGAGGTCGACGATAACACCGCTCGGTTATTCTGATAGTACGGAACGGGTCGCTTAAGTGGCCCGTGTCCGAAGTCGACCTGCGGCGAGGTGCGATCGCCCGGTCTACCCTCCGCGTGGGTACTTAGGTAGTTCGAATTTGGCGAGCAACCCTATCCCACGCGGGGGCTGATTGGCTCGATCGCGGTGAGACCGAAAGGTCCACCCGTGACTGGTTCCCGGCGTTAGTCCGAGAGGGTCACGACTGGATTGTCCGTCCGGTGGGCGACGTGCCGCGATTCGAGTTACGTGGCCGCCGCACGCCGGCGGGCGCGAAATCCGCAACACTGGTGTCAGGAGTGGGATACAAATTCATCGCCCTCCTCGCGGCACTGGTATTGGAGAGCGGGACAACAGGCTCTCCTGTCTCCAGCGAAATTCACGGGAATCGGTCCAGGGGTGAGAGAAGCGACCCCCGATCCCCTCCAAATTACGAGCGAGCAAATTAACCCTTCACGAGAAGCAAGATGGCGTCTCAAGGCGAGCGGGAGCCGGGGGTATTAGAAATGTATATGTGTAATAATGTAGAGTCCATGGTCCAGGATGGAATCCCCGAGCAGGAAATGTTGATTGTGCAGGAACACGGACTCGCCCAACTGAACCCAGGGCCCGAGGTGGGTGCGGCAGCGGCCGCGGTGTATGACACCTCCCCCCCCCCTCTCCACCAAGACCCTTCCCCAACCCTTGCCGAAACCGCTCAGCTGAGTGCATCCAACATGGGCCAGCTGCAGCCATGCTGGCGGCAATGAACAAACAAATGAATGAAGTGAAAACGACGATGGATACAAATACAAATGAAATGAAAGACATGAACGAAAAGATGGATACAAATACAAATGAAATGAAAAACGAAATGAACAAGCAAACGAATGAAGTGAAAACGACGATGGATGCGAATACACAGCAAATGAGGGAAGAAATGAAAGAGCTGCGGGGTGAGACGCAGAACATGGGCCGATGCCTGCAGGCGGGCATGAAGGCCGTTAGCAGGGAACTCGGAATGGCGACTCCACGTGTCGGAACGAACGAGCTGGAAGGGGGTGCAACGGCTGACAGGCCCACGGTGGAGGCGGGTAAGGAAAAAGTAATTCGGGAGACAAGAGACGAGGTGAAAGTAATTGCGAGGGAGAGAAAAGAACAATTAATACGAAGAGCAAGGATGAGGTACGCGGAGATCGTGAAAGAGCAAGGAGTGAAAAACAGGGAAGGACGGGAGCGACTTAAAGAGAAAGCAAGGTTGACCTACATAAAGATAAGGGAAAGACGCCAGAAAGAAGCAGAGACCAATAAACACGATGAAGACGGGGTAAGTGACGCGCACACACACACGGAGGTAGTGGAGGATAGTGAGGTTGAGCTCGCGGAGCGTGTGGGGACCCGGTGTGAGCAGCTGGATGACCTCCAGGAACGAGGGGAGGGAGTATGCCCCCTTGAGGCGAGTCACGACCAGGTGAGTTCGGTCGTGCTTTGCGAGGTTGAGGGGACGAGTGCTGTGGACGGGTGCACGGAGAGCTTGGGGGGTATAGAGGCCCCGGAGACCCTTGTGGGGACACAAATCCCCAGTGTGGTTGTCCCTGTGTGTGTGGTGCAAGGTGTGAGTGCGTCCCCGTGTGTGGAAGCGACCCCGTGTGTGAGTGGTGTGGTGGCGATGGTGCCGGAGTACATGCTTCCCAGCACGCCGTGTGTGAGTGAGGAACGGAGTGTGAGTGAGGCACCGCGGGTTAGTGCCCCCGCGTGTGTGGATGAGGCACGGTGTATGAGTGAGGCACCGTGTGTGAGTGTCGCCGTGTGTGTGAGTGAGGCACCGCGGGTGTGTGCCCCCGCGTGTATGAGTGAGGCACGGTGTGTGGATGAGTCACAGCGGTTGAGTTCCCCCGCGTGTGTGAGTAGTATGGTTTGTGTGAGTAGTGAGGCACGCGTGAGTGAACGGCTGTGTGCAAGGGAGACCGTGTGTGTGAGAGAGCGGTATGTGAGGGAGATGTCGGTTGGCATGCGGGAGCACGCAGCCGCGTCTCCCGGTGTGAATGTGATGGAGTGGACTGTGTAGGCCGTGAACACGCAGGTATGCGTGTGTTGAATGGAGGCGACGACGGAGACATGTAAGGAACGAAAGCCGTGTAGCGGCTGTAGCTGTTTCGGGGACCGTGCCGGGTTCACCCAGCAGTGAGCACGAGGTTCGTGCTGTGCAACGCACGAGACCGCCACGTGCTCGCTTGCGAGAGTGAAGTCCCGGTCCGGAAACGCACGCGGTGGATTTGCCGATCCCGCGGACGGACAAAGTTTAGGCAGGTAAATGGATTTGGACCGGACGGGTTCTCCACGCGATCGTGTGTGTTAAGCTCCAACGGGCAAAGCACATGTGTTCGCGTGGGGAACCCCTCGAGACGTGTGGCTTGTGTTTTTTTTTATGCGCACGGTGACGCCATCGCTGCACGTGGGGTTGGAATCCGGCAGGAGGGGTATCTCTGCCGGATGGTCCCGTCCAAGGAGGGACGAGGAACACGTGCAGCTGCATGACGTCACAGGCAGGTGTAAAGTGCGCGAGTTGCCGCGCAGGTGCTGCGCATGAAAAAAAAAAAAAACAGCAAGCTTCACTTTCGGGTGCACAGGATTCCTGGGCAAGGGGTGGAAGACCTCCTTGACCTGGGCACAGGATGGAAACTAGTTAGGGGGAAGGGTTAGCTTAGCTAGACCGACTTCATGGGGCAGGGGTAAGTCCTCATGGGGTCCGTGGAATGGATTAGTTAGAGGGATTGTAGCCAGATTTAGGTTGGGAAATTTATTAATGAATTATTTTGGAGACAGAGACAGACTTTGAGTGTGTAGAGTTGACGTAGTTTAGCTACGTAGTGTTAAAAGGAACGTGCTGTAGTTTAAGGGACGACGTGGGAGCACGAGTTAGTTAGGGGATGTAGTTAGAAGGATGGCAGAGTTCAGCGGTGAGTGTGTTGAAGAGTTGGTGAGTTGTGAGGTGAAGACATGTTGAGTGAGTGAGGCCAGCGGGTCTGTGTGTGTGGAGCGAATGGGGAATGCATGGTGCGATGAGTGATTGGGGGGAGGAGTGACTCCCGCCCAAGGGACCCCGGGGTCAGAGTAAAGTGAGTTAGGGGGTTAGTCAAATTAACAAAAATGGAGGTCGTTTTGCTGTTGGTGGGAATGTAGGCTCGAAACCCATTTGGAGGGGTGCAGGAGCCCTGTTGACGGGCTTGGGAGCGTGGCTGCGAAAGGTGAGTATCGCTGAGTGGGTACCCCGGGCACCAGGCTAGTCGGCCGTGGTAGGCCATGGGCCCATGGGGGGCCGGGATAGAGTAGTGGGCACGGGTGCGCCTGCTTGGTGCGGGGGCCCGGGGCGCCATTAGCCGCGTGGGCAGTGTTGTGGGCACGGGTGACCCTCGGAAAGGGGCCCGGGAGGCCGGCCTGCCACGTGTGCGTTTCAGGGGAGGTGCCATGGGGGGCACTCCCCGGTGTTAGGGAGCTGGTAGGCTCGGAGGCAGTGTAGTGCCCGGGGGTGCCATAGCGGGAGAATCGGCAGAGGGTCGTGCCTGCCAAAGGGAGCCACGTGTCCCAGCCAGGAGACCGTGTGAGGGCACGGAGAGAAAATTGGGGGGGCGAGGCCCGAAATTGTGAGGACACCAAAACAGGCGACGGGAATCTGGGTTGTTAGAACCAATACTTTAAGCGAGAGGCGCTTGTTGAAAGTTTCTCCCCGGGTAGTTTAACGGTTAAATGGTTAGGGTAGATTAGGAGATGTACCCCTCCGCACCATCCATCCCCTCGCTGTCGTTGTGGGCCGCTGGACCCACTTTGGGTTAAGATCGCCGAACTCTGGGGAGGCCATTCTGAGGCTTCGCTGGGCCTCGACACAGGACGTTAGCTCTCCCTTATTCCCCTCCGGGAAGGGAACGTAGGGGTTGGGAGTAGGCTAGGTGACAGGATAGGTTAGCCGAACAAGGACGATAAAGGGGGTTAGGGGACGATTTATAGTGGGGAAGTAAAAATAAAAACAATAAAAAAATAAGTTGGGGCTAAATTGGGGTTTGACAAATTAAGGGAGTGGGTATGTACAGTGACAGGCAAAGGCGATAGGTTGGGAGGGAGACAGGTAGGTAGGTCCGAGCCCGCCTTCCAAGTGGCCAGCACCACCGCACTCCCTCCACCAACCTCCACTGAACGGCAAGAGCTGGCCAACTTCATCGGCTGGCCGTGTTTTGCTTCAAGGCGGAGGCCGGCCAACTTCATCGGCAGCTGTTGTTTTGCTGCAAGGCCTGTGCCATTGGCTGGCCGTGTTTGCTTCAAGGACTGTGCCGGCCAGTTCATCTGCTGGCTGTTTTTCTTCGAGGCCTGTGCCGGCCAGTTCGTCTGCCGGCTGTGTTTGCCTGCAGCGGCCTTCTTCTGCGGGCTATGTTTGCCTGCTCACCTTTGCCATGCCATGCCCACTGCCCACGTTCACCAGCCCCGTTCAATTTTTGCTTTGCCCCCCCCCTGTTCATTTCCATGTGCGCCAGGATCAAGGCAACAGTTTGCAAGCTGCAAGAACTGCCCTGTTGGCAGCTACAACACGGGCCTGCAGTGGCGGCCCGTGCACCGTGTTTGCGTCCATCCATTCATCCATCCATTCGTTGTGCTCATTGCGTGTGCCACTTGAGCTGGCACGGAGACTGCGTTGTGCAGCCCAAGCACCGTTGTGGTTCACTGAGTTCAGTTCAAAAGGGAAGGCCTTGGACTGCGTGTGAGCAGCCAGCCACGTTCCCTGTCACCTGCATTGTTTGAGCCAGAGACTGCATGTGGGCAGCCTGGCTCCCTGCTAACTGCTTTCTTTTGCAGAGTTCAATGATCCTGGGCCATGGTTTAGTGTAAGATTTGTAAGTTAAGGTAAGATGTACTGTACATATGAGTGCGCCCCCGGCATGTATGTCTTAGCGCCGGCAATTTTATTTAAGTCGTCCGTGTGAGTGAGTTTGTTTAGGTAGTTACGCAGCCCTCAGGTTATTTATTTTGGGGACACGAATACCATGAATGTCGCACTCAGGGATCCGTAGGTAAAATGTACTAGGGGAAAACTACACATGATGGCACACGAAAATTTGACGACTCGGGACGAGTCTGTAAAAAGGGATGGGGGTAGTGTTGTGGTTACCAGATTCGCAAACCACCATTCAGGTCCCTTAGGTGAGGTATCTCGGTAAGTACATGTGTAGTTAGGCCCGAACCCGTTGTCTAGTGGGAATACATGTCATTTATGCGAGCTGCGACTCTTCAGGATAGCCGTTTTTCTTTTACTATCTTTATTTTGGACCAATCGCCACCATCACAACCACAACAACAACCACCAACCACAACGCCGCTTCACCACAACCGCCATGACCTTTACCGTCACAACTCGCCACCATCGCATCACCGTCATCTCGCGCCACTCATGGGCACCGATGCTGGACTCGTGTAGGGCGCACGTTGAACAGCGTGTACAAAATCACGGATTTTCTGCTTCAAAAACGGATCAAAAACGACACACGCCCACTTTTTGCCGTCCAATCGGTGAGCGAGGGGCGATTTGGCCCCGCCTCCAGAACGATCGATATATGCAAATTTGTGGATCAAAAAGCCTTCACGCCCACTTTTTCTCGGGCCAATGGGGAGCGAGGTGAAAGGTCAAAGGGAGGGGGTCAAAGGCGAAGTTACGGGGGGATAAAAGGACGGTGTTCGTCAGTCACCAGAGAGTCGCAAAGGAGTCAGAAGAGAGTCAGCAGAACGGGAAGAGGAGAGTCGCAAAGGAGTCAGAAGAGAGTCAGCAGAACGAGAAGAGGAGAGTCGCAAAAAAGAAGAGTTCAGAGAGGAGAGTCGGAGTCAGCAGAACGAGAACGAAGAGTCCAAAAGAAGAGTCAGCAGAACGAGGTCGGAGAGTCAAGAAGAGGAGAGTCGGAAGCAGAGGGTCAAGACTTCGCGGGCGGTGGAGCTGCTCGTCGTGTGCGTGGGAGTCGGAACGGAGGGGACGGAGCGGTGGAAAGGCGGCGACACCAGACGAGGGGGTGCTCGCGTCGTGCAGGAAGCTGCACCCGAAGGAGGCCGACAGCGCGACCTGGCCGAGGTGGAGACGCTCGTCGCATATAATAAAGATCCTCTATACCCCGAGCATCAGCAACCCCCTCCTGTTTCCCCCCGCGCTGAGATAGTGCGACCAAGGGGGCCCTGCCCACCCCCTGCCAGGCACTGTCCACGAGGCCCGCGGAGAGAGGGCCATCGCCGCTCCGCGTCTCATCACCAGACGGGTAGGCCCGACCCGGTCTCGGCCCCAGGCCTACCTCATTCTTGAGGGTATTTCTTTTCCTTGGTTTTGGGTATGTGTTGTCGGCGCCGTCTGTGAAGTAGAATTGTATAAGTGTTGCCGTGTGCTCGGTAGTCGGTATTAGCTCTGCACTGTGTTTTCACTTTTATGTTTGCTTTTTGTGTAAATGGAATTGTGTTTTCTTTTTTGTGTGCATTTGGTGGAATTGTATTTGTGTGCTTCCCGTGTGCCGAGAATAAATGTGCTTTATTGTTGAACTGTTCTCCCGCTTCGCTTCGTCTTTTCCTCCATTCAATCCCCATCTTGCTTCACGTAAAGGGTTGGTAGTGGGCTGAATACGCCCGATAATTAATCGAACCGTCGAGGTCGACGATAACACCGCTCGGTTATTCTGATAGTACGGAACGGGTCGCTTAAGTGGCCCGTGTCCGAAGTCGACCTGCGGCGAGGTGCGATCGCCCGGTCTACCCTCCGCGTGGGTACTTAGGTAGTTCGAATTTGGCGAGCAACCCTATCCCACGCGGGGGCTGATTGGCTCGATCGCGGTGAGACCGAAAGGTCCACCCGTGACTGGTTCCCGGCGTTAGTCCGAGAGGGTCACGACTGGATTGTCCGTCCGGTGGGCGACGTGCCGCGATTCGATTTACGTGGCCGTCGCACGCCGGCGGGCGCGAAATCCGCAACAATATATATATATCCAGAAGAAATTAATTGGGTCAAGGACGTAGCTTCTGGACGATCTTTATAGTGACAATCCTTCGGCCACATCGGCATTCTTCTTGGTCTTCTTCGACGAGAGTGAGTGTCTCTTCTCTTTTGAATATATATATATATATATATATATATATATATATATATATATATATATATATATATATATATATATATATGTATATATTGTTCCTTCAATACACAGATTGATAAAAGATATGCATTTTTGATGTCACATTGGTGACTTGTTTTTTGTTGTTCCATGTTCATTGTGGAGAAAAGGGGTAAGGGGTGTTGTGGGGCATTGTTTGAGTTGACTTGTTTGGCCTATTTTGTAGCTTACACCATTCAACATCCAAACCTCACGTGCCAGACTCGGGGGTTGTTGCCCTCTGAGACAGCAGCAAAATATTGAATCTAATATTTTTTACGGGCTTGTGATTTGTTTCAACTTCTTTCTCATGCTGTGGTTAAAATTAATTTTAGACTATGTAATTTAATCAGACTTCAGATTTTGTGATTGGCCTTTGAATATAAACATTATTCCTACTTTTTAATTTTTGAAAATTCAGTTCAGCTTTGTGAAATTTCAGTGTAATGAATGCATACTAATCTACTGCTGAGTGGTTTTATGTGTCTTTGCCTCCTCTGTGTTGCACTGTCCATGTGCGTAAGATTAATTTGCAATTGGCACTGTGTGAATTAATTTGTAATTGGCACTGTGTGAATGCGCATGTGCATCAAATTGGTTTAATTTTGTGAAAATCACAGAACCACCACTGCATAATGCAGTGTCAGCTGCTACATTGCTCACCGTAACATCAGTCATCCTCCCTTGGCTTTACAAGCCTCTTTTTGGCAAAATTGCCTGTCCACTCCCTGAGGAAAGTAATTGATCCACAGACATTTCTGGCTCCCTGACTTTCTCTTTTGAGAGGTGCCTCCTTGTAAAAAAATTAATAAATAGAAAAAAAATATTTAAAAGAAGGAAAAACAAAACAATTATTGTAAGAAAACTAAGCATGTATTCTTCATTCCCAATGCCAAAGAACTTGGTCAAATAAAGCTTGTCAAACGAATGCGCATTCATTTGAAATGCATGGTCACACCACAAACGTTTTCTGTTTGGAGATCACTCGCTGTTAAAAGCAGCCTGTAGATTCCCCCCAGAAGATGAAGTGGCAAGCCATCCCATGAGGGAATATATACCGTGAGCACCTCTTAACTGGATTGGAGACCACACACCCCTGTGCCATTAACAGTATTAGCTGCAAAGATTTTGACCAACAGGGGATGCCTCCCACACATGTATGGCTATCCATGCTGTTTGGCTATTCATTACCAGTTAATAAGAAATGTAAGTGATAACTGACGTCAATTTAGTCCGGGAGCCAACCTGTGTACGAGGCTGTTTTAGGGTTGGACCTTACAGCCTCTGCTATAAAATTTTACACCCCCAGGATGTTTAGATGTATGTTTGCAGTTCATGAAAACCAATGTTGGCAATTCATAAGCTCTTGCGAAAAATTTTGGCGGCCGTTTTTGTTTGAGGAAGATTTGAAAAATTTGATAAAACAGCAATTGTCAATAAAATTTCTAAAAAAATTAAAAATCACATTCATGAAAAATAAATGTGAACTAAATGTAAGAATTCAATCAGTGCATTGTAAAATGACAAAAAAAAATTGCCTTTGTGAAAGTAAACCTCGTAAAAGTACATAATTTTGTGAAAAATGCCTTAAAAATAACGTTTTTTGAAGATGGCCTTTAGAACTTTTCTTATCATAGGCAGATGCTGCATTAGAATACTAATTTCTCTTAATGTGATATGAACATGGTATCCATGGCTAATTAAAACAGCAAATTTGATTGAGTTCTATCAATTTTTAAAGAGAAAATTAACATTTTTGTCAACCAAAGTTACCCCTACCCCCAAAATCCTCTTACTCTATTGAACACAGTTCGGTTAAGGTTTGCTGGATCCAGGTTGGGTACTTCACAGTTCACTCTTCCAAAGGAAAATTCAATGGTGTTTGGAGTGACATGGCCCTGGAGCAGACATACAACAATGAAGGAAGACATCTCTGTTCAAACGCATATCTCAGGCACCAGCTGCTCGAGATAAATATGTGAAAACAGCACCATTTCTCACAGCTGTATCAGAGAACATAAAGTCTATGGCTAATCTAGGCCAACAGGAATCTACTCATCATGGAGAAACACAGAAGCAGGCAACAGAAGAACATATGCATGTTGAGGAGATCAAGAAAGTGATATGCCAGCAGATGATAAACCCATTCCAGTGTAACAACCAAGTGGTTCTGCTCAATAGAGCAACTAGTGAGAAGGCTGCTTCAAAAGACTTGGTCCATGCTCAAGCTAAGGGCATGGAAGCCATTATGAAAGCAGAAGAGGTGGTCTCTATTAAGATTGAACCACTGAAGCTGGTAACTTTCTCCTCACAGAAGAAATCAAAACCATCAAGGAAACAGAGTTTAATCAGGATCTATCAAGATGAGACTGCAACTACACGTGTGCTGTGTTTCTATCGAGATGCCGACCCAGTCACAAGACAGATTGCATTTTCCCATGAGTGGACAGACTATCCATCATCCCTGTTTGAGGTTGATCCACGCTTAGCACAGGGGGTTGTAATGCGCAAAGGCAACGAGTCTGATTTCGTGGCAGTGCTAATTGCTGAAGCTGAGCAGGATGTTGTTTTACAGCTGCCATCATTACCACAGAGTGACCTATACACAGTTTATCTGGTAGACACAATGGCATTTGTAAATAAATACCAAAAAATGGGTGCGAAAACATTTGGTGAACTTCCCCAGCTGTATCTTCGCAAGCAGGTGTATCCTGCAGTTGAAACCTGAAATGTGCAACTGTGTCAACATCATTGGTGATCAGTATGATTTTGATGATAGCCATACTTTGAAGG
This sequence comes from Eptatretus burgeri, assembly GCF_056783735.1. NCBI lineage: Eukaryota > Metazoa > Chordata > Myxini > Myxiniformes > Myxinidae > Eptatretus > Eptatretus burgeri. The sequence goes on from NC_140967.1 coordinate 52,867,623, forward strand.
GTGATGAGCAGCAGAGGAGAAACCAGACAGACCAGGCAAGACAATTCTCACCATCCAAGAGTCTAGAAATTCCGGACTGGAATTTATTCATGAAGAATCCAAGAAATAAAGGAAATCTTCAGAACTTCATTGGCACTTCCCTTTGTGAGAGTCCTGAAGCTATTCCGGATGGAGTGACCATCATTCTTGGTAGTATGATGGAAAACAAAGGTCACACTCTTTCCATCACATCAGCATCAAGTTCAGTTCTGGACTTACCTTGTGAAGAACATGAAGAGGCAGACACAAGGATTATTGCTCATCTTGCGTATTGTGTGGAATATCTTGATCACCATCGAGCTGTTGTGCATGCAACAGATACAGACATAATTATGCTGTGTATATATCACTTCTGCTGCTTGAACACATTGCAAGAACTCTGGATACAACGGCAGAATCAATACCTACCTATTCATGAGCTGGTAGAAGTGTTGAGCAAGAAGTACCAGAAAATCCTCTTGATGTCGCAGCTACACTTCTGTGCACATATGTGTTGTGTGGATGTGACACAGTGAGCTACCCATTCAGAAGGGGAAAAGAAGAGGTCAGGTCAGGTATGGGAGCATGTGCCAGAACAGCGCGTCGCTGCGTCCACTTTCCGCCGGTACTCCAGGGGCCTCCGTCTGGCCATCCCCCAGGCAGATGCCAGGCCCATCCCCATCTCCTTGAGATGATGGTCAACCTGCTGCAACCATGAGGCACGTGGTCGGCCCACTGGCCTCCTCCACTCATGAGACTCCCTCGCTGAGAGAATCTGGTGAGCAGGATCAGCGTCAGGAAAACGAGCCACATGTCCATACAGCCGCAGCTGACGCTCACGGACTATGCAGGTAACAAATCTCATCCGAGTCTCTCTCAGCAACCGCTCCTTGGACACAAAATCCGACCAGCGATAGCCAAGGATTCTCCGAAGAGACCTGGTACCAAAGGAATTAAGTCTCCGTCTCAGATCCTTGGTCAAAGTCCAAGTCTCGCACCCATAGAGCAAGACTGGAAGTACCAAGGACCTGAAGACTCAGACTTTCGTCCTCCCGCACAGGTACCGGCAGCGCCACACCCCATGATCCAGTGAATCCATGACTCCCCAGGCCCGACCCAGACGTCTATTGACCTCCGGCTCACAACCTGCGGAGACATGAATATCACTGCCAAGGTAAGTGAATCTCTCCACGACCTCAACATCCTCACCACAAACAGACACAGACAGGACAGCAGCATCCAAGATGTCACCGAAAGCCTGGATCTTAGTTTTGACCCAAGAAATCCGTAATCCCAACGGCTCCGACTCCTCATTCAGCACCTCGAGGGCCCCCAAGAGGATGTCTAAAGTCTCCGCAAAGATGACTGCATCATCTGCAAAATCAAGGTCTGAGATCTTGACATTGCCAAATGATGCACCGCAACTTGATCTCTCCGACATCCTCCCTAGAATCCAGTCCATACAAGTGCTGAAAAGTGTGGGGGCAAGTACACATCCCTGACGAACTCCAGTAACAACTGGAAATAAGTCAGAGATGGTACCACCACACTTCACAGCACTCTCAGTACCAGAGTAGAGTTCAGACATCAGATCGATCAGTTTCGGTGGCACCCCACGAAGACCAAGAATCCTCCAGAGGACATCCCGATTCACTGAATCGAACGCTTTACAGAGATCAACATAGGCTGCAAGCAGCCCCTGCCGAAACTCTCGTCTGTGTTCGGTGAGGACACGAGTGCAAGGATACGGTCAATCGTTGACCTCTTTGGTGTAAAGCCTGACTGCTCTGGACGCTGGTGCTCAAGCAGATGGTGGCAAACCCTATCAAGAATTATCCGAGCAAAGACCTTGCCCGGCACTGAGAGCAGCGTCACCCCTCGGTAGTTTTTGCAGTCTTGGCGATCACCCTTCCCTTTCCAGAGAGGGACAACAAGGCCCCTCTTCCAGTCAGTTGGGATGATGCCTGTGTTCCTGTGAAAAGAAGAGCGGCACAGGTTTCTCTGGGACTGATAGGAAACCTTCCCCACCTTGTTGATTTTGGAAGAGATAGTGAAATGGCAGCAACAGAATGTGTCATTGATGAGGCCAGAGTATACTGGACTGCTCTGCATGGCCAAAAAGGGTTCAGCTGTTTGGATACCCTCAGGCAGCATATGTTTGTCTCTTCAAAATTAGACCTTAGGTCACTGCCAGCAACAGAAGATGCGTTTTACTTCCTTGTTTTAAGAGCATTGTATCAATTGCTTCTGTATAGACGTGCACATCTCAGTGACCGAGCACTTCCCCCAGCCAAAACATTTGGCAGAACCCTTATCAATGGAAAACTGGTCCCAATTCTCATGTCTAAGCCAGCCAAGCCAAACATAGACAAAACGGTGTCTTGCATGTGCAAATTATCCAAATGTCTGAAACGATGTTCATGCAAAAAGGCTGCTGTGCCTTGCTGAGTGACATGCATATGCCTTGGTCAGAGAGGTTCATGTGGTGGAGTTGTTTCAGAGAGTGACTCTTCCTCTGAAGAGGATGTTTCATGTCACAATATTGTGTTAATCCATTTCTAATTTTATCTTCCTTAAAACCATGGCATGTAAAAGTATGTTCTTGTTCCTGACCCCATTGATAGTCAAGCATTTCTGAGTTACATAAATCTTTTGTTGTTTGACATATAACCTTGTCAATTGAAGGTAGGTTAAATCTACACCAATTGTGATATAGGAAATGAACTCCTCTTTAATATGAGGGGTCATTTGTGTATATAGGTTTAGTGGTTATGATTTTAGGACAATATGAATTACCCCTACCCCCATCCTACATCTTCGCTTTTGCCAACATTTTGTTATCAGAGGGGGCTCGCAAAAGTGTTGACTGTGTTGTTGCGCAAGAGTTTCACCATTGCCAACATTGGTTTTCATATACTCAAAGGGTGTCTCTTTATGAAAATCAACACAAAAATTTTATAGCAGACCGGGCAATTTTTTTTTAATTTTGATCGGTTGGCTCCCGGACTAATTCGCACATATTGAGCCAGGAAAAGTATCGATCAGTAACATTTCTTGCCCAATCGGTATTTGTAGGTAATTAATGGGAATGTGATGGATAATTTGTTTAAATTATTGCAGTTTGAGCAATAGCCTGATTAATCCAAATGGACATGCTCGGGAAAATATGGGGAATGTGTTAGGTAAGGTGTGTGTGCTCGTTTTCAGGTATGCAGTGGTAAAACGAGGTTGTGTATCGTTATCTTTTGAATGGAATGCCTGGTAATTCTTCTGCACTCTTTCAGATGATAATAAAGGTAAACATCCATAAGTAGTGAGTTTGTGAGAATGCATTGCTGGTTTGACTGGACACATTTGAGGTTGTGATTTCAACAAGAAGCAACAAATCATAAATCAACTGCATAAATGAAAAACTTCAAAGGACTTCAAATTTTCAGTTCCAAAGGTGTGAAGCAACATGTGTGTGTGTATATATATGTATATTGTCATGGATTATTGTCATGGATTCTATAACCAAATTGTTGTGAAGATTTAGTGTTAATGAGTTCGAGGTAAAATAGTAACAATCGCTTGGTGCGTTTATATTTTTGCGCTTGGTGCGTTTATATTTTTGTTCAGTAGATATATATATATATATATATATATATATATATATATATATATATATATATATATATATATATATATATATATATATATATATATATATATATATATATATATATATATCTTCTTTCGGCTGCTCCCTTTAGGGGTCGCCACAGCGGATCATCCGTATGATCCGCATAGTGATTTGGCACATGTTTTACGCAGGATGCCCTTCCTGACGCAACCCTGGTCGCCTCTTACGACACAGGGATATGGTACACCTATTTTAACCAGGGTATACACCGGCCCAGTACACTGGTACTCATTTCGCCGACCTCGGAAGGATGACAGGCTGAGTCAACCCCCTGGTGTATTAATTCGGTGGCCCAACGGGGCTTGAACTCAAGTCCTTTTGGATCCCAAGCCACTGCCCTAACCACTGCGCCAACACCAGGCTGCATATATATATATATATATATATATATATATATATATATATATATATATATATATATATATATATATATATATATATATATATATATATATATATATATATATATATATATATATATATATATATATATATATATATTTATTTTACGAATTTCAATCCGCCCGGCGTGTGATCGGCCGCGTAACTCAAATCGCGACTGCGTCGCCCACCGGAACGGACAATTCAGAATTCGTTATCCAGCCTAGCTTTTGTCCATCCGCGGGATCGGCAACATCCACCGCTGGCTTTTCCGGACCGGGCTTCACTCCCGCACGCGCCGCCGTGCAAACCCGGCACGGTGCTCAAAATAGCTACGGCCGCTACCCGGCCTTTGTCTCTCTGTCGCCGTCGTCATCGCCATTCGACCCACGCACACCTGCGTGTCACGACGCTCACACACCACTCCATTACATTCACACCGGGAGACGCGGCTGCGTGCTCCCGCATGCCCACCGTCATCTCCCTTACACACAGCGACCTCACACACGCTGTCCCTCTCACACACCGTGCTACACACATACACGGAGTGCTGGGAAGCACGCACTCCGGCACACTCGCAACCACACCACTCACACAAGGGGTCTCTTTTATATACGGGGTCTCTGTCACACACGCGGTCGCTCTCACACACGCCCTTGCACCCGCGTTATGTGCGCGTTGCAGCACGCACTTCGCCACACTCGTGAACACACGCACCGGGACAATCGCACTGGGGATTAGTGCCACCACAAGGGGTTCCGGGGCCTCTATACCCCCCAAGCTCTCCGTGCACCCGTCAACAGCACTCACCCCCTCCAACCCGCTTGACACGACCGAACCAACCTGGTCGAGATCAGCTTCAAGAGAGCATAGCGTCTCCCTCCTTTCCTGAAGGAGGCTTATCCGGCTGCTTGCACCGGGTCACGAGACATTCCCCGAGCTCCCCCTCATCGTCCTCCACTAACTCCGTGTGTGCGTGCTCGTCCTAAACCCCGTCCAATTCACCCTCTTTCTCCCGTGTCTCTGCCAAATCAGTCACCTCATCACCCATTACCTCCCTTGTCTCAACTATTATCTCTGCCGTCTCCAAGTGTCTCTTACACGTCGCAGTCACCACATTTACTTTTTCCCTCTGTGTCACCCTTAATGTTTCCATCGTTGTTACCTCCACGTGTCTCGTCCTACACGTCCCCCGTATTAATTTCTCCTCACCCGCCTCCATTGCGGGCCTGACAGCCGTTGCACTCCCCCCCCAGCTCGTTCGCTCCAGCACGTGGCGCCGCCATTATGCCCGCCTGCAGGCATCGCCCCACGCGCTGCATCTCACTTGCAGTGTTTGCGTCATGCCATTTATGTTGTTTTTTATTTCTTTCTTCAATTCTTCCTTTATTTCCTTTTTCATTTGTTGCATATTCGCATTCATTTTGTTATTCATCCTGCACGCATTTGTTTTTATTTCATTCGTGTTTGTATCCATTTTGCTGTTCATGCCTTTTATATTCGCATTCAATGCCACCAGCATGGCACATAGCTGGGCCATGTCGGGTGCACTCGGCTGAGCCGATTCGGCCATGATCGGGGGGTTTTGGCGGAGAGGGGGAGGGGAGGTGTCGTACACCGCGGCCGCTGCCGCGCCCATTTCGAACTCTGGGTCCGGTTGGGGGGGAAATTGTTCCTGTGTTCACAAACATTTCCTGCTTGGGGTTTCCGGCCTGGACCATGGATTAGACATTACTAACTCCATATCTACCCCGGCACCCGTTCGCCTTGAAACTCCATCTTATTTCTCGGAAGGGGTTAATTTAGCTTTACTCGTAATTTGGGGGAACGGGGGGGGGTGGGGGGGTTGCTTCTCACACCACTGGTCTGATCCCCGTAAATTTAGTTGGAGACCGAGGTGGATTTTAATCCCACACTCCTGTACACCAGTGTTACGAATTCCGGTCCGCCCGGCGTTCAATCGGCCACGTAACTCAAATCGCGACCACGTCGCCCACCGGAACGGAAAATTCAGTCGTGACCCACCTTGGAACTACCACCAGGAGCTAGTCACGGGTGGGTCTTTCGACCACACCACAATCGTGCCAATCGGCCACCCGCGCAGGATAGGGTTGTACGCCAAACTCGACCTACCTAAGTACCTGCCCGAGTAGTTAACCGGGCGATCGTACCTCGCCGCTGGCCGGCCTATGACACGAACCGCTTAAGCGGTCCGTTCCGTGCTTCAGTGATAACAGAGCGGTGTTCTCGCCGACCCCGACAGATGTGATTCTATTTACTGGGTGCTTACACCCTTCTACCAATTCGTTCCGTGATGCAAGATGGAACTTTCAAACAAAGGAAAGGACGCAACGGAACGGGGAACAGTTCAACAAGCACATTTATTG